>NC_137792.1:25256894-25576620 GCF_963383645.1 Muscardinus avellanarius | reverse complement strand
TGTGGTCCTATTAGTTTATAAATTACCCTTTTATCTTATTAAAATTTCAAAAGTAATTTAAAATATTTTAAATATTTTATTGGTACATTGTGATTATACATTAATAGTGGGATTTGTTGTTATATGTTTGCATACACACATACATAATTTGGTCAATTTCATTCTCAAGTAATCTTATTAGTACTAGTAATAGCAATAATAGTAGTACTATAGATTGAACCCAGGGGCATTCTACCTCAAGGCTATACCCTCAGCCCTTTTTTTAAATTATGGTGATTGAATCCAGGGGCTTTCTGCCTCTGAGCTACTCCACCAGCCCTATTTTACTTTTTACTTTGTCTGAGTTGCTAAAGGCCTCGTTAAGTTGCTGAGGCTGGTCTCAACCTCCCAAGTACTGAGATTATAGGCATGTGCCATCACGTCCAGCTCCTTTTTATTTTATTTTTTTTAAATAGGGTCTCACTGAGTTGCTGAGGGTTTCTCTAAGTTGCTGAGACTGCCTTAAACCTATGATCCCCCTGACTCAGCCTCCGATGTACTAGTATTATAAGCATGTATCACTATACCTGGCTTCAAGTAGTTTTAAAAAGCAAGAATTTACAGGAGTGTAACTCAGTACTCTTTTACTTTTTTGGTGTTGAAGATTTGGGTTACAAGTGTTTGCCACCACATCCAGCTTCTATTTTATTTTTTATTTTGAAACAGGGTCTCATTAAGTTGCTGAGGTTGGCCTCGATAAATTGCTGAGTCTGGCTTGGAACCCTTGATCTTCCTGTCTCAGCCTTCCAAGTACTATGATTACAATAAGTATGTGCCACCACACTGGGCTACAAGAATGCAACTTAAAGCAACAAACTATTCTCAAATATTATCCAGTAAACAATAGTGAGAAAAATTAACATGGTACATAAATTACACCTGGGAAATTTAAGTTCCTAAAGAATTCTAACTTGTATATAAGAGACCTTTTTTGTTACCTGCCACTGCCAAATTTAAGTGACCACATACCCCACCCTCTTCCATTGCTTCACCTCTAACCCATGAAAATCAAATGCCTTGTTTGCCAATTTTTCTTTCCATAGATCACTTATAGGAGTTTCTGATTTAAAACAGTGGAACTTGGTGAGAATGAGCAACCCAGGAGTAGTGGCGCATACCTATAATTCCAGTGTTTGGGAGGCCGAGACAGGGAGATCGCAGGTTCGAGACCAGCCACATAGTAAGACCCTATCTCAAAAACGGGGAGGGGGGCTAGGGTGTAACTTGGAGGTATAATGCCTCTGGGTTCAATCCATGGTGTCCCCGAAAGAGTGACAGAGAATTAAAATGATATTTACCCACAACGAGAAAAAAATGTGAGAGAAAAACATTATGCAAAGAGAATGGAGGGGTTAGCATATCTGAGACAACTGAGTACCAGGTAGCTAGGACCTGGAAAGCCATTGGAATTAAAGGCACCACTTTAATTAAAAATGAGTATAAGGCTGAAATTAGGTCTCCAAACTCTTCATCCCTTTCCATGGAATCAAAATGATTGTTTCTTCCTACCCAGCCAAAGAACAGAAGTTTATTCTTTAAAGAAATTGTACTAGAAATGCTCAAAATCTCAGGACATCAGAAGAAAAAGGGTACAGTTTCCAACTTAAAAATGGGAATTAGGTGAAAGTACATAAATATAATACGATCAATCACCACCTGCAAGGCTCCAGCCCCTTTTGGCTCCAAAAATGTTGGCAGCAAATTTATATTCCCAAGCAAGACATGAAAGGTTTTTCCCCAGAGAAACTGAGTGGCCTTAGAGAAAAAGACCTATTGGTACTTTTATTTGGGAGTATTCATCCATGCACACAGAATGAAATTCACTTCTTGTGAAGCCCTGTGAAGCTTATCATTATTTTTAGTGTCTGAGCTAAAAAGGAAGGAAGCAAACAATCATAGGTCATTTGAAGACATGAGACCAAAATATAAAGCAGGGAGAAAAGACGTCAGGATAACTAGACACCTATAATTAATAGCAATAAGAATAAAAGAGAATATATTGGATCTATGGAATAAAAATATTTCATTAAAAAGCAAAATCAAAGAACAAGACTGTGCTTTTGAAAGATAAAATTATCATTGCTAAGATATAAAATTAAATTGAAATGGAAAGCTAAATCTCCAAGAAAGCTTATAAAATAAAAACCAAGAAATGAACAATATAAAAGAAAAGATAGTAAAATTAAAGGATCAATCCAAGAAATACAACATGTGACTAAAGAACTTACAGGGAAAATATAGAGAAGAACTTATTTTAAAAAAAAAACAGTATGAGTATTTCCCAATAATGAAGGACACAACTTCTGAGATTGAAAATGCCAATCAAGTTCCCGGCACAATACAGAAGAGTCACATCAAGGGATATTGTGTGGCATTTCAAAATAGCACTAAGATTCTAAAGCCTTCGAGAAAGAGAGGAGGCAAGAGGGGGGGAGAGAGGTTAGAAGAGTGAGTAATAATCTGTAAGTAAATGAACAGTAACAGACAGTAATCAGGTCACTAATGAAAGGTTGAAAAATCAGAATGGCAGGGCCAGGCGTGGTGGCGCACGCTTGTAATCCCAGCATTCGGGAGGCTGAAACAGGAGGATCAGGGTTCACAGACAGCCTCAGCTACAAAGTGTGGCACTCCACAACTTAGTGAGACACTGTTTCAAAATAAAGATTAACAAAATAGGGCAGGGAGTGTAGCTCAGAGGTCAAATGCCCCTGGGCTCCATCCCCAGACCCACAAAAATAAAAAATGTAAAAAGGACTAAAAATTAGGGTTGGACATGTAGCTCAGAGGGAGAATGCCCCGGAGTTCCATCCCCAGTACCACACACACACACACACACACACACACCAAAAAAAATTAAAATGGCATTATATCTCTCAGCAGCTTCATTTGAAAGTAGAATCCATATATTTTTGTTGGTGGTAATAATAAATTGTTTTTAATTGGCATATAATCATACAAATTTTAGGAGTACAGTATCACAAATAGCCAATACATGTTATAATATGTAATGATCAAATAAGGGCAATTAGTAATTCCATTTTTTAAACATTTATCCTTTCTTTGTGTTGAAAATCTTCTAGTTCTTCTAAAGTGCATAATACATTTTTGTAGGTGAAGGTAATTCTGTTGTTCTGTAGGGCACTAGATCGTATTCCACCTATCTTACTGAATTTTGGTACCTACTGTCCAACCTCTGTTTAACCCTCCTATCTTCTGCCCCTCCTAGCCTCTAGTTATTACTATTTATTCTCTTCTTTTACATAATTCTTAGGAGCTGAGGAAAGAAAAACCCAACCATCTTCAGTATCTTTGGAAAATATAATTATCAAAATTATAACTGAAATGATCATGCTTAAAATGCTTAATAGTAAAAAATATAAGCTGGGCGTGGTGGCGCACGCTTGTCATCCCAGCATTTGGGAGGCTAAGACAAGAGGATCGCGGTTCGCAGACAGCCTCAGCTACTTAGTGAGGCCCTCTCCAACTCAGTAAGACCCTGTTTCTAAATAAAGAATAAAAATGGGGAAGATGGCGACAGAGAAAAGTGGGGCTAAGCCCCGCTAACAACCAATCTCTATTACTACAAAATCAGCGCCTTTCAGAGTCAGAAAACACCATCAGCAGAGAAACAAAAAATGTAATTACAAGGGACAGAGAAAAATAGGGCTGGAAAAATGAGACACCAGAAAGAAACCAGACCGCAGTGCTGCGGCCAGAGCCATGGCGCGGAGTGGTGGGCGCCATCTTTCCTTGTAGCACCAGGCCCCAGAGAGGAGGGGACTCAGAACGGAGCTCAGAGCCAGAGAGGAGATACGCCAGCCTCACAGCCGAGGACGTGGCAGCAGCGCCTTACTGCCGAACGCACTCAACAGCCCACCAGGCTCCAGAGAGGAGCGGCAGACAGCGAGCCGAGTGCACCAATAAAAAATTTTTTTTAAAAAGAAACTAAAAAAAAAAAAAAAAGAATAAAAATTTGGGCAGGGGTTGTAGCTCGGAGGTAGAATGCCCCTGGGTTCCACCCCCAGACCCACAAAAAGAAAAGTAAAAAATATAAAATCAATACCTTTGAGCCAGGTGTGGTGGTGCACACCTGCAATTCTAGTTCTTGGGAGGCTGCGACAGGAGGATCACTGCTTCCAGGAGAGCTTCAGCAACTTAGCAAAGCTCCTACAACTGAGGTCCTGTTTCAAAATAAAAAATAAAATAAAATAGGGCTAAGGATAGAGCTCAGAGGTGGAATTTCCCTGGGTTCAATCCCCAGTACCACAAAAAAACACAAATAAATAAAAATAAAAAATAAACAAAAATCCTTGGGAGCTGGGAATGGTGGCTCACATTTGTAATCCCAGTACTTGGGAAGCTGAGACAAGAAGATCTCTCAAGTTTTCAGACAGCCTCATCCACTTAATGAGGCCTTCCACAACTTAGTGAGACCTTGTTTCGAAAAAAAGAATAAAAAATAGGGCTAGGAGTGTAGCTCAGAGGTAGAATAACCCTGGGTTTAATCCCCAGTACCACACAAAAATAAATCTTTGGGAACACAATAAAATACTATTAAAACAAGAAACAACTTTGAAAGTAACATATACATATATACACATATCTGTTCAATGGAATAAAAAGTTCAACTTCTTTTATCGCCTTAAGATGTATGACCACAATGCACCAATAAAAAAATTTTAAAAAGCTCAACTGACAATCTGAACATAAACTTAAGACCAAACTGAAAAATAATTATTTAAGTGGAAGATGATCTAAAGAAATCACTCAAAACACAGCACAGAGAGATGTGAAAAATATAAAAGAAAACTTAAGACATCTGAAAGATAGAATTAAGTATGGCATATATGGAGTTGGACTTTTAAATGAATAAGAGAGGGTAGAAACAATATGCAAATGCATAAGGGTAAAAAATGTCCAGGAATACGGAGATACTTGAATTTATTGGATTTTCAAAGTCAAGAAATCCCAATTAAAATAAACAGAAAATTCCACTTAAAATATGTTGTAATGAAATCATCAAACTTTAAAATCAAAGAGAAGATCCTAAAAATATCCAGAAAAAGAGATTAACTACAAAGGAATGATAACAGCTTCTCAACAGCAGCAAAGGTCAAAAGAACTGACTCCAACTTCTACATAGAATTTCAACCCTCCAGAAGTATTATTTAGTAACTGGGAAAGAGAGAAGCCATTTTCAGAAAGGAACCAGTCAAAACTGGAACAGAAGAATAGAGGGCTTTCAAAAGTATTTTCTGACAGATGTCAATGGGGTTAGATGGGGGAAAGAACAAATAGAGTAATTGTTTTGTTTGTACATGGAAAAGGCCACCATTGTGGCTATAAAATTCTGTATAAGTGATTGGGAAGACCAAAGGATATAGATATTTATAACTAAGTGAAAATAAGGTGAGAATTACTCTTAGAAGAGAAACAGTTTCACTTAATAAAGGAAACACAATCATTGTAGAAAACATTTAACTCAGCAGCGAAAACTATTAGTCACAATAAGGGAAGCCCTAAATAGTGATTTATTAAAACTTGTTTTGAAATATAAATTCAAAAGTATCAGGAATAGTACAGAAAGTGCTATGTACCCTTTACCCAGTTCCCCCAATTGTTACTTTTCATATAACTGAAAATAGTATCACATCAACACTAGGAAATTGCCATTAGTACATTGTACATATGTATGTGCACACATATTCAGTTTATGCCATTTTATCCCAAGTGTACATTTGCATAATCACCAACACTTGAATATACAAAATCATTTCATCCTTACAAAGACCTCCCTTTTGCTACCCATCACAATTTGTTTCAACCTCGCTATTTCCCAGGTAGTTGTCACTAATCTGTTTTCCATCTCTGTAATTTTATCATTCGTGAGTAGTCTATAAATGGAATAATGTAGTATATGTCCTTTGGGGATTACATTTTCACTAAGAATTATGCCCTGGAGATCCAAGTTGTTAGTTCACTCTTTTTTATGGCTGTGTATTGTTCGGTGATATGAAATACCACATTCTGAGTAACCGTTCATATATTAAAAGCTATTATCTTTGTTTCTAGTTTTTGACTCTTAGAAATTTATGAATTTTTGCTGCAATGAAAATATGTGTATAGGTTTTTGTGTGGATGTAAATTTCTATTTCTCTGGAATTTTCTCAGTAAATTCCCAGAGGTAAAATTACTGAGGAGTATGTTAATATATGTTTACATTTTTTAAAAATGTCAAATTCTTCAGGTGTCTGTATCATTTTGCACTTTATATTCTCACCAGAAATCTATAAGTTATTTTGAGTTGTTGTTATCATTGTTGAATAATAAGTTATTTATATATACAGGATATGAGATATTTATCAGGCATTCGGCGTTCAAGTATTTTTATTCGTTCTCTAGGTTGTCTTCTTGCCATCTTGACATTCTTTTTCTTTTTTGTGGTACCAGAGATTGAACCCAGGGGCATTCTATCTCCAAGCTACACCCCCAGCCCTATTTTTATTTTTATTTTTGAAATAAGGTCTTGCTATTTTGATGAGAGTCTCATGTACAAGGATTGCAAGAGTGTACCACCATTCCCAGCTTGACTTCTTTTTTTGTGGGGGGCGGGGGTGGGGAGATATTGAGGATGGAACCCAGGGGCATTCTGCCTCTGAGCTATACTCCCAGCCCTATTTTTTATTCTTTATTTTGAAACAAGGTCTCACAAAGTTGCAGAGAGCCTCACTAAGTAGCTGAGGCTGCCACAAAGCCATGATCCTCCTGTCTCAGCCTCCCAAGTACTGGGATGACAAGCATGTGACATCATGTCCAGCTCTGGTTTGACTTCTAAATAATGTGCAGACATTTTTTTTTTTTTTTTTGCGGTACTGCGGGTGGAACCCAGGGGCTTTTCTACCTCCGAGCTATATTCCCAGACCTATTTTATACTTTATTTGGAAACAGGGTCTCCCTAAGTTGCTGAGAGCCTCACTGTGTAGCTGAGGCTGTCTTTGAACCTGTGCGATCCTCCTGTCTCAGTTTCCCAAGAGCAGAGATTACGAGCGAGTACCACCACACCCGGCTAGACTTTTTTTTTTATAAAATCCAATATCTATTTTTCTTTGGTTGCTCATGCTTTTGACGTCATATTTAAGAATCCTTTGCAAATTTAAAGTCATGAAGATTCACCCCTCTTTTTTGTTTTTAACAAAAGAAACTTTTAGCCGTGTCAGATATTTGGAGCTACTCTTTGTCTATGGCTCAGGCTAATGATAATCCATTTTCTTGCCAAACAATGCTCTATACCCAAGAATTCCTTTCTAAGGCTAAGCTTTTTATTTAAAAATTACTATATTAGTATTTATAGAGACTTGCATAAAGGATAAGTATTGACTCCATTGTACCTGTCACCACACTGTGTGTGTGTGTGTGTGTGTGTGTGTGTGTACAAATCAGTTTGCTTGACTTATAATAGAAATGCTTTTAGTTCATTATAAAATCTTCATAAGAAAGTTCTTAACCTTTATTGCAAAATTTGTTTAACCCAGTCTTTTCCTGTGTCAGGGGTGCTATAGAATAGTTTTTAAAGATTGCAAATGGAAAAGACCTAGTTATAAAGGTGGGATTTTCTGTTTCATTAGTAGTTACCAATTTTCACATGCATTCAAATACACAAACAAGCATACCAACCCACGGCTATATAAGTAAAAAAACTAATTAGCTTAATATTATCACTTAATACTATAAAATGCTATGCTTAATTTCTTTTAATAAAATAATAACGAATTTACTATTTTGCTATATTATGATAAAATATAGGCAATAAACCAGGAAAAAAAAGGAAAAGAAAAGATTGAGGGGGATAGAAACCTAGTTATACACACGAAAACCATAGTGCACAGAAAGAAATATCAAGAAAAACAAAGATGATTAAATATATTAGAGAAATAAGAACTAAGCATGATGGCATATGCTTATAATCCCAGTACTTGGGAAGCAGAGATAAGAGGTTCGCAGGTTCACGGCCAGTCTCAGCTACTTAGTGAGGCACTCCACAATTTTTTTTAGTTTTTTTTTTAATTTTTTATAAGTGGAACATATTGAAAGTGGTGCACATTTAGAATGTTGCCTCATGGCCTTCCCTCTCCATTCCCCTTCCCCCTACCACTAAAGAGTGTACAGATTAACCATGCTATATTTATACTATTACACATATTTGAATGTAGCTCCTACATTGAAAAACCTTAGCTTTCTTCCTCTCCTATACTTCCATTCAAGCTCTGCTGAGATATCCCCTCTATCATCTGGAGTCCCTCTGGTATTACCACTACTCCCTAGCTTGGGCATATTAGAGAAAACATATGTCCCTTCTCTTTCTGTGCTTGACTAACCTCACTTAACATAATGTTCTCTAGTTCCTTCCATCTTCTTGCAAATGCTATTATTTTATTTTTCTTTATAGCTGAATAGAATTCCATTATGTGTATTTCCCATAAAATTGCAATCCATTCATCTGTTGATGGAGATCTAGGTTGGTTCCATATTTTGGCTATTACAAACTGTGCTGCTATGAACATGGGTATGCATATGTTAATGTAGTTCTCTGATTTCAACCCCTTTGGAAAGATACCCAGGGCACTCCACAATTTAGTGAGACCCTTTTTCAAAATAAAAGATAAAAAATAGGGCTTGGGGGGTAGCTTATAGGAAGAATGTCCCAGTGGTTCAATGTCATCTCCAGTATCATAAAATAAAATATATTTTATTTACATATATACATGTATATAAGGGAGAACTAAAGAGAAGCAGGTAATAAATATCCACATATATTCAGAAGGTCATATTCACATAAAGTTGGGGAAAAAGCATCAATGCAGACATTTACTCGGAGAGGGAGAGGGAAGTGAAGAATCACATTGAAATACAGAGAGAGAGCTCAAGGTAGCCGGACTGCAAAAGACATAGAGTGTTTGCAGATAAAAATAGAAGTGTACTGAGCCACATCGTATTCCATAACCCTTTAGGCTTCAGCTGCTAACGTCTGCTGGAACTCCATGGTGCTTCACAATGGCAAGCACAAAGGTCATCACTCCTGTTGGCACTTGTTCCTTGGATCACTAGTCCTCTGTGGAATGTCCAGGGGGGGGCTGCAAGTTCCACACCCTCCATTGCTCTCCACTGCTTTTTGAGCCATCCTCCACATAGACCAGATGCACAGGGGTAATTAGTCTTCAGCAGGTGGGAACATTGTTCCAATTTAGAGGTCCTTGGTGAAGTAGGAGAAGCATGAGATAGCTATTTTAAGCAGTGTTAGATGATTACCTGTTCTGGTTTATATAAATAAATTCTCTCAACCTACGGAATGGATAAATATTTGCAAGCTGTGTACCTGATAAATATCTGTTACCAAAAATATATAAATAACTCTATTTGAAACCAGCAACAACAACAAAAAAAATTCAATTTAAAAGGTGGGCAAAGGGCTTGACTAGACATTTTCCCAAAGAACTTATATCAATGGGCAACAAGCACATGAAAAGGTGCTTGAGATTATTAGTAATGAGGAAGATGCAAATAAAAAGCACAGTGAGATACCATTTCATACCCATAAAGATGGCTTTAATTTTTAAAAACAGAAAATAAAAAGTGTGGGTGAATATGTGGAGAAATTGGAATCATTCTGCATTGCTTCTGGGAATATAAAATGGTTCAGCTCCTGTAGAAAAGTTTGGCAGTTCCATAAAACATTAAATATAGATTCAATGTAAGACCTAGCCATTCCAGTCATAAATATATACCCATAGGAATTAAAAATAAAAACAGACACTCAAACATTCACGAACAGGCAAAGTAGCATTATTCATTAGAGCTCAAAGATGGAACTAGCTCAAATGCCTATCAACAGATGAATGAATAAAAAAGATGTGGTCTATACATAAATGGGATACCATTCAGGCATAAAAGGAATGAAGTACTGACATGTGTTAGGGATGAGCCTCGAAAATATGCTAACAGAATGGAGGAAAGCAAGACAAGTAGTCAATGCTTATGAACTATCTAAAGAAAATAAATCTATAGTAACACAGTGTTCATTGGGCATTGCTGGGGGCAGGGCAATGGTGAAAGGAAAGCAACTGCTTAGCAGCAGGTACATGATTTGATCTTAGAGTAATGGAACTGTTGAACTACATAGAGGTGGTGATTATACAACATTGTGAATATACTGAATGTCATTCAATTCTTTTTTTTTTTTTTTGGACTGGGGATTGAACCCAGGGACATTCTACCTCTGAGCTGCACCCTAGCCCCATTTTATTTTTCATTTTCAAGTAGGGTTTCCTCTAAGTTGTTGGGAGCCTCACTAAGTTGCTGAGGCTGGCCTTGAGCCTGCAATCTTCTTCTTTCAGCCTCCCAAGCAGTGGGATTACAAATGTACGCCACCATACCTGACTTTAATTCAGTTATTAAACTAAAATTGATCACTTTTATGGTACGTAAATTTTCCATGAATAAAAAATAAAATTAGGATGATATTAAAAATCAATAAAAACAGCTATGGGGTGGTACATGCCTGTAATCCCAATACCTGGGAGACTGAGACAGGAGGATGGTAGGTTTGATGCCAGGCTTAAAAATTTAACAAAACCCTGTTTCAAAATGAAAAGGGAAGGGGTTGTTGCTCAGAGGTAGAATGCCTCTGAGTTCATTTCCCAATACCACAAAAATAACTAAGTAAAATAATTAGGTATAAAGGCAGTATCCTGTACTGAACATGTTTACTTGTTCTAAATATAAGCCAGTACCTTAGGCACCTAACCTAACCTGCAGTAAAGGCTCAATAGTTTTGAATAGGTATTGGGGAAATGGCACAGTGGCAGAATACATGCTTAGCATGCACAAAGCCTTGTGCTCAATCCGAGTAATAATAATAATAATAATAATAATAATAATAATAATAACTTAATTAAGTAATAATTTTGAATAATAATTATTGAATTAATAAATGTTCTACCTAAAATATCAAGAAGCAGAACCTGAGTTAAGAATTTAATGCACATTCTGAACCAACACAGAACCTGAGACAAAAATGTACTTGGGAAGGGAATAAAATATTCAAAAGTGAAAGAAAAAGCAAGACAGGGAAGAGAAGGCTTTGTATAAAAGAAACATTACCAAGCCAAGTACCACTTGTCTCATGGAATTCAATGCTATTCAGGAAACTTTGAGTGTAGTGAAAACATGCACATAAAGAGTTACCTTCTCAAAGGGGCAAGGGAGCTGGAGTATTTATATACCAAATACTAATAGTTGTTGGTTGGGGACTTCTGTCAAGAAGTTATTTCTCCAGCTTTCTAGTATGCCACCTTGGCAAAGAAAATCCTTTTGTATCCAGAGATAACCATTAGAGAAAAGAGTGTGGTTCTTGCAGACCCACGGACACCAAAGTGGTGGAGGATATTTGTTGTATTGAGGTTGATTAATGGAGGAGCTACATCTGAACATCTATGAACATATGAATATAGCATAGTTAACCTGGACACTCATTTTTGGGAGGGAGGAAGGGGAAGCCAGGGGTGGGTGGGGCAGGGTACCAAGCACAGTCTGAATGTATGCCATTTTCAATATGTTCACATAAAAATAAGAAATAAATTAAAAAATCAACAAAAGACAACTATGATAGCAAGAAAAAAACACAGGTCTAAGGAAAAAATTTTATGGTTATGGTTATGGTTGCCTCATAGGCAGGGATTTACATTTGGTGGGCCCAATTTAAGAGAAATTAGAGAAGGGTTGTTTTTCATGACTGTGGCACAATTCTACTCAAATAAACATATGTTTATGTCTTTTATAATGACAAATTTAAGTCATTAATGGAATCGATCTCTTTAAAAAGAAAACAATTTTCAGCAATCCCAAGGAGTAAGTGTTGGCAACCTAAGAGTTTTCAGGATTCCAGCTCAAAGAGTATTTTTCTAAATCAGTAGTTCTTAATCTGGGATGATTTCATCCACAGAGAATGTGTAACAATGTCTCAACACATTTTTGCTTGTCATGTCAGGACTTGGAACACTACTCTCATCAGGTGGATAGAATCCAGGGATACTGCTTAATATTCTACGGTGTATATTCTATAGTCCCCACACAGCAACGAGTTATTAGGTCCAGTATGTCCATAGTGTCAAGGCTGGGAAATCCTGCTCTAAACTAGCATTGCGATGTGAATTCTCTGTGATTATGAAGATATTTTATATCAATAATATTCAATACTGAGCCATGCTGCTGTTTAGGTTTTTAAAATATAGTCAGTAAGCCGGGCGTGGTGGCACACGCTTGTAATCCCTGAGCTTGGGAGGCTGAGACAGGAAGATAGCACAGGTTCAAAGCCAGCCTCAGCGAGTGAGGCTCTTAGCAACTTAATGAAACCCTGTTTTCAAATAAATTATAAAATAGGTCTGGGAGTACAGCCTGGAGGTAGAAAGCCTCTGGGTTTCACCCCTAGTACCACCAAATATATATCCAGTAAGACTGTAGGACTGTAAGTTAAATATGCTTCTATCTAAGTATAAATAATACCCAGCCTTTGAAGTCTGAGCTCGCTATCTCATAGGGAAAATAGATTATTACTTAAATATTTTTTGTGTGTGTGGTACTGAGGACTGAACCCAGAGACATTCTTTTTCTTTTTTTCTCTTTTACATTTTTTTATTGGTGCATTATATTCATACAACATATTGGGGTAAAAAACTTGTGTGTACAAACATGTACTCATCGCTGATTTAACCCCTACCCAATTCCCACCCCATTCCTCCCCGTCCCTCCCTCCCTTGCTTGGCTTAGTGATTGACTTCGATATGTTTAAGTACATTGTGTGTTTTAGAAATTTTCCTCTTCCCCCCTCCTTTCTCCTCCTTTAGGTTGTCTTGTTTGCTCCTCTATAGGATTTCCTCTTTCAAGAGTTCCTCCTATGACCCAATTCTCCCTAATTCTCACATATTAGGGAAAGCATCTGATTTCTTATTTTCTCTGACTAATCTCACTTAGCATGTCCTCTAGTTCCATCCATTTCCCTGAAAATGATGTAATTGAGTTTTTTTTTAATGGCTGAGTAAAATTCCATTGTGTACGTATCCCACAGTTTTGTAATCCATTCATCTGTTGATGGACATCTTGGCTGGTTCCATAGTTTGGCTATGGTGAATTGTGCAGCTATGAACATAGATACACATGAATTAGTTTGGTAGTTTGGTTTCTTTTCTTTTGGGTAGATACCCAATAGTGGTATTGCTGGATCAAATGATAGATTTGTTCCCATTCTTCTGAGGATTCTCCATACTGTTTTCCAAAGTGGTTGCACTAATTTGCAATCCCACCAACAATGTCTTAGAGTTCCCACTTCACATCCTCGCCAGCATCTGTTGTTGTTTGTGTTTTGAATGATTGCCATTCTAGTTGGAGTTAGGTGGAATCTCAGGGTAGTTTTGATTTGCATCTCTCTGATTGCCAGTGGTGTTGAGCATTTTTTCATGCATTTATTGGCCATTTGAATTTCTTCTTTTGTGAAGTGTCTATTTAGTTCATTTGCCCATTTTGTTATTGGATGCTTTGTTTTCTTAGTGTTGAGTTTCTTGAGTTCTCTGTATATTCTAGATATTAGTTCTCTATCGGTGGTGTAGGTGGCAAAAATCTTCTCCCATTCTGTTGGCTCTCGATTGAGGTTCTTGATAGTTTCCTTTGTTGAACAGAAGCTCTTCAGTTTCATCCAATCCCATGTATTGATTCTCCTTTTAATTTGTTGTGCCTTTGTGGTCTTGTTGAGAAAATGTTTGTCTGTGCCTATGTGTTGTAGTGTTGGACCTATGCCCTCTTCAAGGAGCTTCAAAGTCTCTGGTTTAATTTCCAAGTCTTTGATCCATCGTGAGTTGACTTTTGTACAGGGTGAAAAAGTGGGATTAATATCCAATTTTCTGCATATGGTTAACCAGTTTTGCCAACACCATTTGTTGAAGAGGCTGTCTTTTTTCCAGTGCATGTTTTTGGCCCCTTTGTCAAAAATCAATTGGCTGAAAGTGTGTGGACTTGTTTCTGGGTCTTCTATTCTGCTCCATTGGTCTATATATCTGTTCTTTTGCCAGTACCATGCTGTTTTTATTACAATGCCTTTGTAGTATAAAGTCAGGTATTGTAATTCCTCCTGCGTGGTTTTTGTTGCTGAGAACTACCTTGGCTATTCTGGGCTTTTTGTTATTCCAGATAAATTTAAGGACTGATTTTTCTATGTCTGTGAGGAATGATCTTGGTAGTTTAATAGGCATTGCATTAAATCTGTAGATCACTTTTGGGAGGATGGCCATTTTAATGATATTTATTCTGCTAATCCATGAACATGGAAGGTCTTTCCATTTTCTAAGATCTTCGATTTCTATTTTCAGTGTCTTATAATTTTTTTTTGTAGAGATCTTTTACCTCCTTGGTCAAGTTTATTCCTAGGTATTTTATTTTCTTGTGGAAGATCCTGAGTGGAAGTGTTTTCTGAATTTCTTTTTCAGTGGATTTATGGTTGGTGTACAGGAAAGCTTCTGATTTTTTTAAATTGATTTTGTATCCAGATACTTTGCTGAATTTGATGGTCAGTTCTATAAGCCTTTTGGTTGAGTTTGTTGGGTTTTCTAAATACAGTATCATGTCATCTACAAATAGTGAAAGCTTAAGTTCTTCTTTTCCTATTTGTACTCCTTTGATTTCCTTTTCTTGCCTTATTGCTCTGGCTAGAGTCTCTAGTACTATATTGAAGAGAAGTGGTGATAGTGGACATCCTTGTCTCGTTCCAGTTTTTAGGGGGAATTCTTGAAGTTTTTCCCCATTTAATATGATTTTGGAAGTAGGCTTATTGTAGATTGCCTTAATAATAAAATGTTGAGATATGTTCCTTCTATTTCAATTCTCTGCAGTGTACTTATCATAAATGGATGTTGATTTTTATCAAATGCTTTTTCAGCGTCTATTGAGATGATCATGTGGTTTTTGTCTTTGATTCTGTTTATATGATGAATTACATGGATTGATTTTCGTATATTGAACCAGCCTTGCATCCCTGGGATGAACCTTACCTGGTCATGGTGAATGATTTTCTTGATGTGGTTTTGAATGCATGTTGCTAGTATTTTGTTTAATAGTTTTGCATCCAAGTTCATCAGAGATATAGGCCTGTAGTTTTCCTTCCTTGAACTGTCTTCATTCGGTTTGGGTATTAGTGAGATGTTGGCTTCATAGAATGTATTTGGGAGAGTCCCGGTTTTTTCTATTTCCCGAAATAGTTTGAGTAGTATTGGGATTAGTTCTCCTATAAAGGTTTTATAGAATTCACTTGGGAAACCATCTGGTCCTGGGCTTTTCTTTGATGGTAAGCTCTTTATGCTATTTCAATCTCTTTGATTGTTATTGGTTGGTTTAAGTGTTCTATATCTTCTTGACTCAGTTTAGGAAGGTTGTATTTATCTAGGAAGTTGTCGATTTCCTCCAGATTTTCCATTTTGTTGGAGTATAGTTTTTCAAAGTAGTTTCTGATAATCCTCTGGATTTCTATGCTGTCAGTAGTAATGTCTCCTTTTTCATCCCTTATCTTCATAATTTGGGTTGATTCTCTCTTTTTTTTAGTTAGGTTGGCTAGTGGTTTATCAATCTTGTTAATTTTTTTCAAGAAACCAGCTTTTGGTTTTGTTGATTTTCTGTATTTTTTTTATTCTCTATTTCATTAATTTCTGCTCTGATTTTAATAATTTCCTGTCTTCTGCTGGCTTTGGGGTTCAATTGTTCCTGCTGTTCAAGAGCTTTAAGGTGTGTCGTTAGGCTATTTATTTGAAGATTTTCTGTTTTTCTTATGTGAGCACTCAGTGCTCTAAATTTTCCTCTTAATACTGCCTTCAAAGTGTCTCAGAGGTTTTGATATGTTGTATCTTTATTTTCATTTGTTTCTAGAAATTTCTTGATTTCACCTCTTACATCTTCTATGACCCATTCTTCATTAAGAAGTGTGGTGTTCAGTCTCCACATGTTTATGTTGTTTCTCTGGGTCTTTTTATAGTTGATTTCTAGTTTCATTCCATTATGGTCTGAAATGACACAGGGAAGTATGTAACATTTTTTAAATTTGCTAGTGCTCATTTTGTGTCCCAGGATGTGATCTATTTTGGAGAAGGTTCCGTGAGCAGCTGAGAAAAACGTAAACTCCGCTGTAGTTGGGTGAAATATTCTATATGTGTCCAACAGGTCCATTTGGTTAATGGTGTTTTTTAGTTTTGAGACATCCTTACTGACCCTTTGTCTGGAAGATCGGTCTAGTATTGTGAGAGGAGTGTTGAAGTCTCCCTGTATTATTGTGTTGGGATTTATGTGTGAATTCTTGTCACAAAGAGTTTGATTTATGAAAGTAGCTGCCCCTATGTTTGGGGCATAGATGTTGATTATTGTTATTTCCTCTTGCTGGACTATTCCTTTTACCAATAAAATGTGACCTTCTTTGTCTCTTCTAATAAATTTGGGTTTGAAGTCTAACTTGTCTGATATCATAGTTGCTACTCCTGCTTGTCTTCAAATACCTTTAGCATGGATTACCTTGCTCCAGCCCTTTACCTTGAGTTTGTTCCTATCTTTACTTGTAAGGTGTGTTTCTTGTAAGTAGCAGATGGATGGATTCTGGTTTTTAATCCATTTTGCCACTTTATGTCTTTTTATTGGGGAGTTGAGGCCGTTTACATTCAGTGTGATTATAGAGAAATAATTTTTAATTCCCAACATGTTAAGATCTTATATCTGTTTGAGATACTGTTTATTCTTCTTTGCTTAGTTGTCTGCTGAATTGGAATTCTTGTTTCTTTGGTTCTGGCGTGTATTACCCATTTCCTCTTTGCAGTTAATCTCCTTGAGTATTTTCTCTAGCGCTGGTTTTGAAGACATAAATTCCTTCAGTTCCTGTTTGTCATGGAAGCTTCTTATTTCCCCATCTAATTTGATGGATAGTTTTGCTGGGTAGGAAATTTTTGGCTGGAAGTTGTTTTCTTTCAGAGTTTTGAATATGTTACTCCGTGTTCTTCTGGCTTTCATAACTTGGTTTGGGAAGTCTGGAGTGATTCTAATTAGTTTGCCTCTGAATGTCACTTGGCCCTTTGTTTTTGTTGCCTTTAAGATTCTCTTCTTGGCTTCCACATTAGTCATTTTGACAATTATGTGGCGTGGGGATCCTCTTCTCTGATCCTGTCTAAAGGGAGTTCTATAAGTTTCCTGGACCTGTGTATCGACCTCTTGCTCTATGTTTGGAAAATTTTCTGCTATTACTTCCTTGAAGAGATTATTGATCCCTTTGGTTTCACCTTTTCCCTCCTCTATTCCAATTATTCTAAGGTTAGCTCTCTTAAAATGGGCCCATATTTCTTCAATGTCAGATTCCTGCTGTCTGATTTTTTTTTTCTAAATTAGAAACTATGTGTTCATTTTTTGAATGATCATCTTCAAGAAGGGAGATTCTATTCTCCATGTGGTCTAATCTGTTGTTTATACTTTGAATTGAGGCCTTCATTTCAATGATTGCATCCTTTATCTCTTTTTCACTCTCTCTGAATTCTTTTCGAATGTCCTCTATTATTTCTAAAGTTATTTTTCTGATTTGATCTTCTAGAGATCTTTGGATTTCTGTGTTATCAGATTCTGATATTGTGGGGTTGTGGGCATTCACTGCTCCATTGTTATTTCTCTTTCCCATGATTTTGGAAGTTTGTGCCTTCTCTTGGTTCTTCCCTGGGTCACTACGAGTTCACTTAAGGTGCTCTGGATCTCGAGTCTGTGGTATCTCAGTCACCACTACTCCTTTACTGGGTTGTATCACAAAGTCTCAAACCCAGAGAGTCAATCAAGGCTGCCCAGACTGTGGGGGGTGCCAAGTTGGGCATTCTCCAGCAGGGAGTTGTGACTATGGTGTGATATCTCTGCCACCGCCACTTCCCCACTGGGTTGCACTGCTAAAATCTCCAACCCAGAGAGACTATCTGTGCAAGTCCCTGGGAGTACAGTACTGGGATTTCTCCCCTAGGGGCCGCAATTTGACTCACAGTTGTTGAGTGCACTGATGTAGCTGTAGTGAACTTGGTGGATTCGCTGCTGCCGCCACTGGCAATATGACACCACTGCCACGCCCTCGGCCGTGATGTGGCGTATTTCTTCTCTGGTTTTGAGCTCCGCTCTGAGTCCCTGCTAGGTGTGCTGTGCCCGGCCCTTGGGAGATTTAGATGTTCCCTGCACCGACAAAACTGCTGACTGCCGCCCGGCTGTTTAGCACCTGCTCACTTCAGCTTGCTGTCCACCCCTCCTCTCTGGAGCCAGGTGGCTGGTTGAGTGCGTTGATCTGCAGCCATCTGGTGAACTTGCCGCTGCTGCCGGCAGTAAGGTGCTGCTTCCGCGTTCTCGGCCGTGAGGTTGGCGTAGTTCTTCTCTGGTTTTGAGCTCCGCTGAGTCCCTGCAGGGTGTGCTGATCCCGGCCCTTGGGAGCTTTAGACGCTCCTTGCACTGAAAAAACTGCTGACTGCCGCCCGGCTGTTCTGCAGCAGCTCACCTTGGCTCGCTGTCCACCCCTCCTCTCTGGCGCCTGGTGGCTGGTTGAGTGCGTTGGTCTAGGGCCGTCCTGTGAACTCGCCGCTGCTGCCAGCAGTAAGGCACTGCTGCTGCATCCTAGGCCGCAAAGCCGGCGTACCTCCTCTCTGGATTTGAGCTCCATTCTGAGTTTCCCTTCTCTCTGGAGCCTGGTGCTGCTAGGGAAGATATAGGCCGTGCCGCTCTGCGCCGTGGCTCCGGCCACTCCGGCTGCTCCACGCCATGGCTCTCCCCAGAGGCATTCTATATCTGAGCCACACCGCCAGCCCTAAATTTTTCATTTTGAAACAGGGTATCCTTAAGTTGCTGAGGCGAGCCTCCATCCTGCAGTCCTCGTGTCTCAGCTTCCCAAGTAATTAGATCTACAGGCATGCAACACCAAGCCTGGTGGAAGACAGAGTCTTAAAAGTAATAATTTACTGTAATAGAATGTGGTATTGTTGTAATAGGGGATGAATAAAATGTTAAATTTGAGGCATTTGGACTCGGACTGACAATGAACAGTTCTCTGAGGCAAATTTCCACCCTTAGCTCAGAACATTGTAATGTGTAAAAGCTGTATTTTGTGAAAAAAAGAAAAAGCAATCTTTAAATCTTTTGTCATGTAACTCATTGCTCCATCTTATTTTACCCTTTTGTCAGAGAATACATAATGAGAGATTGGAATCTGATGGGGAGTTCTGCTTTATTTAACAATCCTATTGAATTTCTCAAAATAGTTTACCAAAGAAGTCTATTAAAGTATTGATTTTTTCATAAAGGATAATACAAATGGCATGACAGTCTCTTTAACATTTTAATCGAGCTTAAAATTAGTCTTACATTTAAAACAAACTTGCCCAAAGAAATTGTTAAAGAACTTAAGAAAAAAACTTAGCATAAAAAATTGATGGACCACCTAGGCTGTAAGAACATTAAAATCCGAATCTAAAATATGGTTAGCCATTGTCACATCTTTCTTTGAAGCTTAAGTAACTCAATATTCCCAGTAGGATGCCCAGTGATTTAAAGTGACACATTTTCTGTCAACTCATTTCCCTTCCCAGTATGTTGGTTTAATTTGTATCCACAGAAGTATGTGGAAAAGCTATGAATTTAAAGGGAGTGGAATACAATTCAACCCATAACACAGAGCTTACACATTCTTTTAATGGCCATGACTTATGTGGATGTCTAGTTATGTTTAAAGTTGTGCCTAGGACATTTTGGGGGGCTTTAACTTTAGTTTTTTGCTCTAATATTATCATAAATGTCTTTAAAAAGAATTTTAACATCTGAAACTTATGGAGATGGGATTCTGTTTAAATAGTGATTATCTCTGTTAACTTCAAGTGCCATGAAGGCAAGATATATTACGGGAGGATTGAAGACTTACAGTTCATAGGAAATAATAAATACTTGAAAACAGCCCAGGAATTTATGAAAAAGAATAACAGCTCTGTGTTAGTGATCAGAGAGGGGGTTAGCTTTAGCGAATATTAAACTTACTATAAAGCTACTGTCATCCATGTGGTATAGTAGCAGCACTAAAAGAAATGAAGAGATGACTGAAACAAAATCTGGAGTCCAAAAGCAGATGAACAGGTTTGGAAACATTATGTGGCAAAGTGTTATTTTAGGCAAGTGCCCTACCACTGAGATGTATCCACAAGGTGTTCTTTTAATTCAATAAAAAAGTGTTTCATTCAATAATTGCTGCCAGCACTCTGCTCTCTATCTTGGAAAATGCAGATTCTCTCCTAGCTCGTGAAGGATAAAAATAAATTTCTAGTGTATTTGAGGTAGATTCGAAGAAATCAAAGATAGCTAGAAAGGAGACCAAAAAAAGGACAAGAAGACCATAACTTTTCTCTAAAAGCATTGTGCTAAAAAGTCCTTTTCTCTTAGGCCTGTCACTTCCCAAGTCAGTTCTTCCAACCCTGTCACTCCCAGATTTCTTGGAAACATACAAATCTTTACTCACATCTTTATTGGAAATTCACCCACTTGGGAAAATTGTCTTGTGTGTGATTATTTAGTCTACTAATACATGTGTTTTAGAAGAGTTTGAGAAAAAGTAAGTAAGAAAAGTAGAGTATAGGAAAGCTTTCCAACATTACCTATTGATCAGATAATGGAGAAGACAGTCCAAACTACTATAAATATTTTTATGATTACCAAATTAACTTCATCCTCACATACCTTCCCATGTCTTGTACTCCTCACCAAACTTCCTTTATAAAAGAGCCTGAAAACCCTAAAGTCATCTCTTACTCTTGTGATGACCCACGTTCTTCCTTGAATGTATATTCTTTGTTTGCCTAAACAAATCTCTGTGCCTGCATACTGAGGTGTGCTGATGTTTTGTTGTTGTTTATACTGGGGATTGAACCCAGAGGCATTCTGCCTCTGAGCTATATCCCCAACCTTTTTAATTTTTTTATTCTTTTAAAAACAGGGGTTCACTCTGCTGCTAAGGGCCTCACTAATTTGCTGATGCTGGCCTCAAACCTGCAATTCTTTTTTCTCAATCTCCTTTGTTCTCAGTACCATGATGACAAGTGTGCACCACTACACCCAGCTGCTGAAAGTCCTTTACATCGTGGACATCAAGAATTCAATCATCCTAAGGTTACCCCCCATAGGACTTCCTTGGACTACCTCTTGTGACATATTACTATTCTAAATGTAAAAGTACAATCATTACATTAAGGAATATCTTCTCTAAAAAAGATACCCAGAACTTATAGGTAAGAGATATACCTATTTACTATTTTTTTAAAAAGTACAGAAAAGAAAATCATAAGAAAAATTATAGGTTAAGTAGATACAACATATGCCACATTAAAATGCATATCACTAGTATACAAATATCTCCTATGAGTTAAATTAAAAAATAAACAGCTTTGTAGAAAACCGATCAAAGAAAGTAATACGTAATTAACAGAAGAAGACAGGATAGTTGGGGAGTTGTAAAGTAAAACTATGGAAAGACAGTCACAGAAAAAGGGCAGAATTTTTATTCAGCAGATGAACAAAATTTACAAATGTTCAGTAATAAAAAAGGCCAGTCTGGGATGTTGTTAATGCAATATAAATTGCTGTGGCGCTTGAGGAAAGGAATGTGACATTCGCTGTTCAAATTTAAAATATGCATACTGTTTTATCAGTCATTCATTTCCAAATGTCAATTCCATAAAAATAAAAGTGTTAGTATGAAAGTTTATCCATGAAAATTTTTTATTTTGAAGCATTGTCCATGGTGGTCAAAAGTAGAAAGAAAGTAAGCACTCATCCATGGAGAAATTATTGAATAAATAATGGAATTATGTGGGCTTTACAAAATTAACTATTATTCAGTCCAGTAAGTTCTGTACCTGCAAGGATAGCCATGATATCTTTTTAACAAACAAACCAAATTTCAATAAACTTGATTCCATTTTACAAATAAAAAGGCAAAATCAATCCTGTGGGATCATCTGACCGTGAGAGAGGAAAGGACAGATTCGTACAAAGTTATTAGTATTTATAAGCTTGGATATTCAGAGGAGAAAAAGGGAAAGAAAGCTAAGATGAAAAAAGATTGCATTAAATTGTATAAAAATGAAAGAGTAGAATAAAAGTATTACTGCAAACATATAACTATTCATTATATGCATGGGCAAGGACTATAAATGAATATGGAAAACTTGTTGATTTTCTTATGATATAGTTAGAATAAGGACATTTTGTCTTCAAATATTGTTATTTTAATACGGTTTAATGTATGTGTGTATGTGTTTTACTGGGAATTGAACCCAGGAGCATTCTACCTCCAAGCTAGACCCTACTCTTTTCTTATCTTGAAACAAGGTCTTGCTAAGTCACCGAGGCTGGCCTTGAACCTACAATCCTTCTGTCTCAGCCTCCCAAGTAGTAGGATTATAGGCATGTACCACCATACCTAGCTAATTGTTTGTTGTATGAAGAAGTATAGAAGAGAGGAAGCCCAGACAGACATGGTATCTGCATGTGGGCACTCAATGATTGGGAGCTATTTATTATTATTAGAGTCATAGTAGAGTGCTGACCACCTTGGTATATTTAGATTGACTCCCGATAGTACTGGGTTTGCCTACTTTTTAGAGACAGATGTCATAGCTGTGACCTAATAATGGTAAATTGGAGTCTGTAACTGCCACTGTTGAGGGAGGATGATGTAGCCCTATGATGAGAGGGTGATACTTATGGCATGATCAGATTCTCATTCCAGCCAGGCTGCCTTGGCACCTCTCCAAGGAGCAGGGCTTCTCCCTCTCTTCCTGCTTCACTACTCTCCAACCCAATTTTTGCTTTTTCCATTTCAGTCCAAAGGGAATGAATGAATGAGGACTGACTGATTCTCCTCTCATCGTTGAAGATTTGATGACTTAGACATATTTTTTCTTTTTCTTTTACTCTTTTTTTCTTTCACTCTTCTTTTTAGTGCACATGGACCAAATTCTGTAACACTTCTGCATCACATTTCTATTAATTGCTTTATTCCCTTGAAACAGATTCACCTTTCCACATATACAGCATAATTCAAGCCCTGGCATTACCTGGAAGTTTGTTAGACAGGTGGAATCCCAGGTCCAACTTCAGAACTGACTTAGAATCTACCTTGTTAAAAGATCCCCAGAGCTGGGCGTGGTGGCACATGCTTGTAATACCCACGCTTGGGAGGCAGAGACGGGAGGATCGCGCAAGTTCAAAGCCAGCCTTGCTGGCTTAAGAGACCCTGTTTCCAAATAAAAATATAAAAGTAGGTCTGGGAGTGTAGCCCAGAGGTAGAAGGATTTCCAGGAACCCCAGTAACACCAAAAATAAAAAATAAAAAATAAAAAGATCCCCAAAGACCTGGACATGGTAGCACATGTAGGTTACTCTGGTACTTGGGAGACAGAGACAGGATGATCACAAGTTCAAGGCCAGCCTCAGCAATTTAGCAAGGCCCTATGCAAATTAGCAAGCCCCTGTTTCAAAATAAAATAGAGCTGGGGGTATAGTCTGAAGGAAGAATGCCCTGGGTTCAATACCAGTACTGGAGGGAAATATCTCCAAAGGATTTGAACACAAATTATATCCTGAGAAGCAGAGATATGTCAAACATATGCATTTAATGACAGCAACAGAAAGCTGTGAGATATGATAAACTCTCAGGTGGAGATTATATGCAGCTATGTGGTCTTTACCACAGTTACCTTTAATTTTCCCACCTATAATATGGCCCCTATACAATATTTTATACTATTTTATTCTGGAGTGTCTAGGGGAGCTTTGAAGGTTAAGATAAACCACCCAAAATTTTCTCAGCTAAGATTTGAAGAGCTTTCTACTCATTCAAAAGGATGAGTGTGATTTCCCAGGCAGAATATCTAACAGGAAACAATACTTGTGAAAAAGCTATTTAAAGGCATCCTATAGGAACTACAAGACAGTGGCAAGAAAATATAAGGTAAAGAATGAAAAGAATGACTAAGGAACTGAGCAAAGAGAAAGTTTTAAAGACACAGGACTGGAGAGTAGTGTCAGGGACTACCAAACAAAAAGCAATCTGCAAAACGGCACAATAGCTAGAGAGGAAACTAGACGCCACCCACACAATGGAAGGGCTAGATGATCATTTCACAAGCAAATTATCTAAAATTCACAATATCATGAGAAATCATGGACTCAATTATTGAAGAAGAGCTGAAAGCATTTTTTTTGTTTGTTTTTTTGTTTTTGCAGTACTGGGGATGGAACCCATGAGTGTTCTATCACTGAGCTACATCCCCAGCCCTTTTTATTTTTCATTTTAGGATGAGGTCTTCTAAGTTGCCCAGGCTGGCCTCAGAGTTGCTATTCTTCTGTCATAGCCTCCCAAGCCTCTGGTACTACAGGTGTCCACCACTGCACCTGACAAAGAGCTTAAAGTGTCTTTGTTTCTTAGTGAAATCATTGTAGATGAAAGCCATCTCCCAGGACTGAGATGTTCTTCGCTGTCATTTTTTCAGTTTTTTATCTCTAATTTTTGCTTCATCTGAATTATTTCTTATCATTAAAATGATATGGTAATTTTGCCTATCCTATAACTTATTCGATACATTTATTTTTAAAAAACCCTTTTTTGGACTTTCCTGTTGAGTGTGGCGAACACAGCTTACATCTTCAATGAATGCCATTGAACTCTGGTTTAAACCAGTTACCAATCATAATTGGATAGGTCATAGGCATGCTACTTTATCCTTTCTATTATTCTTTCTTTCTTTCTTTCTTTCTTTCTTTCTTTCTTTCTTTCTTTCTTTCTTTCTTTCTTATAGTACTGGGAATGGAACCCAAAGGCATTCTTCTTCCAGGCTACATCCCAGCTTTGTCTTACTTTTTTTTGTGGTGGTGGTACTGGGGTTCCTGGAAGCCCTTCTACCTCCGGGCTACACTCCCAGACCTATTTTTACATTTTTATTTGGAAACAGGGTCTCCTAAGCCAGTGCGCGCGGCTGGCTTCGAACCTGCGCGATCCTCCTGTCTTTGCCTCCCAAGCGTGGGGATTACAAGCGTGTGCCACCACACCCGGCCTTTGTTTTACTTTTTGTTGGAAAAAAGGGTCTTGGTAGGTTGGTGAGAATCTCACTACTTGCCAAGGCTGTCCAAATTGCAATCCTCCTTGTCTCAGCCTCTTAAGGTCTGGGATTACGGGCATGCACTACTACACCCAGTATATTTTATCCTTTCAATGATCTAGAGACATAATTGTAGGGGAAGAAAGAAGAAAGGAATTAAAGAAGGAACCGATTGAATTTGGCTAATGGAAGAAAAGTCTTTCTATTACAATAATAATAATGCCAAAAATATATACCCCATAAATTCACAGACATGCACGTATATGCATGCGTGCAGACACACACACACACACACACACACACGGAAAAGAACAAACACTACCTTCTAGCAATGTAGAATTTGACTCAATTACATATTCACCTAAAGAGAGAAGATACTCTCTATATCTTATGCATTATTCATAAGTTGCCATTCTTCAGAGCTCTTCATTCTACCCTAATATTATCTTTCTTAGATGATTCACGAGACACTTTATTATCTTCCAATATTTTCTGTCATTGTTATAAGCAAAATTATTCAGGCTCTAGCCAAGGAAATGAATCAAATGGTATGCCTTTCTCCTCCCAATTCGGCAATGTTTTTCATTCTGGAATGTCTAAGACGTCTTGAAAGAGAAGTCAACTAAGGACAGCTGGAAGGCATATGTATCAGAGAGTAGTGCAGATTTCACTTTGATTTGTTCTGATCTCTACTTGTTTGTGAATGTCATAACTATGCTGATACTATGTGTTCATATGGACTTCAGATCTATTCTTTGTGCTGCTTGAAAAACTGTCTTCTCTATTCTTCAACTTTTCTTTTTGAGAATTGAATCACTAAGTTATTCTTACTTTGTTTATATGGAATTGGGAATTGAACTCAGGGATGTTCTTCCACTGAGCTACACCACCAGCCTTTTTTTTTTTTTTTTTTTTTTGGTGGTACTGGGGTTCCTGGAAGCCCTTCTACCTCCGGGCTACACTCCCAGAACTATTTTATACTTTTTTATTTTTAAAAACAGGGTCTCTTACGCTAGCACAGCTGGCTTCGAACCTGCGCGATCCTCCTGTCTCCGCCTCCCAAGCATGGGTATTACAAGCGTGCGCTACCACGCCCGGCCACCAGCCTTTTTTATATATTTTGAGACAGGGTCTCAGTAAATTACCCCACACTGGACTCAAACATGTGATCCTCCTGTCTCAGCCTCCCAAGTGCTGGGATTACAAGTATGTGACATCATGCTTGGTGACACTCAGTTATTAATAAGAACAGGGCAACCATCTTGATGTTGATGTTGATTTTGAAGTATGATTCTATTGATAGATGTGTTCCTTCAATAAGCATAAATTGAGCACACAACAATTTTTAAACATTCTACTAATGGCTAGATTTAAGGATAAAAGTGATAAAATTCTTGGCCTTAACCTTAGTTGGGGAAACAAGTGAGCAAATCATAGTGCGGCATGTTCTTTGTTAAAACGGAGATTGCTACCTAAGTCTGTCTACCCAGAGCTAGAGATATCTGTGTCTCTGATAGTGTCCTAGGAAGCCTAATAATCAGTTAAATCGTGAAATTTGAGGAGAGATAGTCTAGATCTCTCTTAGTATCCACCCATTGATTTTTTTAGTTCATTCATACAGCGTACTTTGTGGTTCACATAAGCCACTGCCTTGCCTTTTCTAAAGCCACATGTGAGTTCTGTGTCATGTAATTTCCTAGGATTTCTTGGCTTTCTCTCTGCCCTTTGTCTACCAATATCCTAATCACCATCCTTGAAAGACTGTCTACCACAGTTCCTCACAATATCATAGGAAATCTTGGACGCATTTCTTGGAGAAGAACTAAAAGTTTCCGTGGGTGCTCTACCACTGAGCTACATTCCCAGTCCTTTTTATTTTATATTTCCAGATAGGGTCTCCTAAAATGTCCAGGCTGGCCTCAACCTTGCTATCCTCCAAGTATGGCCTCCCACTTCCCTGGAACTACAAGTGTCTGCCACCACACATGATAAAGAGCTCAAAGTATTTACTTCCTTGAAACAGAGAGGCAGTAAATAAATCCCAGCAGATATTAAGTAGCTCCAAATTGTGTACTTGATTTTATGGTGGCATTTAGTGATAACATAACATTAAAACAAATGCTAATATCCAATCCTTTTTCTGAGCATTGTTGATTTATTTTTTTTTTTACTTGAACAAGTAGGACTTTGTTTTTGTATGTTTTTTGGATTTTTTAAATTTTTTATTAGTGTATTGTAGTCATACATCTTAATGGGATAAAAGATGGTGGGGACAAACATGCACAAATCAGTTGATTTCAGCGATGAGTACATGTTTGTACACACAAGTTTTTTACCCCAATAAGTTGTATGACTATAATGCACCAATAAAAAATAAAAAATAAATAAATAAAAATAAATAAATATTAACTACTTCAATTAGTTCTATCTTTTTATTTTTGGTACTGGGGATTATACGCAGGAGCATTGTACCCTCAAGTTATACCCTCAAGATATTTTTACTTTATTTATCTATTTATTTATTTATTTTTATTTGTGAAACAGAATCTAAGTTGTGGAGAATCTTGCTAAATTGCTGAGGCTGTCCGAGGCCAGGATAAGAGCCTGCCGAGGGGTTAGGCCGGTGCTGGGGCCACCAAGGACGGCATCGGAGCCTGCCTTGAGGCAAGGCCGGTACTGGGGCCTCCGAGGCCAGGATAAGAGCCTGCCGAGGGGTTAGGCTGGTGCTGGGGCTAGGGAGGCCGGCATCGGAGCCTGCCATGAGGCAAGGCCGGTACTGGGACCTCCGAGGCCGGGATAAGAGCCTGCCAAGGGGTTAGGCCGGTGCTGGGGCCAGCGAGGCCGGCATCGGAGCCTGCCGAGGGGTTAGGCCAGTGCTGGGGCCAGCGAGGCCGGCATCGGAGTCTGCCATGAGGCAAGGCCGGTACTGGGGCCTCCGAGGCCAGGATAAGAGCCTGCTGAGGGGTTAGGCCGAGCTGGGGCCAGCGAGGCCGGCATCGGAGCCTGCCTTGATGCAAAGCCAGTGCTGGGGCCTCCAAATCCGGGATCGGAGCCTGCCA
The DNA here is from genome assembly GCF_963383645.1 of Muscardinus avellanarius. Taxonomy (NCBI): domain Eukaryota; kingdom Metazoa; phylum Chordata; class Mammalia; order Rodentia; family Gliridae; genus Muscardinus; species Muscardinus avellanarius. Next base: position 25,548,296 of record NC_137792.1, on the reverse strand, counting down.
AGGGGTTAGGCCGGTGCTGGGGCCAGCGAGGCCGGCATCGGAGCCTGCCTTGAGGCAAGGCCATACTGGGGCCTCTGAGGCCGGGATCGGAGCCTGCCGAGGGGTTAGGCCGCTGCTGGGGCCAGTGAGGCCGGCATCGGAGCCTGCCGTGAGGCAAGGCCGGTACTGGGGCCTCCGAGGCAAGGATAAGAGCCTGCCGAGGGGTTAGGCCGGTGCTGGGGCCAGCGAGGCCGGCATCGGAGCCTGCCTTGAGGCAAGGCCGGTACTGGGGCCTCGAGGCCAGGATAAGAGCCTGCTGAGGGGTTAGGCCTCTGCTGGGGCCAGTGAGGCCGGCATCGGAGCCTGCCGTGAGGCAAGGCCGGTACTGGGGCCTCCGAGGCCAGGATAAGAGCCTGCCGAGGGGTTAGGCCAGTGCTGGGGCCAGAGAGGCCGGCATCGGAGCCTGCCTTGAGGCATGACCAGTGCTGGGGCCTCCGAGGCCGGGATCGGAGCCTGCCGAGGGGTTAGGCCGGTGCTGGGGCCAGCGAGGCCGGGATCGGAGCCTGCCTTGAGGCAAGGCCGGTACTGGGGCCTCAGAGGCCGGGATCGGAGCCTGCCGAGGGGTTAGGCCGCTGCTGGGGCCAGTGAGGCCGGCATCGGAGCCTGCCGTGAGGCAAGGCCGGTACTGGGGCCGCCAAGGCCAGGATAAGAGCTTGCCGAGGGGTTAGGCCGGTGCTGGGGCCAGCAAGGCCGGCATCGGAGCCTGCCGTGAGGCAAGGCCGGTACTGGGGCCTCCGAGGCCAGGATAAGAGCCTGCTGAGGGGTTAGGCCGGTGCTGGGGCCAGCGAGGCCGGCATCGGAGCCTGCCTTGAGGCATGACCAGTGCTGGGGCCTCCGAGGCCGGGATCGGAGCCTGCCAAGGGGTTAGGCCGGTGCTGGGGCCAGCGAGGCCGGCATCGGAGCCTGCCGTGAGGCAAGGCCGGTACTGGGGCCTCCGAGGCCAGGATAAGAGCCTGCCGAGGGGTTAGGCCAGTGCTGGGGCCAGTGAGGCCGGCATCGGAGCCTGCCGTGAGGCAAGGCCGGTACTGGGGCCTCTAGGCCAGGATAAGAGCCTGCCGAGGGGTTAGGCCGGTGCTGGGGCCAGCGAGGCCGGCAGCGGAGCCTGCCGTGAGGCATGACCAGTGCTGGGGCCTCCGAGGCCGGGATCGGAGCATGCCGAGGGGTTAGGCCGGTGCTGGGGCCAGTGAGGCCGGCATCGGAGCCTGCCGTGAGGCAAGGCCGGTACTGGGGCCTCGAGGCCAGGATAAGAGCTTGCCGAGGGGTTAGGCCGCTGCTGGGGCCAGCAAGGCCGGCATCGGAGCCTGCCTTGAGGCATGACCAGTGCTGGGGCCTCCGAGGCCAGGATCGGAGCCTGCCGTGAGGCAAGGCCGGTACTGGGGCCTCCGAGGCCAGGATAAGAGCCTGCTGAGGGGTTAGGCCAGTGCTGGGGCCAGCGAGGCCGGCATCGGAGCCTGCCTTGAGGCATGACCAGTGCTGGGGCCTCCGAGGCCGGGATCGGAGCCTGCCGAGGGGTTAGGCCGGTGCTGGGGCCAGCGAGGCCGGCATCGGAGCCTGCCTTGAGGCAAGGCCGGTACTGGGGCCTCGAGGCCAGGATAAGAGCCTGCCGAGGGGTTAGGCCGCTGCTGGGGCCTGCCGAGGGGTTAGGCCGCTGCTGGGGCCAGCGAGGCCGGCATCGTAGCCTGCCGTGAGGCAAGGCCGGTACTGGCGCCGCCAAGGCCAGGATAAGAGCTTGCCGAGGGGTTAGGCAGGTGCTGGGGCCAGCGAGGCCGGCATCGGAGCCTGCCGTGAGGCAAGGCCGGTACTGGGGCCTCAGAGGCCGGGATCGGAGCCTGCCGAGGGGTTAGGCTGCTGCTGGGGCCAGTGAGGCCGGCATCGGAGCCTGCCTTGAGGCAAGGCCGGTACTGGGGCCTCGAGGCCAGGATAAGACCCTGCCGAGGGGTTAGGCCGGTGCTGGGGCCAGCGAGGCCGGCATCGGAGCCTGCCATGAGGCAAGGCCGGTACTGGGGCCTCCAAGGCCAGGATAAGAGCTTGCCGAGGGGTTAGGCCGGTGCTGGGGCCAACGAGGCCGGCAGCGGAGCCTGCCGTGAGGCATGACCAGTGCTGGGGCCTCCGAGGCCGGATTCGGAGCCTGCCGAGGGGTTAGGCCGGTGCTGGGGCCAGCAAGGCCGGCATCGGAGCCTGCCGTGAGGCAAGGCCGGTACTGGGGCCTCCGAGGCCAGGATAAGAGCCTGCTGAGGGGTTAGGCCGCTGCTGGGGCCAGTGAGGCCGGCATCGGAGCCTGCCGTGAGGCAAGGCCGGTACTGGGGCCTCCGAGGCCAGGATAAGAGCCTGCCGAGGGGTTAGGCCGGTGCTGGGGCCAGAGAGGCCGGCATCGGAGCCTGCCTTGAGGCATGACCAGTGCTGGGGCCTCCGAGGCCGGGATCGGAGCCTGCCGAGGGGTTAGGCCGGTGCTGGGGCCAGCAAGGCCGGCATCGGAGCCTGCCTTGAGGCAAGGCCGGTACTGGCGCCTCGAGGCCAGGATAAGAGCCTGCCGAGGGGTTAGGCCGGTGCTGGGGCCAGTGAGGCCGGCATCGGAGCCTGCCGTGAGGCAAGGCCGGTGTGGGGCCTCCAAGGCCAGGATAAGAGCTTGCCGAGGGGTTAGGCCGGTGCTGGGGCCAGCGAGGCTGGCATCGGAGCCTGCCTTGAGGCAAGGCCGGTACTGGGGCCTCGAGGCCAGGATAAGAGCCTGCCGAGGGGTTAGGCCGGTGCTGGGGCCAGCGAGGCCGGCATCGGAGCCTGCCTTGAGGCAAGGCCAGTACTGGGGCCTCAGAGGCCGGGATCGGAGCCTGCCGAGGGGTTAGGCCGCTGCTGGGGCCAGTGAGGCCGGCATCGGAGCCTGCCGTGAGGCAAGGCCGGTACTGGGGCCTCCGAGGCCAGGATAAGAGCCTGCCGAGGGGTTAGGCCGGTGCTGGGGCCAGCGAGGCCGACATCGGAGCCTGCCTTGAGGCAAGGCCAGTACTGGGGCCTCGAGGCCAGGATAAGAGCCTGCCGAGGGGTTAGGCCGCTGCTGGGGCCAGCGAGGCCGGCATCGTAGCCTGCCGTTTGGCAAGGCCGGTACTGGGGCCTCCGAGGCCTGGATAAGAGCCTGCCGAGGGGTTAGGCCGGTGCTGGGGCCAGCGAGACCGGCATCGGAGCCTGCCTTGAGGCATGACCAGTGCTGGGGCCTCCGAGGCCGGGATCGGAGCCTGCCAAGGGGTTAGGCCGGTGCTGGGGCCAGCGAGGCCGGCATCGGAGCCTGCCGTGAGGCAAAGCCGGTACTGGGGCCTCCGAGGCCAGGATAAGAGCCTGCCGAGGGGTTAGGCCAGTGCTGGGGCCAGTGAGGCCGGCATCGGAGCCTGCCTTGAGGCAAGGCTGGTACTGGGGCCTCTAGGCCAGGATAAGAGCCTGCCGAGGGGTTAGGCCGGTGCTGGGGCCAGCGAGGCCGGCAGCGGAGCCTGCCGTGAGGCAAGGCCGGTACTGGGGCCTCCGAGGCCAGGATATGAGCCTGCCTAGGGGTTAGGCCGGTGCTGGGGCCAGCGAGGCCGGCATCGGAGCCTGCCTTGAGGCATGACCAGTGCTGGGGCCTCCGAGGCCGGGATCGGAGCCTGCCGAGGGATTAGGCCGGTGCTGGGGCCAGCGAGGCCGGCATCGTAGCCTGCCGTTTGGCAAGGCCGGTACTGGGGCCACCAAGGCCAGGATAAGAGCTTGCCGAGGGGTTAGGCCGGTGCTGGGGCCAGCGAGGCCGGCATCGGAGCCTGCCGTGAGGCAAGGCCGGTACTGGGGCCTCCGAGGCCTGGATAAGAGCCTCCTGAGGGGTTAGGCCGGTGCTGGGGCCAGCGAGGCTGGCATCGGAGCCTGCCTTGAGGCATGACCAGTGCTGGGGCCTCCGAGGCCGGGATCGGAGCCTGCCAAGGGGTTAGGCCGGTGCTGGGGCCAGCGAGGCCGGCATCGGAGCCTGCCGTGAGGCAAGGCCGGTACTGGGGCCTCCGAGGCCAGGATAAGAGCCTGCCGAGGGGTTAGGCCAGTGCTGGGGCCAGTGAGGCCGGCATCGGAGCCTGCCTTGAGGCAAGGCTGGTACTGGGGCCTCTAGGCCAGGATAAGAGCCTGCCGAGGGGTTAGGCCAGTGCTGGGGCCAGCGAGGCCGGCAGCGGAGCCTGCCGTGAGGCATGACCAGTGCTGGGGCCTCCGAGGCCGGGATCGGAGCATGCCGAGGGGTTAGGCCGGTGCTGGGGCCAGCGAGGCCGGCATCGGAGCCTGCCTTGAGGCATGACCAGTGCTGGGGCCTCCGAGGCCGGGATCGGAGCCTGCCAAGGGATTAGGCTGGTGCTGGGGCCAGCTTGGCCGGCATCGGAGCCTGCCTTTAGGCAAGGCCGGTACTGGGGCCTCTGAGGCCAGGATAAGAGCCTGCCAAGGGGTTAAGCCGGTGCTGGGGCCAGGTAGGCCGTCATCGTTGCCTGCTGTGAGACATTACCAGTGTTGGGGCCTCCAAGGTCGGGACCAAAGCCAGCTTAGGGGTTTGACCGGTTCAGGGGCCAGCGAGACCAGAACTGGGTCCTCCCATGAGGCAAGGCCGCTGCTTGAGCCAGCGAGGTCTGGATCAGTCCACTGAGTAGCCAGGCCACTACTGGGACCATCAAGAGTGGGATTGGTACTTGCAACGCAGCATGCACAGAGAAATATCGCAGAAAATATAAATCAGACGCTTCTCTTAATCAGCAATAACTAGGAGGAAAAGGGCAACAGGAAGAGGTTGAGCTATAGAAAGGGCCCTATAGTGAAGCAACTAATGTGACCAATCAGAGGGTATGTAATACTGGAGGACGGAGCCTCTTTAAAACGCAGGAGGTACATAAACAAATGTATCAAAGTAAATCACCAAAGAAGTGTGGGATGGAGGGAGGGGGAGGGAATGGGACGGGGGCTGGAGGAGGGCTAATTGGATGATGTGTGCTTGTATATCCTCTCAAGTCTTGTACTCCAATGTGATTGATATATGACTACAATGCACCAATTTAAAAAATAAATTAATTAAAAAAAAATAATAAAAAAAAAAAATTGCTGAGGCTGGTCTCCAACCTACGATCCTCCTGTCTCAGCCTCCAAACACTGGGATCACAGGTGTATGCCACCATGCCAGGCAGTAGTATGTCTTTCAATGATACTTTAGATATACAGTTAATTTTATATTTTTAAATGTCATAAAATTATTCATCTTTTATGTGTTTTTTTTTTAATTTGGTGGGAGGCAGAGTATAAGTAACCAAGCGTCATCAAAATACTAGGCTTAGTTTTAAAATCAGCATTTCTTTGACAGCATATTTTTATGAGAATTTTCTTAATTCCTTTCTGAATGTGGCCTTACCAATTCACTTCAAGATTTTTTTATTGACTAATATAAAAACTGAAGTGTGTTCCTTTAGAATGTAGCAAATGATTAAGCAAATTAAATGAATGATCTTCATTTACTCCAAGGTGATATTTTACCACAGGGAAATTCAAATTATATATTTTTAAATTTTTTATTGTGCTTGGTAATTGTACATGATAGTGAGGTTCATGGTAGTACTTTCACGTATCCACATAACTTTGCTTGGCTCATTCCCTTTCCTTCCCTTCATCGCTTCCCTAGTCCCCTTTCACGACTCTACTGATGTCTCTTCTCGTGAGGCCACCTTTTCTTTCCTTTTTTCTCTCTAGCTTCCACATATGAGAAAGAACATTTGCCTCTTAATTTTCTCAGTCTGGCTGATCTCACTTTCACATCAGGAAGGACCGTGATGCAACGGGAGCCTCCAAGTACATTCTCAGGCAACCTATCCCAGAGGGCATGGAGCAGAAAGGCTCACAGACCAGATTACGACAGTTGAATCACACCATTTACTAAAATTGAATAGTGAGAAGTGAACAGGAAAGGTATAGGCTAAGTTAGCATACTTAGGACAACGGACCAGTAAGCTAAAAGGGCCATGGTACTTGAATACTGTATCTGTGATGTCTTATGTTCTGTCTCTCTGTACTTACATCAGCCTTCTCTATTTATGGTATGCTTACAAGAGCAAGACTTGACCCTCAAACAAGGGAGCTCACAATAGGTGATCTGGGCCCATGGCACACGATTTCTCACAAATCCAGAGGCATCTATGCATGGCTGTGGTCGCAGCTTCTCTAAATAGCCTATGAATTGCCATGCCATTCTCAGGAAGAGGACTTACAGAGCTAGAATGAATGTCACCTATGAGTGGCTGAGTGAAAACCTCAAGAACATTAAATACATGTGTTTATTTATTTCATCCTCAATGTTTAGTCCCTCTTATATATTCAGTATCTTTAATATATTGGGTCAGATGTATATTTAGCATATTACAAATATTTAGTATACAGGTGGCTGATGAATCTTAGATATCTTTTAGTCCTTATGTCCCTCGCTATCTATGTTTAGCACACACGTGCTGTACTTGCTAACTAGTTCTCATACTTGGCACATTCCAAGAATCAATTATGTACATTTTTCCTATGGAATTTCTCATTTACTGATAGCATATTGGTAGCTTAGACGCAGTCATGGTGAGATTACTTACAGCTCAGAATGCTATAATTAGCACCCCCAACCCTCAGAGCTAATTACTTGACATTTATTGATATTCCAGTACTTATATGGACTTCCTGCTTTCACTCCATGTGATTCTGGAAGCCTTAGCCTTCCTTACTGAACTCCACCATCAAATAAAGAATCTTTGTTTCTTGTTTCTGGTGCTCCTAACCAACAGCTCCCTTGCTTAGGAACAATCTGACTCTCTCCTGTCACCTTTGTTTAACTTAGTTCATAATCTCGTTACAGATAGCAAAATCATGAAGACATTCCTGAACACTGAAAGCTGGTGCCCCTGCTTCTTCATGATGTGTATAATTAGCTATGAATTTGTTTTTACCTCTAAATCTATCTACCTATCTTTCTTCTTTCTTTCTTTCTTTCTCTTTCTTTTCTTTCTTTCTTTTTTTTCTTTCTTTCTTTCTTCCTTTTTTTTTGGTATGGGAGATTGAACCAGGGGCACTCTAATACCTTCCAGCTATAACCTCAGTCTCGTTTTATTTTTTTTATTTGGAAATAAGGTCTTTCTGAGGCTGTCCTCAAAGCTTCAATCCTCCTCTATCAGCTTCCCAAGTACTTGGATTATAAGTGTGCTCCACTGAGCCAGGTCTCATAACAAATATTTAATTAAAGCTGTACCCCCATGTTGATGAGATTGGACTCTGGGGGAACACACACCAGGGTTTTGTTTTTTTAATTGCTAGTGAGTCCATCCCAAAGTAGTTGAGCTAAATTTTTCTCTTATATTCTTTTCTCCTCATGGAGGTGAGAATTAAGGAAAGTTTTACCAGCCAGCTTCTTCACATCTTACTTATATATTGTTCCATCAGTAATTTGTAAGTAGCGCATATGTTAGCAAAGCCTGACTGAAAAAAATTCTGCTCCCACACATTCTGATCCCATCTTGACACTGCAGAACTGTTAGCAAAGGCAATTTCAACAATGAAGAAGTGGGAGAAACGACTGCATTTTATGTAAATATGTATTTCTTTAAAATCAAAAGGACATATGTAATGATATCAATTAAGATTTTAAATGAAGGACAATACTTAAAATAAGATTTATCTGTAATCAACTTTCTCAGCAGCAAAAAGCATTGTATTTTCTTTACAGCTATTAAGCATATGGCTGAGAAAATGTTATCCTACAAGCCTTGAGATTTGAAATCTGACTTTACATTTAAAATCTGCTTTATCACACAATCATGGGTGCTCTTCAATCAGATTTGCATAGTTGCTATTAGTCACTTTTTAAACTTAAGGGTAATGACTTATGGGATGTCAATTATATGATACTCTGATGGGCTTGATTAATTGATGATTGTTAGCATTCAAATTAATGTACTCACACACATTTTTTGTATATATTTAAAACAAAGAAACATTCAGAATGGCCTTTGAAATTATTTCTACTCAGTCTTTCTGGCTCTGGACAGAGCACAAACAACCCCTGCAGCTAGTTATATACCTCTGTCTTTAAAAGGCCTTGACCATTGCCTGGACAGCATATAAGTGAAAAATCTCAAATAATAGAAATGCCTAGAGGGAACCATTGATGAGAGAGGAAATGGAAATGTTCCTCATGAACTAAGCCTAGCTCAGCATTTACCCTTCCTATTATGTAGCTACAATACTTCTTCTCAAAATGAAACCCAAGTTAGAATTGTCAGTAGGGTTTGTAAACACAGGTGGCATCCAGGTATGGTGGTGCACTTCTGTAATCCCTACACCTGGGAGGCCGAGACATGAGGACTGCAGGTTCGAGGCCAACCAACCTCAGCAGTTTAGCGAGACCTGGTGTCAAAATAAAAAATAGAAAAGACCGTGGTGTAGCTCAGGGGTAGAATGCCCTGGGTTCAGTCCTCAGTACCAACATAAATGAATAAATTATAAGTAAACAAATAAACAGAGATAGCTGGGTTCCCTAAGTTTCTGAATCAGTCACGCTGAAGTAGGGCCTGAGAATTTCCATTTCTAAAAGTTCCCAGTGGATGTTACTGATCCTCAGACCAGTTTGAAATCCACTCCTCTGGAGAAAGAGAAGGCTCTTTCTCCCTCTCCTCTCCTCTTTCTCTCTCTTTCTCTTTCTTTCTTTTTTCTTTTCTTTCTCTCCTTCTCCTCCTCCTCCTCCTTCTCCTCCTCCTCCTCCTCCTCCTCCTCCTCCTCCTCCTCCTCCTCCTTCTCTCTCTCGCTGTCTCTCTCTTTCCCTCCCTCCCTCTCTCTCTCCTTTGCTAGATTTTCCCAAGCCTCTTTCCACTTTCTCAGGTAATGCATCGTGCTAGAGCTTGCTTCCTCGCTTCCATAACAATTGCTAGCTAGCATTTCTTGAGTACTAAGTACCAAGCACTGTACATTACTGCAAAACCTTGAAGAAAGTACGTTATCATTTCTATTTGCAGATAAGCAAATAGGAAATTTGCTAAGGGTCATAGAGCTGAGACACAGCCCCATGTCTGTTTGGCTCTGAAGTCTAGAATCTTAATTTGTTCCAAATAAGCTTGTTTTGTGCTCTGGTTCTCTGATTTTTACCATCAAAACATTCGGGATATGAGGCTGTGAACAGTGAGACTGGAGACAACAGCCCAATTGAGTAGGCAAAGTGAGGTGGGGCCTGGGACCTGAGTACTCTAATTAAGAAAGAAAACAAAGATTAGCTCTTCCTTCTCCTGGGCTATGCTGGCTGCTGTCTCTCTGCCTACCTGGCAAAAAAAAAGCAAATCCCTTAAGGGGATCTAGAAGTTACTCTATGTGAAAGAGCATTTGGGCCATTGTTCCTGGGGATGAATCTGAGATGCTCACAGTGCACATTCAGATTCTGTTTCCAATCTTATAGGAATAATGTAATATTTCGACAAGGGGGCTGTTGTGATATGAAATATAAAAGAACTTTAGGCTTTGTATGTCAGAAGTTAGAAGCCAATGTTCGTTTATTGGTTAGTGTGGGTCATTTGATAAATGACAGATCTTTACAGGAACATCTTATTGGTGCTTTTCTTTTGAGAAGTTTTCCCCCATTTTGAAATGAACATGTTCTAATTCCTCATTTAAAATTTTGCCTACAAACGCAAGGAAATGCAAATCATCCCATTAAGAAAATGCTCTGAGGTTGAGACATGCTGTTTGGCTTTCAGAGCTCTGACCTGGCCCTTGAAATTGAAATGGCTTTATAAGGTATGTGATTGCCCTTAAACCCACAGTGCATCTTTGAAACTCAGAGGAACTTTTATGTCACAGTTTTCTAGCAGTGGGTGAGATGTTTCACTTTGAAATTTGGAGGTTGGATCTAGTTTATATGTAAAGAAATGTAAGAAGTTTTGCCAGCCCAGTTGAATCCCGTGTGCGCAGTATGTGTGTCTGTTTCTTTTCTTGTCCTTATGAGCCCATATCTTGAATGCTGTTTTGTGAAGGCACACTAGGGTGACCTCTAATACAGTGGAGAGGAGGGTCTATACATACCCTGTCCGTGACCTTTAACTTTAGTGTAGCAGGTGAACCAGAAGTGCCAAGGTATGAAATAGAGCTGACCTCAACCAACACAGAAGAACTGATAGGTTAAAAACTCCAGCTATTTTTCCCTTTAATGTGATAACATCAAACCCCACTTGCCCATACCAGTAATCTGTTCCATGAAGCACTCTTGCTTGTTTTTTTCTCTTCTTCTCTTACCTCCCTATTCCCCACAGTGCTTCCTAGAATCACCTCCTAAATAAAACACTTGTGCCCAGATCCTCTTCTGCTTTTAGAGAAACTCAAAACACTGTGATAGCATAGGCATTGCTACTTTGATACTTTAGTGGGTATACTTACATGTTGGAAAAATACACTAAGTAGGTAGATGTAGCCTTATAATATTAAACCATGTTACATTTGAATAATTTAGTGCCCAAGATTTCCAGTCTTCATTGAAAATAGTTAAAATTGGAAATAGAGTAAAAATAAAATAATTACATTTGGGCACAGTGCCCACCCAAAGTGCTTTAATATCTGATCGAATAATTAAACGAGTAAAAGGGAAAGGAAATTATTAGCAACTCTATCTTTAAATGCAACTGATGTCCAAAGAAGTCATGAAGAAAACTCTTTGTGTTGATAAATTGAAAGCCTGTTCTAGTAGACTTCTGTGTTTATTGTTCTGTTTCTGACCATTTTATTCCAAACAAATAGACTTGCTTGTCATTATACCCCACCCTTCTCCAGCACAGGGCTCCCATTCTTTGAAACAGTAAGTAATTCAGTTCCAAGGCGAATATGAAAAAGGAGGTTGTATTAAAAAAGACTGAAATGAGAAGTGGTGGTGCAAGTGTGGCACATTTCCATTGTAGATTCCATGGCAGAGCATGATGGGAAACATAAAACATCAATTGGCTCCCTCTCCAGGGGATGCTGAGGTCCAAATGCCCCCTTGGAGGTGGCAATGCTCTTTTTCTCCTTCCTCGAGTTATACCTTGGATGATTCAAAACCCAAAGCTGGTGTTCTATAAGTGGGTTGTGTTGCTTGTTTTTACCTGTTGAGCAGTTTAGAGATTGCAAAATAATCTCAAACTTTGTTTTAAGTCAAATATTGTCACTTTTTATTGAAAATACCATGTCACCTCACTAGTCTCTTGTTCAGAGGTAATATTATTGTGAAAGATTCATGAACTCAAAGACCTATGCATTATTTTTAAAATATCTAGGCTGGGCGTGGTGGTGCATGTAATTCCCACACTTGGGAGGCGGAGACAGGAGGATTGCGCACATTCGAAGCCAGCCTCACTGGCTTAAGAGACCCTGTTTCTAAATAAAAATATATAAAAAATAGGTCTGGGAGTGTAGCGTGGAATTATATATATATGGAGAGAGAGAGAGAGGAATTTATGTTGTTGCAAATCATAATTTCATAGGCATGATTTTACAAATGTTCTGCGTTTACAATTTTCATTTAGATTATTATTACAATCATGTACTTTAGCTTAAGTTAGGAGAAATGACTCTTTTTGTGACATTAGAGGATGCCCAAAGAAATGTAAGCTATAGGTGATGTGTTTTATAAAAGAGGGCATAGTTTGAGTATATCAGACACAAGAACTTGGAATTCTATTTATTTTGTGTAGCTTTAGAAAAGATTGTGCTGGGAATAGAAATTTTCATTTGGGAAACCTAGCACATACATAGTTTTCTCAGTAGCAGAGTTAAAATACTGACTTCGAGGGCTCATTTGAAAAAGCCTACAGAATTTTTGCATGTTGGGAATAGCTTTATATTTTTATACATTGCACTCAGGGTTTCTATTCAAAGCAAAAAATAACTTTGCATAGACCTTGGCCATTTTTTTCACATCTTAAAATAATCCATTCCTTCAGGGTAGTTGCTCTCAATCCTGATTTTGTGATACTTCAAATCATCTTTAATTTACTCCAAAGATTTTTAAAAGAGACAGAAAATCATTTATTCTAACTTGAAGCGTGTGGTAAGGAGGGTTCTCAGAGGTTTCATTTCTTTGTTCTCTCTTCCCCCACCCCTACCCCTGCCCTTTCTCTCTTTGCCTTCATGGAAATGTAGCCAGTTTTTCCATTTTCATAATCTCAGTAATCCATACCCTCCTCGTTCCCATTGGTCTTCATGATACAAAAGAAGTTACCAGGGTTTACTTTAAAATATCACCTATCTTTAGCACCTTCGTATATAATTTTACAAATCTAATTGCTATATTTTTGTAAAGTATTAAACATGTTTTAAAAATTGAGTTCTTATATGCCCATGTATGTGTGTTCTATTTTGTGTGCCAAATAGCTGCATGCCCTGGTTCTTCTGTTTAAACATTGAATTTATATAATAGATATTATATGATACACATAAAGATATTTAGCTAGAAAAAATAATTTTCTAGTTTACACATAAAAAGCCTAAATATATGGAACAGTGGGGCACATCTGTAATCCTAGGACTTGGGTGGCTGAGCAGGAGGACTCCCAAGTTTAAGGCTACCCTCAGCAAGTAGTGAGACCCCGTTTCAAAATAAAAAGTGAAAAGGTTCTGGGGGTATAACTCAGCGGTAGAACACACCTGGATTCAATCCTCAGTACAAAAAACTAGGTGAAGTAATAGAGAAGTGGCAGAATATATGAGTCATTTTCATAGTGCCATCATTAAACAATGATACTTATATGCCAAACTGACTTAAATGAGACCTGAGTTGAGGGATCCATAGCTCTGAAGATACTTCCACCTCATTTCTTCCCATAACTTCTTTTTTTTTTTAATTTGCGCCAATATTTTCACTCCTAATAATGGCAACAGTCACTACTTTGGGATTCAGGAGTTTGGGAGTGATGGCAAGACAAAAAGGAAAGGTGGAAGGGATGTTGCAAGATCCCCTTACACGGGAATCACCCGGAGGGCTGTTGAATTCCAGATTCCCAGGTCCCACTCCAGTGATTCTGAGTTAGCAGGTCTGTGGCAAGCTCTGAGACTATGTTTCTAGAAAGCTCTCAGGTTATGCTCCTGCTGTTGACGTATGGACCATCAAATAGCGCTATTCCGGGAGACAAGGAAATGAGAAAGCGAAATCAAAGGCACCAAGATCTAATGTCAGAATATTTTTGATTCCTTCCTGCTCTGCTGATTCATTTGTCTATGTGATTTTACAAAAGTGCCTTACCTTTGTAAATTTCAGATACCTTGTCTGAAAAGCTCTGGTGGCGTGTGTATGTGTGGGTGTGGGGGGGTGCTGGGAAAGCTACAACCCTAGCCCCATTTTTTATATTTTTGAAACAGAGTTTCACCAAGTTTCTGAATCTGTCCCCAAACCTTCAATCTTTCTGTGTCAGCCTCCCAAGTACTCAGATGACATACGTGCACCACCATGCCCAGCCAGATCTGGTGGCTTTTAAACCACGCATCAAAGCATTCAGAGGTACTTCAGAGGTCAAAGTAAGGGATAAAAAAGGTGGCACAAGCCTGTAATCCCAGTACTTGGGAGAATTAGACAGGAGGATTGCATGTTCAAATCCAGTCTCAGCAGCTTAATGAGACCCTGTTTCAAAATAAAAAATAAAATAATGCTTGGGGTTTAGCCTATGTAATAGAATCCCTCTCTGGGTTCAATCCCTAGCATCCAAAAAGGAGGGCTCTTTCCAAAGATTCCCCATCCACCACAATAATGCCTTCATTACTTACAACTTTCGTCTATCCATTTCTCTGATTTTATTTTTAAAATAAGATTTTATTCAAACAAATTTAAAGGAAAAGAAATCTCCCAAATCAGAAAATGACGTTGATTTTCAAATATGCAGCACTGACTTACAATGTAGTGTACAGTTCCAAAACCTCTCTGTCCTTCTGCAACATGAATGGTGTGCTACTAGAGTGGCCACACATGCATTCTTTCTGCTCACAAATGTGAAATTCAACCCCATTCCCCCAGGAGGCCCCCGATGTGATGTGTCTTTAGCTAACCAGACTACCGAGAGTGAATGGCAACATTGAGCTTTTCTCTGCAGAATCATGTCTGATTCATTAAAAATCCAGCCTTCCTGAAAGGATATTAATTACCTTCTGTTGCAGAATTTTTTTAGAGCATAATTCTTAATTATGTCTCCAACCATTGTGTGATTTGACCATTTCGAAACTAAAAAATGATCCTATGGAATTCCATCTTAAAACCTCAACTCTAACTATAGCCACATCGTTGGCTTGTCTGTTTTATACACCATGCTAATCTCTGCATGGTGATAGCATTTCATTTTTAATGAGACCATGTATATATCAAATTGTAGATTGTCTTTGCTTGAATTGAAAGCTATTCATCTTCCCAGGGTTAGGTTATATTAACCAGATTGTAATGTTCTTCTTTTTATTATGTTCTTTAAACATCTTTCATCTCATACTGCACCAACACATTTCTCCTATCTTGGTATAAATTAATTCCAGTTATGTGATGGAAAATTTTACTGTAAAAGTATAACCTTGCAGTCTGATTTTTTCTCAGATTATCAACTAGAACATGTATATTTTATTCTAAATAGAAATTTGAGTTATATCTTTGGTTTTTAGCAGAGATGTGAAAATTAAGTTTGATATTTTTCAATATCCATCAATTCATCCAGTAACATGTATTAAAGTCTTCTATGTCCTAAGCACAAGGAAGGTGTTAGAGATATGAAGATAAATAAGGCCAGGACTCTGCCTGCGGTAGTCCTTAGTCTATGTCAAAGGTAAGAGATTATTTTATTGAGAGGTGAGATATGACCTATATTGGTTCTGATAAGAACCACAATGTCTGCAGAAGCTTATTGGTAGAAAAAGGAGGTTAGAGGTTTGTCCTGGCTGTTGGTGTGGCAGTTCTGGAGAGAAGAGATGGATTATCCCAAAGACAATGACCAATGGGAAATTGTAAACTTGAGTGTAATGACTAAGATCTGAATAGCTGAAGGATGAGATTTGATAGAAGGTTAGGAAAGTGTCAGGACATCAGTTTGGGAAAGGAAAGCCATCATAAGTTTTATCTAGAATGAAGCAATCTTCAGTGAACAACCGAGGGCTAGTTGCTTAAAGAGAGATAGCCAGCAAAGTAGACAGGTCCTCAGTGTCCTAACTCAAGCTCCAACTTTAGCTTTGGGGTCTGAACCATTCTAGCCAAAATAACTGAGGACCAAAGGTGGTTGCTAATGGGAGCGGCTGCAGCCCAAGGCAGCGCAGCTCACACCTGCTTGATACTAGAATTGCATTGATGTAACAGATGGGAGACACTTAATATGGTGCATGGTATCACATAAGTAAATGTTCATAAATGTTTGCTGTAGCACTGCTGCCACCACTATTTCTGTTATTAGAAGACTCAAGAAAGTGGCATCATATAGGAGTCCATCTGCTGGTGAAACTTGGGCTTTTAATATTTGGCTGGTTGATTTTTATTGACCCAAGATTAGACACAGCCATTACTTCAAGAATGGTGGTTGTAAAGAATCAAGAGCAGGCAATGAATGATAATTTCCTGCTGTAATTGGGCTGCCACTTTGTAGCTAAGTCACCTCTCTCTACCTCAGTGTTTTTATGTGTAAAACAGAGAAAAATACCAACCTCATAGAGTTTTGGGGAGAATGTGACATTGGACTCATTTACGAGGGTATTCAGCACATAGTGAGTACTAATGCAAATCTCAGACCCTGTCCACTAGTTGGAATCTGGCCTGTGATGTACTTCAGGGTGGGTAGGTTTAAAAGAGGTTATTGATTTAGAGCTGGAAGTGCTGATCCCACAGGCTGCAGAACTTGAACGGGTTCCAGTAAAGTCCAGAGCAGCTGAAGACTGTCAAAGCCTTGTTAGAAACCATAAATGCCCATTTTCACAACTCCCATGGTATTTTCCATCTCTCCCCAGGAGACTTGCTTTTTAAGGCAAGGAAACGGGTAATTACTGCAGACAGCACTCAGTATTTTTTTTCACAACATATTTGCAAAAATTGGAGAAAAATATCACTCCCGTGAAGAAATCACATAAAGAAAATGATCTGAGAAATCTAGTCAAGAGATAGATGGTTCTTCAACTGAAACAAGTGTCAGAAGGAAGTCCCAGAAGGCAGAAGGGATAAGAGTAATCATGATGAAATCTCGAATTCACACTGGTTACCAGAATGGCAGCTGCAAAATTCATCTCCCGCCCCTTCCATGCTGGTGCTCCTTGAGCTCTTGAGGCTTGCCTGGCTGTGGGCTGAAGGTTCTGGTCCTGGAACTGGGTGAGATTAGGAGAGGCAGGGTCTGCTCATCACTCTTGACCTTGGTCTTAGATTTGATTCTATGGAAACAAATTATTTTACAAATACCTTTTTTGCATTCCATACAACCAGAATCTTTAGAGCCCCCAGAAAGACTTGGCCTTCCTAGGAGTAAGCCATAGTTAGATTGCTGGAGATAGGGAGGAATTGGTCTCTGATCTTCTTTTTGGAAGCCCTGGCCTATTCGCCCCACAGGAGTATAAAATGCTGTTTGCTTTGGAATCAGAATTCAATTTTCACAATCTTGGGTATGTCAGAGCCCATCCTGCCAACCCACTGTTCTGTGGGAGCCCAAAAACTGCTCATCTGGAATTTCACACTCTACTTGACTCTTACTACTGTAGGAATAAGAGAAAAAAATTATTTCCTCACTCACCACCAGGTTCCTGGCTGAAGTACCCATCACAAAAGATAGATTTGCTGAGCATGGTGGCTCAGGTCTAATCCCAGGACTTGGAGGCTGAGACAGAAGAATCACAGGTTTATGGCCAGCCTCAGCAATCTAATGAAGCTCTCCGCAGCTTAATGAGATCTTCTTTCAAAATAAAAAATAGAATAGAACAGGTATGTAGCTCGGAGGTTGAATGCACCTGTGTTCAAACTCCAGTACAAAAAAAAGACAGATTAATAAAAGTATATCAATGACACAAGAGTCTTCATAAATGGAGACCCAAAGAATGGATAGCATACATTTTTCTGTTGTAGTTTAATGAAGAATGGGCAGTTGTATGGAAATATGATAGGAAGTAGAGGTATAGTGAGATGATAAGAAATTGGCAGAAATTTAGGTAGGCCTATTTGTTCCGATTCTTCTGTATCCCTGTGCTTCAAAAAACAAGGACATTCCTTTTCTTTGAGAATAAGAAGGGTACCTCTAGAACAAGGGTCATCTGGCATAACTTAAAAGGTCAGCTAGGTTAGCCGGGCATGATGAGCCACGCTTGTAATCCTAGTACTTGGGAAGCTGAGACAGGAGGATCTGGGTTCGTGGTCAGCCTCAGCTAATTAGTGAGGCCCTCTACAACTTAATGAGACTCTGTTTCAAAATAAAAAGAATAAAAAATTGGGCTAAGGTTTTAACTTGGAGGTAGAATGCCCTTGGGTTCAATCCTCAGTAGTGCAAGAAGGAGGAGGAGGCGGAAAGGGAAGAGGAGGAGGAAGGAGAGAAAGAGAGAGAGAGAGAGAGAGAGAGAGAGAGAGAGAGAGAGAGAGAGAGAGAGAGAGAAAGAGAAAGGGAGAGAGTGTCAGCCATTTATAGCTGGCATTATAAGAAGAAGGGATGGGCAGCCTAAGTGACCTTCTTGCTTCTGCTGCTTTCTCAAATACCAAGGTACCATATATATTTCCGGTACTAGGGATGAATGCGAGAGGCATTCTAGCTCCAAGTTACACCCAAGCCCTATTTTTTATTTTTTATTTTGAAACAGGGTCTCACTGAGTTGCAAAGGGCCTCACTAAGTCGCTGAAGCTGTCCATAAACCGCGATCCTCCTGTCTCAGCCTCCCAAATGCTGGGATTACAAGCATGTACTACCACGCCCGGCTCTGAGGCACCATATTTTAAGGTAGCATGTCCTGAACCCCTTTACTGCCTTAAACACCAATTGGTTCTCTCATGTTTCTTCTTTGCTTGAGTTTTGATGGTCACCCAGTCATCCCAATTCCTTTTGAAACTTAACATTTTTCTTGCCATATTTAAGTAGACTCCTAATTTCTTTGACCTCACCAAATTCTTGATCCTTGTCCCTGCCTTACTGGCCTTGGTTACTAAAGTGCAGTTTGACAGAGTTACAAAGAAAACGCTCGCTGGTTCATTGTTTATATTTGCACTTGAGAAAAAATTTGAAACTGCACTATTCCAAGAATTTGGTGACAACTTTCTTCATCACTTCCATATCTTATCAATCGTCAAGTCTTTCTCTCATAAAAATGCTTTTAGCTCTTTAAATATTTTCATATCTATATTAGCTAGGAGAGGCTACCTGCTATATCAAATATTCTCTCAAATGCATGACTATAAAATGGCTTGAACAAAATAGTAGTGTATTTCTTCTCCACGTAAGCAGTCTGGGGCAATTTCATGTTAGTCTGTGTTTGGGGAGGTGACAACCCACAGTTACTCAAGAACCCAGGCCAACAAGGCTCTTCCATCTTCAACAACCAGTTTCCAAGATTACCATTCTGAAGACGTTCCGCCAGCCCAAAGGGGAAAGAGCTAGAAAGCTGAATGTGGGAGGATGTCCACATCCCTTTGCTCGCTTTCCCCTGATTAGATCTTAATCCCAAGGCCACTGGTCACAGCAGAGAGGCTTGGAAAAGCAGTCTAGGTCATATTTACAGAAAGGCAGAGAAAGTTTTCAGGAGCAATCAGCAGCCACTGCCAAGTTGAGTTATTTGTGCCCTGCCCTTAATTCCCACTGCCCTGCAGTACTTCTCAGCTAGCTCACAGCACTGGCCTCTTATCTCTTACATAGAGCCTTACTCCCCTTCAAATTACCCTTCTGCCCTTCTGCCTGGGATAGGTCTTTAAGATATGACTAATCTTGTACAGCTTTAAGGAGAAAAGGTCAAACTGCTATGGTGAATATATGCTGCCTAGTCACCTCTGAAGCACCATCTCCCACACCATCCTAAAACAAAGTTTTTACTCCAACCCTGGGGAAACCAGTTCCTTTTCTACCTATTCTAAACCAGTTCCTATCAATAGCAGCAAATGGCATGTGACATCACACACAGTCCTGAACAGTGTAAACTTGCGAGGCTAGCAATAGTATTATCTCCATTTCATAAAGAAGGATGTTAAGTCCTTTGGCTAGTAAGGGGAATGGCTTGAATATAATCCAGAGGGTAGGCATTCTGGTTAACCACTGCATTACACTGCTTTTTCCAGTGCTTGTTCATGTACCAGTTCCTCTACTCTTTCTTTGCCAAATTTCTGTTTGAACTTGAAGAGCAGGTCAACCATTCCTTCTTTCAGGAAGCCATCTTGAACCTTAGCCTGATTTAGTTGCTGCCCGCCCATCTATGTTCCCCATAATGTCACATGTGTTCCTCTGTCTCTGATATAGCGATGGCTTTGCCACTCTTCTATAAAATCCTTGGGAGCGCTGTGTGTGGTGGTCCACACCTGTACTCCCAGCTACTCAGGAGACTGAGGCAGGAGGATCACAATTTTAAGATCACTTTGGGCAAGGTGCTATCTCAAAATTAAAAAATAAAAGAGGCTGGTGATACAGCTCAGTGCTCGAATGCCCCTGGATTCAATCCCCAGAACCCCCTCCAAAATTCCTTAGGAAAATATTCAGCTTTATATTCTCAATGCCAGCACAATGTTTAGAACAGCATTATTCAATAGAAATAAAAGTAGCTGCATTCTTTTTTGTGTACGTACTGGAGATTGAATCCAGGGACATTCCACCTCTGAGATACACCCCACAGCACTATTTCATTATTTTATTTGGAAATAGGGTCTCACTAAGTTTCAGAGAGCCTCCATAAGTTGCTGAGGCTGGTCACAACCCCAGTGATCCTTCTATCTCAGCCTCCTAAATACTAGGATTACAAGTGTGCACCACCATACTGGGCTAGCTACATACTTTAACACTAAAAGACATAGGATTTACTTAACCTACTATATCTAATATATTATCATTTCAATATATAATCAAAAGGGTCACAAAATTTACTCTGTTTCCCATTATAATTCCTTGAAGTTTGATACATACTTTACAGTTGAACTCTATCGCAATGCAGACAATATATTTTCATTGGAAATATTTGATCTATATTTAGATTTTTATAAGATTTAGAGTTGAAACAGGTAGATTCACATGTGCAATTTCCAAATACACTGAAGTTTTTCAATAACTAAACTACGTATCCATTTTTTTAATTTATATTTGAATTAACCAAGATTAAATGAAATATACTTCAGTCTCTGAGCCTCTATTTGATTTCAAGTGGTTGGCACCTACCTACAGTTATTGGCTATGATATTAGAGCAGCTCTATGCTAGAACATAGTAGGTTCTAAATGAATGCTTGTTGATTAAATTTCTCTATGATGTAGAAAATGTTCAGTGAGTATGTCAAAATTTACTTCTCCACCAATTCCATTCCTCAAACTCAAAAGGGGCAATTTTTGTGTCATTGAATCATTCTTCTCTTCTATCTAGGCAGAAACACTATGAGAAGTGAAAATGTTTTTTTTTTTAATTATCTAGACTCGGCACTTTGGTAGTGTTCCAGTTTATACCACCAACCCTTTTCTACTTATTTCTTTTGATTCTTCACATACAAACCTTGTATAAATGTGTTTCAGTAGGTTGGTAGAATGTCGTTCAGGGAGGGTTTCTATATTTTATGGTTTTAGAACAACTACTCAGTTGCCTTCTGCTTTTCACAATGGAAAATCCTCAGAACGATTTTTATCTAGAAGTACTATACTTAGGTTATTTCTCAATTCCTCAGACTTGAGTCAAATATAGGCTGGTGTATGAGCAACAGTGTCTCTTGGCTAATCAAGAGTGTCTCCTTTTGCTATGCTCAGTGCTAGAGAAATGGGGAGAGTCAGCTGGGTTTAGAGATTAGGTAAGAGACTCAGAGGCATACCTTTTGATAAGTCATAAATCATTTCTGTTTATAAAAGCACATGCTAAGACACCCATAAAATCCCCAAACGAATGGCATTTTACTTTCTCTTCAAAATCTCAGTGGGAAAAGGTACTTCTGACTTTCCAAGTGAATAAAAATAATGAATCCTGATTACCAGGTATATTTAAATTGATTTTCAAAGCAAGTGAAAAGCAGCCAGTGAGTAGTAATGAGCATCTTCTAGGTGTCAGATGATGTACTAAGGGTTCACATTTAGAGTGCTAGTTTATTTTTGGATGAACGCAATTATTCAATGTAAATTTGTCTTTCTTTGTATTCACTGAATTAATTAATTAATTAATTGCCATACTGGTGATTGAACCCAGGGGCATTCTACCTCCAAGATACACCCCCAGCCCTATTTTATTTTTTTCTTTTAACTTTTTATTCGTACATTGTAGTCTTACCTCTTAAATGGAGCACACAAAAAAAAGGGTCTCGTGAGATTGATGAGAGTCTCACTACTTGCTGAGGCTATCTTCAAACCTACTATCCTCCTAGTTTAGCCTCACAAGTAATGGGATAACAACCATGCACCATCATACCCAGATTTCTTATTAATTTTTGGCGGTGCTAGAGATTGAAATCAGAAGCATTCTACCTCCAAGCTACACTCCCAACTCTATTTATTGAGGCTGTCCTCAAACCTGTGATCCTCCTGTCTCAGCCTCTATTGTACTAGGATTACAGGCATATGCCACCACACCCGGCATGTATTCACTTATTTTAAAATGTTAATTTGCAAATACTACATTTCCAAGTTTTCCATAGCAATCCAGTGTTTCTTTTGGATATCCAGTCTCAATAAAGAATAGCTGCTGAAAGTTATTACAAACTCATCTCTGTGCTCGGTTGCTGAGTGGCCATTGCCCAAAATTGAGATTATCAGATTACTCTCCCCAGTATGTTTCTTATGCTTCCTCTTATGAAACACACCGTTGGTCAGTGCCTGACTTCTTAAGTAAAATATAACATCCACAGAAATAAGATACCATATTACTACAGTTTGCCCAGTGCCTAGTACCACGACTAGAATATTCATAGATATTTAAGCAACTCCAGCCTTAACCTGTTCATAGTGAGATGAGCATTCTACACAAATGCTGCCATTTGTATAGAATTAGGCCAAATCTGGCTCATAATTATAGATGTTATCTCTGTTGTCCTACTCATCATTCTTCTTCCCCCTGCATGTTTAGCCTGAGTGACCATGGCCACTACCACTTATAACACTTCCCTTTGAGGGAGTGAACTTTTTGCTACATTTTATGTGATAGTTTTATGATGTGCAAGACTAATTCCTGTGATCGTGTCATGTTCTCAAATGGCATACCTAGATTTATTTATGCTTGTGACCCAAGGCAAATATTTAACCTTGAAAACATTTTAAAATTTGAAAGGTGGTAAATCATAACACTGGAGTTTATGATTTATCTCTGTAAAGAATCTAGAGACCAGGTGTGAAAAAAGGAGGGGGCATAGGCAAGAAGCAAAGAAATGTGGGTTTTACTCCAGCACTGATGTTAACTTTGAGGAGGTTGCTTTACCTTTCTGGGCCTTAATTTTCTCTTCTGCATGAAGACGGGATTAACTACATTAGGGAAGGAAAATAAGTAGATAACTTCCATTTCTCCCTTGTTTTCCCATGGTAGTCATGGTACAGTATCAGAATATTTCTCAAGACAATGTTCCATGTAGTTAGCATCTATGAAGGAATGTCAACATATAGGTGAAATGTCCTTGTCATCTCTAGGCTACATGATCTTTTTTCTTCCTCTTGTTCTTTTTCTTCTCCTTCTCCTTCTGGTCCTGAAAGCTGAACCCAGGGATATACTACCTCTGAGATATAGCCTAAGCCCTCTTTTTACTTGTTCCTTTAGAAACAGGATCTTGCTCATTTCCTGAGGGTCTTGCTAAATTTCTGAGGATGGCCTTGAACCAGCCAGCCTTCAGTTTCAGCTTCCCATGCATAAAGATTGCAGACAGGTACCACCACATCAAGCTTAGGTATTCTTAGGTACTCTCTAGTATAAAGCTAACTGGGCATGGCGGTACATGTCTGTAGTCCTAGTACTTGAGAAGCTAAGACAGGAGGATGGCAGGTTCAAGGCCAGCTTCAGCAATTTAGTGAGACCCTTTGCAAATTAGGGATACTCTGTCTCAAAATTTAAAAAATTAAGAGGTTAGGGGTATAGCTTGGTATAGAGTACCCCCTGAGTTCAGTACCCAGTAAAAAAAAATTATAGTGAGTCTATTAAATATTTTGAAATTGCTACTTTGAGAAATTTGCATGTGTGTGCACGCGTGTACGAATGTGTACAGGAGTCTGCGCACATGCAATGGGAATTGAACCCAGGGACATTCTACCTGTGAGCTACACCCTCAGCCCTATTTTGTATTTTATTTTTAAACAGGGTTTTTTAAGTTTCTGAGGGTCTTGCTAAACTGCTGAGGCTGACCTTGAACCTGCCATCCTCCTGTCTCAACCTCCCAAGTACTGGGATTACAAGTGTGTGCCAACATATCCAGTTCACAAATTCATTTCTAAATAATTGTACCTCTACTTTTTAACCTCATTTTTAATGTGAGGTTAATGAAGACAGGATTAACTAGATTAGGGAGACAAGATTAAATTTGAAGTTTCTTATACAAAATAAAACTCAGGGAAATTTGCCATCCCTTTTTTTCATTAAAATTGGATTTTATAACAATATTTTTCTTTTATTTAAACATAAACATGTACTGATAACTCACAAGATATTGACTTTCATATATAAAACAATATTCACAAAAATATTTGAATTAGCAGGGCGTGGTGGTACACACTTGTAATCCCAGTACTTGGAAGGCTGAGATAAGGATCACAGGTTCACAGCCAGCGTCAGCTTCTTAGTGAGGCCCTCAGCAACTTAGTGAGACCCTGTTTCAAAAAGAAAAAAATAAAAAAGAGCTGATGTTGTAGCTCCAAGGTAGAATGCCTTTGGGTTCAATCCTCAGCACCGCAAAAAAAATTGAATTACTAATAATAAAAGCATAAATTTATTTATCCATTTACTTTATGAGTGCGTGGGGGGGTGCTGAAGATTGAACCCCAGGACCTTGTGCATACTGGGCAAGCACTCTACTACTAAGCCATTTTCCAGGCCTATTTCATGAATGTTTATTAATATTCCAAGCACAGTGTTATATAGTAGAAGTATATATTGTCAGTACCAATAAGCAAGGCAGGTTTGAACTCTGTCTAGATTGATCAGCAGTCTACTGGGAGAGGAAGGAAACTAAGTAAGCACCTTTTTAATATACTTTTATTGGTGCATTATGGTCTCATATCATAATGTAAATCATGTTGACAGTGACTTACATGGGAAGCTGAGACAGGAGGATTGCAGGTTTGAGGCCAGCCTCGGCAATTTAGAGAGATTTTGTTTCAAAATAAAACATAAAACCGGGCTAGGGGTATAGCTCAAAGTTCAAATGCCCCTGGGTTCTATCCCCAATAACAAAAAATTAAAATAACTTCATTCAGGACTTATGGTCATGATTAGAAGAAATAAAGACCATAGTTACAGAAGATTAATATAGGGGCAAGAAGTACACAGTCAAAAGAAGACAGGAGACTCAAGTATTTTTAAATAGCAACAAAAAAAATACATCTTGTATTACAACTTCAGGGGAGGGGTAAAAATGAGCCGAGTCCCTGGTACTTTGTAAGTTTGAGAAAGGTTAAGTGAGGGTCCTTCTATTAGATTTCCTTTTCTCATTGATGTGGAAGCTGCAACTAAATGCAGAGTGATGGAGAATGCGTTGGCGTCTGAGATTTAAGGAGAATGACAATCGGAAATAGCTGCTCTGGGATATTCGAGAAAATGTTGACTACAGAATTGGTGAGCATTTTCAGTCCATTTCACTGCTCTTCACTTTGTGACAACTGTCTCAGAAACTTCCTTCTTTTCCTTACTTTACCTCTTTTCTTTCTCTTTTCTGGCCTCCTTAATTTAAACCTTCCCTATTTTTTTGTATTACACGTACCCCAACTGCCATGAAATCTGCTGATAAAAGGTATTGCAAAATAAGTTTTAGTTTTAGTCAGATGGATTTCTTGTTATTATTAATCCTAGGTCACAAAGCCACCTTGCATAAAATGAGGGGATTATAGCAGAGAATAGTTTTCAATTATCTCATCAATTTAAGGCCATGTGGCTAGTCCAAACAGATATTATAAGCCAAGAAATGTCTACCTTGAGATTTCAACTCCCAGGATAGATTTTCTACCTAATCAAAAGAACCTAATAATTACTCAATCTTCTCTTAAATTGTTTAATTTTCTGTGCAAACAGTTTTACCCTTTAGCTGATTTCCTAAGTGTTAAATTAAGAAAGATAGTCCCAGAAGACTTGTTCATCATGCACCACAATCTCTGATATGTTAGAGTTGCCCACCTTTCACAGTGCTATATCAACCAAGTATCTAAGCTAGGTCAGTATATCATTCTTTTTTTTAGAAAGGAAAAGTATTATGCCCATTATGGTGATGCACAACTATAGTCCTACTCCCTGGGAGGCTAAGACAGGAGAATGGCAGGTTCAAAGCCAGTCTCAGCAATTTAGTAAGACCCTGTCCTAAATTTTTAAAAAGAATATAAAAATGGTTGGGAGTACAGCTGAAAGGTAAACACCCCTGGTTTCAATCTCGAGTGTCACAAAAAATTTATTGGTGAGTTATAATTGTATATCACATAAAAATCCGTAGGGATACATTCACAAATGAATGATACTAATCTTTAAAAGAAAAAACAATGAAGTTTGTCTAGGCTGGGAGTGTATCTCTCGTGTTCATCACTATGTCCCCATTGTGTTATGTATCTGGTGAGTACTCGCTATTTACAGCATGAATGAAGGACACTGGCAATTGATATTCTACCATCACCCTAGAGGGGGTGAGGTAAACTGCCGTAACTTGGAAAATTGGAAGAGCAAAGGGGTCAAAGCATCATACAGTAACCTGGGTTGCTGGCATGAAAGGCTGATGTTCTGTTCCCTAGTTTCATGCCAAGATCACCAACTCTTTGACTCTCATTATTAATCCTCTTTGAGGTTCTTCAGTACCTTGACTTCTTTCAGAGCTTCTTTCATCAATACATTAATGTATCCATTCATGTATTTGATAACTCTTTTTCAAAAACAAAAGCAGCTCCAACTGCCAACTATCAGGCAACAATAATGAAGGCAGGTACAGTCCCTGTCCTCAGAAGCTTCTAGACTAAAAGGAGGTTTCCATCTTAGGGTCTTCCCTCTGCTTTTCTTCAAAAGTAATAGGCTTACATGCGCAATTTGCCATATTTCTTTGAAGTTCTCTGATTAGGGATTTTTAGATTTAAATCGGTTCTTAATCCATGATTTATAAATCTAAACTCCACAATTTTGTTGTTCTTGTTCTCATTTCAGTTTTATGTCCTTTTTTTCTCCTTAGATATAAATAAAAATATCCTGGAAGAAATTTTTGATTGGTATGAAAACCCTTCAAAGTCATTTTCATAAAAGTAAACTTCATATTAAACAGAGCTGGAGTTGTATCTCAGCAGTGAGTGCTCACCTGGCATGTATGAGGCCCTGGGTTCAATCCCCAGCGCCCCTTCCAAAGAAAAATTACTTTGTATCTAGGTTTGGTGGCACACACCTGTAATCCCAATTTTGGGATGCCAAGACAGCCAGATCACAGATTGGAAACCAGCATCAGCAACTTAATAAGACCCTCAGCAACTTAGTGAAACCCTGTCTCAAAATAAAATATAATAAAAGAGTTCTATCTTCAATAACAAAAAATAAATAAGTAGCGTTGTATTAAATATCAAGTACAAAATACTTGTGAAATGAATTCGTTCTCCATAATGGACATTTTTTAAGTAAATTTCAAGAAAGTGAATGGTTTCTGTTTCAGTTTGCTACCAAATGCAAAAATTTTTATCTTCATTTGCCAAGAGAAATATGGCAACTGATATACAGTGGATGTCTTAGCAACAGTCACTTACATTCCCCTTTCTTTTTTTTTTCTTTTCTTAAAAAATAAAGGCCTTTCGTTCAAGGAGCTATTCTAGGATCTTTCTCTTGACAGTGTCCTGGTTCTTATCTCCGCTATGCACAGCCTCACAAAATGCTTTCTTTGAAGGGTATTTTGTTATTGGCCCGCTTTCTCTTTTCCTCCCCAAGCAAATAGCACTGAAGGTGTTTACTCCCCATGGAGCCTCTGGGTACACAAACAGCGGTGTGAACCTCTGACTCTTCTCTGCTTGTCATTCTCTGAATGTTACAAACAGGTGCAGAGAACAATTCAACATGTACAGTGAACCCAGGGCAGGAAGGGAAGGTCATGTCACAGAGATTTTGTTACTTGGAAAGAATGAGTGGGAAGAAAGACTGTCTCAGATGCTACTGAGAAAACATAAGGCCTCGGTCAGGTCTTTTTCCCACTTGATTGGCAATGGCAGGTTCATCCATCCTCATTTGCCCATTTTATGCCCGTTGTTCTCATGTGATTATTAATATCACCCCGGATGCTCTCAAAGGTGTTTAGTTTGGGATGATAAATCCGAGGGTCACCCTGTTTCTAGTCTTGGGCCAAAGACTAGAAAAGTCTCGGTATTAGTGATCTTAATGTTCACCCTATCTTTACTGATGTGAGAACTTTGTTTACTTGGAGATATTTGCAGAGCGAACAAATGCAGCATGATTGAAAAATGCAGCTTAATTTCTTCAGTGTCTAGTTTATGCTCACGACTGTGGCAGGTGCTGACAGCAAAAAGATAAATCCTCTTCCCCAGAATTCACCTCACAAGTGCCAGGCAGCTGAAAACACACTGTCTAGCTGGACTAAGTGAAGCATGCCTGAAATCCCAGTGCTTGGGAGGCTGAGACAGGAGGATTGCAAGTTTGCCAGCCTTGGTCATTTAGATCCTTTTTTTTTTTTTTCAAAATAAAAAAGGCCTTGTGGTATAGTTCAGAGCATCTCTGAATTCAATCACCAATACCACAAAAAGAAGGAAAGAAGGAAGGAAGGAAGGAAGGAAGGAAGGAAGGAAGGAAGGAAGGAAGGGAGGGAAAGAGAAGGATATTGTCCTTTGTCTTTAGTATTCCTCTACTCCTTTCAATCACTTTACAAATGAAGCAAGTTTGTGATATTCTACTTCTGGGCCCTTTGTTTGTTTGTTTTTGGAGCTTTAATGGCATTGTGTCATGTTTTAATTAATAGGACATCATGTTATGAAACTGTTGAATCAAATATTTTCCCCAGGCATCAAACGTGCTGTCAGTAGAAATTTGACATCTAGATATGAGGAACAAAAGAGATGAGGAAAATAGTAGTAAATTGTTTCTAAAGGATGCTGACATGATGTCTGGGTGTTCTAATATGCTGCCACAACCAACATATCTTGTAAAGTACATTCTTTAAAAACACCTATACTTAGGTACTAATCATTTACATTCCTCACTTTCTAGCCTTCTTTGATGGTAAATCTCATTGCTGTGATGAAGAGCCATGTTGAGAAAACTAGAGAGATTTTTTGGGCTTAGCTTCTTAAAAGGATTAAAGAAATATGCTGTAGATAATAAAAACAAATAGAGGAGCTGACCTGAAAGTGGATCTAATCATCTAAGGTCGGTGCAGAAAAGAGAAACTACTCTAGGTATGTTGAGCAGAGAGAGATTTAATACAGGGAATTAGATGCAGACCAATTCTTTGAAAAGGCTAGGGGAATAAATTTTGGGACTTGGCTTCTAGGATAGATTCCTAAAACCATATGGACTGAATCGACTAGTGAATGGTCATCTCTGACAATACTAGTTCATACTGATTCATGCATGCAATGAATTCAAGAACATATTTATAACTATGTGTTCGGAACCAGAGAGACAAAATCTAGAGGCACTGTCACTTTTGTAGCGGCTGTTTGCAATACCCTTTCTTTAGCCAAGAGCTAAAGCATGGACTTTGGAACTTTGATGTGAGAAATCTCATGTTTCTACGATAAACTTATCAACAGATATAGAGGAAAGGAGAAAGGAGATGACTTGTACTTCATGCCCATCTTCCAAATATCTCACAAATATATTTGGCATGGGGTTGCTAGCTTTATTAAATAAAAATTCTTATCCTAAAACAATTGTTTATCTGAAATTCAAAATAACTGGACACCCTGTATTTTATCTGAAGGTCCTAATTTTGTAACCTAACTGTAGAACCTAACTGTGTAGAAATCTGGCAAATAGATTTAAATTTTGAACCCTTTGATCTAGAAGGACGGCAAGTAGGTTTGAGTGAGCCAGTCCATAGTATGACCCAAAGTAGTTGTCCTATCCAGAATGCTTGAAGCCCTTCTGTCCCACAGACGTTTTTGCTCCCATCTGAATATTTTCAGTTCACGGTCTTATAGTGTCTGAAATACTACTGATCTATGATTCATTTGGTTTCACACAGCTTCCTGGGTTTTTGTTTATTTGTTTGTTTTTGTTGGGGGGGTGGCTTTTGTCTGTTTTTTGTTTTAGTGCTGGAGGTTGATCCCAGGGACATTCTACCTCCAAGTTATACCCCAGGCCTTTATATTTTTATTTTAAAATATGATCTCCCTAAATTGCTGAGTCTGGCCTCCTGCAACCCTCCTGTCTCATTCTCCCAAGCACTAGGATTATAGGTGTGTCCCACCATGCCCCTTCTCAACTTCCCGTGAATTCTATTTGCTTATTTGTTTTGTTTTTATAGTGTGCTTTTTTGGTGCATTATAGTCTTACATCATAATGTATATCATGTTGACCTTGACATATCTGCAAACAGCACTTGGTGCCCCCCACCTTCCTAGTCCTCTCCTTCCCAATATAGAGTACTGTCATTGATGTTTGTATATTCACATATTACAAATGGTCGATGGTATTATTTCCATTAAATGTAAAAATCTCCCCGAATGTGAAGGTGGTCAAGTCTGCATTCTGGGAATAAAGATTTCACTAGGCAGGAGAAAAGGATGACTAAACCATGAGGAACTGGAGAGTTAAAAAAAAAAAAGGCTGACCCCAGGAAATGGAAGAAGGTGGGTAGATGCTTACTCAGATCTCCTTTGTTTACCATTTTTTATTGGGCAAATGCAGGACTCAAAGAGGAGATGTTTCCTTTTCATACTTCTCTCTTTTTTCCCAACAGATACCTGTTTCCCAAATCACATAACCCAAGGTCATGCCAATGGTAATGACCGAGATTGTCCACGTTATAGGTCAAATAGCTATAAATGGATAAATGTATGCTGGTCTGAGATGTGTATGACGATTGTTTCAATGAAAGCTTGAATTTGAGATTCTGAAATATTGACTTGCAAATGACCTTTGGTTAGAGAACTCTTTGTAAATTGGGAACTGCTTTTATTTATTTCCTGAGTGAAGATGTCAAAAAGATGAATGCCTGCTTTGCACTATGCCAATTAACTATTTGGTGAGAAGAAATGATAGCCTAAGTAGGAAAAGAACTACTGCCTCTCCAAGAAGTCAAGGCAGAGGAACAAGCAATCAGGCTAGCACAATGCCACTTTTCAGAAATACAGAAATAATTTTTTGTTCCCACTCTCTCAGAATTTCTCTTCTGCATTTAAAACAGTTGGGTAGTTTGAAATTTCTAGCCTACTGATTGTAACAGGAAATCAGTAGCAAGTGGAAACAGTGGGGTGTTGGGAGAAGTAACGGAGGTAGATGCTTCTCCAGTTCTTCTGGAGGACTTTCCGTGACAATGAAATCAGGCAGGAGCAGCTTGGCTATCTGAGTGTGAGCAAACAGTCCTGCTGAGAATCGTGCCTTCTCTTTAATCCCTTTCTCTCTTGTAGCTAGAGTGGGAAGAAAGGGAATTCTTTGGCAGAAAATGTTCTCCAAGAGTTAAGGAAGGTTATTTGGCTATAAGAGGATATTGTTGCAGTGAAACTTTCCATGAATTTGGTATAAGACCAAGTGGAGGATAGCATTGCCTTCTCAACAAGGAAAGTGATATTTATAGATTAATTTGTGTGTGTTTTTTTTTTGGAATACAGGAGATTTGTAAGTTGCTCTTATTTCAGAGGTACAATGAATTCATTTTCTCTTTGAAAGTGGATGCTATTTTTCCTAGTGTCATACATCTGCCTCAAAAAAAAGCATTACTATATTTTAAAGCACAGTAGCACCTGGGTGTGTGGCACATACTTGTAATATCAGTATTTGGGAGGCTCAGACAGGAGGATTGAAGATTTGAGGCCAGATTCAGCAATTTAGGGAAACCCTGTTTCAAAATAAAATAAAATTGGGTTGGGAATGTAGCTTGAAGATAGAATGCCCCTTGGTTCAGTCCCCAGTAACATACACACACACACACACACACACACACATACACACACACCATACGACACCACACCACACCTGCACAATAACTATTTGGTGAAAATTTATCAGTATCAGTAATTTATCAGTATCAGAATATTCTCAATAATTTTTCCTAGTTATAACTTTACTCACTATCATTTAATTCCATACATTTAATGATATTTTAAAACACATGAGCTATTTTGTGACTCTCAAAATTTCAAAGATAAATTTGATTCCATCGACTGTCGTGCCAAACAGAATTATTTCATTTAGGCAGAGAGAAAAATAGAAGAATAAGCTGAATTTTCAGTGCTTTCCATTAAGATATTGTGTGGCATATTGTTTCTCTATAAATATTGTCATGTTATATTTAAAATATGCATTTAAAACTCCCGAGTCCTCCTCCTAACACTTCGTAATCTATTATTAACATATGATCTTAGATCTAATATTTGATCTTTGAAAGGATTTGATTTGCCTGGTGCATTAAGATGTGTGATATCACCCATCATAGCATCTGACAATCTATCAATATTGAAACCAGAAGCCAAGTGAAAACTCAGTTCATCTCATTTGATGAAGAGCATGATGGAGGATCCGTGTGGTTGGGTGTCTGAGACTTTCCAAAGCTTCAAGTCTTATATTGATTTTTCCAGTGAAGAATAGTCTTTGTTACTTTTAAGTTTTCAGAAACTGACTGCCCCAGGAATATTTTCTTGCTTTCTCAGTCACTAGGCTGTTTTCCACAAGCGAGCATTCATCCATTCAGAGAGCTGTAACTTATAGTTTCCACTTTTCTAGCAATCGCACTAAAACCCCCAAAATAGGCCCTAGGATTTACAGAGAGCTCAGCTTCCCAGGGCAAACAGATCCTCCTGGCCCTTACCTGTCGGCGTGTGAGCATTCACTTACCACTTCAAGGAGTTGCTCACTGCCTCCGAAGTCTAGAGAGAAAAAAAGAGAAAAGAGAAGGGTGCAGAAGTGTGACTCGCATTCATGGACTTATCTCTCTAATAGAGAGGCTGTTTTATCTTCTTTCATTTTCCCCTAATCAAGCCATTAGCCTGAAACCAGGACATGTAATCTTACCAGAGTGAAATTGGGGTCGTGCCATAGGCTAGCTGAGCAAGGGCTCTGTGGCACGATGATGTATGGCCACCGCACAACAACGCCGTTACCCCATCAAATCTGCCCTTTAATTACATTTTAAATCGCATTTGAAGCTATTTTATCATTATGGAAATTGCTCTGTAAGTGTGCCCAGAATGAGACCCAGGACAAGTTTGCTGAGGAGAACTGGAGACAGGAGATGGAACGGCAGCTGAAGCGTTATCATTGGACAGAGTTTCTCGGCTTTAGGCAACACGATTCATGCAAAAACAGAAAATCTTCAGTGACTCAGAGGCGTCCTCTCTCTGCATGATTGCAGGATGCTTTTGCCTGTAGCACAACCACTTCTTTGGGAAGTCCGAGACAAGTTCTGTTCTCCGGCTCAGCAGGCCTTTTTCTCCCCAACCTCACAGCCATCATTTGAATTTATAGTTGCCACGATGAATAATACAGCATCGGCCTCATGTTCCTGACTCTGTGCATGCATGCAGAGCAAGCCTAAGGTCCTTTCAATGTGAAAGATTGCTTTCTCATCATGAAATAAAGAGCACCCGTACTTTCTTTGCAGGGTCATTTTAAAATATCTCTACCGCTGGGCTACGCAAGGCATGTAAGGGAAATGTTCTTTTCTCTACAACAGGGATCGCCTCATATCTTTGTGTAGCACAACTGATTTGAAGTTTCCTTTTAAGCACATTCTTAATTATCTCTTTCTTTGATCTTGAACCAGACAGCAGAAAGCCCAGCTCCATTTTCCTCGAGGTGCAAACTGCTGTGTCCTTCCACAGGCTGGCCCCTGACTGCATGTACCCTTTTTTCTCCATGGTTACCCATCCACTCCTCTTTTCATTTATTATTTCCCAAACAGATGGCAGGTCAAAGAGAGAAAGGGCAAGTATAGTCGAATGTGGTTAGAATGTCCGGAATTCCCTTGCAGCACTCAAGAACTGTCCTTTGAGATGCCCCTCCCCCACATCTGGTCATCTTGTGCCTAGGATCACTATGAGTTATTTCAAGATGCACCAATACGCAATAGCACATTTTGGTGACATTTTTCAATGTGTTCTCTCTGCCTGAGAGTTTCCATGAAAATGGTTGTTTTCAATGCTTCACTGAATTTCTTGGAGGCAGAGGTGGCCATTTAAAAAAAAAAGGTGTTAATGGCCTCCAGATAATACGATTAAGGACCATTATGCTATACCAGTGTTTGATTCTAGAAGTGGGGTCCCTAGAATCACCTATAAGAAAGATAGGTCTTTATAATCTACCCCAGACATACAGAATCAGGAACCATGGGGATCAGGCCCAGTGACCAGTGCTCAATGTGTGTGTGTGTGAGTGTGTGTGTGTGTGAGTGTGTGTGTGTGTGTGTGTGTGTGTGTGTGTGTGTGAGAGAGAGAGAGAGAGAGAGAGAGAGAGAGAGAGAGAGAGAGAGAGAGAGAGAGAGAGAGAGAGATTTGGAACCAGGGCATTCTACCGCTGAGCTGCACCTTCAACCCTATTTCATTTTATTTTTCAGTCTGAAATAGGGCCTCACTAAGTTGTGGAGGGCCTCACTCAGTTTCTGAGGCTGGCTGTGAACCTCTGATTCTCCTGTCTCAGCCTCCAAAGCGCATGTACCACCCATGCCTGGCTCACGAGTATTTTAGTAAGCCCCTCTGATGATTCTTAAGCTCACTCAAGTTTGAGAACCACTATGCTAGAAAAACTGCCAATATATAAAGCGAGCTCATGTTCATAAGCATATGTGGATGGCACATGGAGCATAGATGCTTAGGAAAGCAAGAGGGAGAGGATAGGCTACCTGACTCTGCTGGGCATCTTTTTAATCACATTCCTCCAGGCTACGGTGACTGTGGGTGGAGGATGTGGTGCCCCCATCCCAGAAGGACAGCAACCGTTACTACATCTTCCAAATCTTTCTTGTTTTATCTCTTTCTTTCTCTCTCCCTTTCTTTCTTTCCTTCATTCATTCATTCAGTGGTACTAGGGATTGAGCCCAGGAGTATTCAACCTCCAACCTATATCCCCAGCCGCATTTCATTTTTAGCTTTGAAACAGGGTCTCTGTGAATTGCTGAGAGCCTCTTTAATTGGCTAAAGCTGACTGTGAACCTGTGATCCTCCTGTCTCAGCCTTCCAAGTACTGAAATTAAAGGTATGTGCCATCACACCTGGCTCCAAATATTCCTTAAAATCACTAATATCTCCTTGAGGAAACAACTCTTTAATCATGGGGCAGTGGTATTGCCTTCTGTCCTCTCCTCTAAGCCAGAAATGCACCTTACTTCCCTATATATTATCCTTCCATTGGTTCAGTCTCTGCATTGTTATTTTGATCTTGAAAATATCTTTTTTGTACCATTCCATGTTTATTACTTTAGCTTCGATCACTGTCTCCTCTTGCTCTAACTCCTCTAATGTTCTTTCAATTGTTCCCCCTGGCTCTAGTGTTCTCGCCTCTAAAACCCCTTTATACTTCCCACAAGATAGTGTTACCAAAAGACAGGTCAAATATCTTCACAGGATTAATCCCAGATACCTAGCTTGACATATACTCCCAATCTAGCCATCTCTTTATGTTAAGGTGTATACACACACACACACACACACACACACACACACACACACACACACGTACTTTTAATTGCTCTGAGTTCTCATAGGGTTCTATTTTAATATTATTGCATGTCATATGTGGCTTATTTATTTGCTTAAACATTTTTATTATACCATGGGCTCATTCAAATAACTCATATTGTGTTCAGCATAAGAATATTCTTTGTTACATTTGAGGGGGATCCCCATATTTCTATCTGCAGAAAAAAGTCAAAATGTCAGTGAGTGAATGGAACAGAAATGTGCCAGAACCAGATAGAAAGGGTTTTTTTTTAGCAAGCTCCTTTATTTTCTAATCAAAATAACATTAATTATTAGATATTATCCACCTTAGTTTCTCAGTCTCCTGTTGTCATGTTTTCTTCTGTTAAATGTAAAACCACACACAAACTCAAACAGAGATTCATGACATTTCAATAGTTCTTCTACCCCTATCTGAGAAGAATGGATCAAAAATATTTGTCCCTGGTAAAGCACTGTGAAAATGACCTCGTTACCATTTTTCTTTCTTAACCACCACCAGGTTTCCTCATTTATACTCAGGTCAATAACAATGAGGACATGCGGCTCCAGTTTTTCCTTTCTTATTTCAAGTACCATATAGCCTATTTCTACTATTTTTAAGCAGATATTACAATGTAGTTGGCATGTAAAATACTTATTTTATGAAGCAATCTCCTAAGAAACCCCCATGTTTGTTCTAATTTCTAATTCAAACATATAGTTTATCTGGGGGGCATGGAAAGATTGAAGCTTTCTCAAAGCTTGCTCTCCCAGGGAAGAGAAAGGAGCATCAATTTATGGCCAAAGGCCAAAAATGTGCTGGACCTGCTTCAACAAAATGGTCCAAGAATCTCTAGGATGTTCTGAACTGAAAGCTCATGAATGGTTTTCTGTCCTCTGCACAGTGGGTTCCAGGAATGAAGAAATGCCCCTTCGTAATTCGCCTATTTCTAATTTACATGTTTTTTTCAGCAGATAAGCCAATTTTATACTTTACATTAATGTCCATTCACGCATCCTTTCTGCTTCTTTTTCCTCAAACATTGAAAAGAGAGTAATTTCGTGTTCTTCCCATCACCATCCGCCCTGTTACTAGAGTAAAGGAAAAATTGGGTGAAGTAATTCACTAGGCATCAATACACCATTAAACTCCCCAGAAGAAGTAATTTGCTCCACTTGATAGTGAACAGAAATGGACTCATCAGAGGACACCAGGGAATCAAACCCAAGGGTGGCAGCAGGACATATGTTAATGTCATGGTACTAGAACCCTCTTTAACATTCAAAACGTATGGAAATACTTGGAAATGATTTTGATGTTAGTATCTTTAAGCTTTAGGCTACAGAGTACCCACACATGAATAGAATTTCATGTAATTTCTATTTGTGATTATTTTGGAAACTGTCCCACGACTTAAAGTGAAAAAATAGAAATGTCTTAGATTCTTCACATCATTAATCTAGACTAAATAGTTACCTAAGAGTAGGGTTGTTTTGTGGTTATGCGGAGTATTATGAGGGATTTTGGGGGGGTATAATAAAGTCATTGCTTTACATTTATAACCTTCATAATTAAAACAAGCCAGAGGAAATTAACTACATGGCTGTTATGATTTCTAGTGTATTATCAAAAATAATTATGGCACTTTGACATATGTTCTTGCCGCCTTCTTACATATTGCTTTTGGGATAAGATGAGAGTTGACATCAACTAATTGCTTATTTCTAATATACAGTCTTGAGCTACAGTGACTCTCTAGAGGGAAAAATAACTCAATGACAAAGAGATTCCAGAAATAAGAGCTGTTCTAACTTTTAACTCTGTATATAATATAGGTGGATCAAACAGATAAATATAACCAGATATATGTTAGTCCATGAGAAGATAGTTGCCTGTTTTAAGAATAGGAGTCTATTCTCTTCATTTACAACCATTGAAAAGCCTCAAAGATATTAGCTATGAGTTAACAGAGAAAGAATAAAATAATTCATACCTAACCAGAAACTAATTCATATGCTGTGTTAATTATGTTGCTGTGTCACCCGTAGTCATGCCAGAAGTTACTTGCTTTATAATTGACAGGTCGGGAAGGAATTGGGAGAGAAGTAAAAACATGAATTCAGGTAGATGTGTGCTCTAATCTTGCCTCTGCCCCACAACATCTATGGGATTTGGACAAGTTACTGCAGCTCTCTAAATTGTGATTTCCTCAATTGGAGGATAAGAAAGTTAACTTCATAAAGTTGGTGCAAGAGATTTCTAAGAGCAGTAGGTATTAGTTTTCTAACCCTTTCATCCCCCTATGCTACCCTCACCTCTCATCGTAGCTCTGTAATAATAAATATGTTTCAGTGTTGGAACGACCCAGCTGGTCTTTCTCAGATAACGATAGTTATCTTCAAACAGGCTGATTCCTAAATGTAAAACACACACAAAAAAAACCCAAAGTACCTTCAAACAGTATACATTTTGCATATGTCATTGTCTCTGTGATTTAAATCTAGTTTGCATGTAAAGGCACTTTGAGATTGCCATTGGCAGTGATCTTCCAAAAGATGGATCATACAGAAAATGCTTATCCAGTTGTGAGCACAAAGGCAATGTAACAATGTCTGAAATAATATTGCAGTACAGCATAGGTCTTTTATATAGATTTTAGATATAGCATTAAAAAGAAAACTCACCCTGGCTTACAGCTGGTTTTATCTTTCAATACCAGCATTGTGAAGGCATTCCATTAAAAAAAAAAAAAAAAAAAAACTATGTCCTGAGCCAAATGGATATCAACATTAATTCCCCACAGGGTCCATGGAACCCAGCTGTTAAGAACTTCTGAAGAAGTGTTGTTCTACCTACCTTTTACAGGAAACCTTGTCCTTTAGAATTAACACTCATATATTTTGGGGAATGTCTAATAAAGTATATTTTAGGTGGGAGTCC
This sequence comes from Muscardinus avellanarius, assembly GCF_963383645.1. Classification (NCBI taxonomy): domain Eukaryota; kingdom Metazoa; phylum Chordata; class Mammalia; order Rodentia; family Gliridae; genus Muscardinus; species Muscardinus avellanarius. Next base: position 25,510,204 of record NC_137792.1, on the reverse strand, counting down.
CCTGTGCCAATATGCAGTTTTGATGTCAATGGCCTTGGCATTGGTGCCAGTGGTCTCCTAATTCTAATTTATTTGTCATAGGCGTGTTTGCATCTTTAATGATCACCTTATTCATGGGGAACTAAAGCTTAAAGTAACATTTCTACCTCTAAAATGCATTTGTGAATAATCATCACTTGCCTGAATTCTGTCTTCCAAAGGTAGGGCATGATAAGGATGAAACTGAGTCACAGATTCAGCTATTACTATAATTTATTATTATTATTATCATTATTATTATTAATTATTATTATTATTGTGGTGCTGGGGATGGAACCCAGAAGCATTCTACCTCTGAGCTACACTCCCGGTCCTATTTTTTAGTTTTTTATTATTTTTTGAAACAGGGCCTCACTGAGTTGTGAAGAGCCTCACCAAGTAATTGAAGCTGTCCTCCAACTGCAATCCTCCTAAATGCTGGGATTACAAGCATGCTCCACCACGCCCAGCTGTTGTTGTTGTTGTTGTTGTTGTTGTTGTTGTTGTTGTTGTTGCTGCTGCTGTTTATTTGTGGTACTGGGGATTGAACCCAGGGGCATTCTTCCTTCAAGCTACACCCCCAGCCCTATTAATTTTTTTTTTGAAACAGGGTCTCACTAGGTTGCTGAGGATCTTGCTAAATTGATAAGCCTGGCCTCAAACTTAAAATCCTCCTGTCTTAGCCTCTCAAGTACTAGGATCACAGGTGCATGCCATAACACCTAGCTATTCTGCCATTTATAAGCACTTGATCATGATAGCAGCATCCTTGCTCTCCTCAGTCCCTCCCCGTTTCAGGAACTACTGCTTTGTTGGTTCCTGAATGGCTAGGACTTCTAGCCAAGTAGACCTCCTATCCCTATTCTTTCTCTGTTGTCATTCACTCTGAAAACTGCCATCCCAATAAACATTTCCCAATACTTTTGTCATTATCATAGAAGCTGCAGTGGAATCTTTATAGGACCCAATGTAATCTCCAAGCTGTGTGTGTGTGTGTGTGTGTGTTTCTGGGGATTGAACCCCGGAGATTCTACCTCTGAGCTACACCCTCAGCCCTATTTTATTTTTTATTTTTTAAACAGGGCCTCACTAAATTGCTGAGGCTGGCCTTGTGGTCCCCCTCACTCAACCTCCCACGTACTGGGATGAGAGTCATATAACACCATGCTCAGCTTTCCATACTGCTTTCAAAACCCCCAGTAGCTCCTCTGTACTCTTGAACACCATCCATTGAGCCTCCTTGGCACTACCTCATTGCTCTTGCCTGCAGCTCTGGCCCCTATCTGCATGTATTCTGAATTAACTGTCCTTAAAATAGCCTTATGTCCTCTCTGCTTGCAGGCTTGGAGTCATGGAGAAAGGATAAGAGACCAGGAAGGTAAAATTTGATGAAGGCTCAAAGTAGATCAGGCATTGGGTAAGGTGTTTGCACGCTCTACCCATATCACGTCATCTAACCTTGGCAAAACTTTATAAGACAGATATTATTGGCCCTAGTTACAGAGGATATAAACAGACTTTGAAATATTTTGTAAATTTTCCAATCTCATAAAGCTGGTAAGTGGGGGAAGTGAGAACCTAAATATATCTCGCATTAGTTCACTTTTGGCAATCACAGTAGTCCAAGCAACCATTATCTATTACCTGGATTAGAGGCTTGGCTTCTAAATGACCTTCTTCTTTCCTCTTTCACCTTTTTTAATCTCCACATCACACTATAGTGATCCCTTAAAAGCCTAAATCAGATCAAGTCACCACCCTACATTAAAAGGCTCAATTGCTTCCCACTGTGCTTGAAATAAAATTCAAACTCCTTAAAACAGGTCGACAAAGCCCCCACCCCCACCCTCCGTTACCTGAGGCCTCTCTTATCCCATCTTCAGCCACATTGCTTTCTTACTCAGTGGATTCTAGCTAAGATATATCCTACGGCAAAGCTGATACAGAGCCCCCTCCTCTCTTAGTTGGGAAGAATTCGGTGCCCTTGGATCTTCCCATAACTAATGTCTTCACATCCTCAAGTCTCAGGTGACGTTGAACCTCCTCACATAGTCCTTTCTGGATCACCCTAACCAAGGAGCTCCCATCGCCACCACATGTACATTATTCTCAACATGTACATTATTCTCACCATAGCCTACCATCTGTTATTGTCCATGTTTTCTTATTTTATTGGACATTTATCTATTTGCCATACCCATTGTCTTCCACCTTTCTATTATGTAATGAACTTCAAGAGGGTAGAAGTCTGTTTTGACCACAGTAAGGTTGGCTCCTAATACAATTAAATATGTGTGGGAGAGACAAAGGAAGAGAGGAAGGAAGGTAGAGAAGTAGGAAAGGAGGGAGGGAGGGAGAGAGGAAGGAAGGAAGTTAATGTAAAGACTAGGATTACATATTTCTATATTAGCTGAGTTTCCATAGTTCCTAGCAAAACCTTGGTCATAAACTAGGCAGTTGCTGCATGTTTCAGGGATGAATAATGATACAGAGAATTTTGTATTGTGACCGAAAAAAGAAAGAAACTAGGAAAAACAAGATGCAAAAGAGAAGAGAACCTCTCTTTATACTTCCAACCAGGTGCAAATGAACCATGTGCTTTACACAAGTAATTTGAAGAATAGAGAAAACCAAAGAGTCGGTCAAAGAAAGCATCACGTGTTACCAGAGTTTGGGATTGCTTAAGGCCATCTGACAAATGGGATTTTGCTCAGTTTCCTTCAGGGGTAATCCACCCTAAGCCAGGCATTTTTAAAGATTAGATTTTGAAATAAGACTTTGCACTCAGGAATGGACTGAGGCAGGAGAGTATATCCCTTCTCTCCACTGCTCTAGTGCTTAAGTGTGAGAATTTTCGAATGAGATATGAAGGCAAAGACAACAAACCCTGCAGGATAATAGTCTCTGAGGACTTTAATAACAGCCATTTTTAAAGCAAAGCTTGTGGACTCCTAAATCCATAGCTGCTCGTTTAAGATGCATTGCGATGCACTGGACCTGAAAACGCTCTCTTATCTACCTAGAGCAACCAGGCTCTGAGCCAAACAGCAGTTCTCAAATTAACTCTTGTTTCTCTTGGGATGACAACTCTGCTGCTTTTAACAGTATTGCAGTGGCCACATATAGAAAGGATAGAAAGAAGGGGGAGGGGAAACAGTCACACCCTCTTGTGAATCCGGAACCAGCTGCATTTCCTGATCTACTTAGGAACCTTCAGTGGTTACATTAGAGTCCTTATAAGGCCAAGACTGTGGTTCAGTTCCTTTATATGGATATTTTAAAAAAAAACTGTTAGAAAGGATCATTTTGTTTTGTTTTGCTAGTTTTAATTTCCAATCCGTGACAGACTGATCCTTTTGTAACATGCAATAAAAATGAATCACTCTTTAGAAAATTACAAATAGCAGACATATAAAATGCAAGTCTGGGCTCTTTATTTTTAGATTGTGTACACATTTTCAAAGATTTACTGTTAGTCTCTGTTCTTCTGTTCTCATAATGGAGTGTGTGTGTGTGTGTGTGTGTGTGTGTGTGTGTGTACTTGGAAATCTCAACTATTTCGATTTTATGTTTAATTAGTAATTTTGAATAACCAAGCTAAGGGAGTTTTACTTTTGAACAATTTTTGTTCAGCCTTTTAAAAACAGTAACACCTTTTCAGAATATCTGGGTCGTATAAAATTCATTAGAAGAGTTTTGCATATACTGCTTTTATTGTAGACAATTCATTTAATATAAATCTGCCGTGTCTGGTGAATCCAAGATCATTGTAATTAACAATAATTTTGCTTTGCTGTAAAGCTAGGTGATGCCTTCAAAGACAGCTGCTACATGGAGGGTTCTTAGTTCCACACTGTGTGACCCTGGTGCCCATAACTCCTTTTATGCCTTTCTGGTTCTTTTATGCCTTTCTGGTTCTCTCTTAGGTATTATTTCTTGCTATTTTCAACTTGGCCCATAAGAATAATTTCTTTCCTGTTTTGGATATTCTGTTGCTGACCTTATAAATTTTGGAAATCAGATCATCTCTTTGTTCCCCTATTAAGCTTATTTGAATTAGGTTAAATTATCAATAATAAATAATGTTCTTATCATTTATATACTAATTGCCTTCAGAAAGGATTAGAGATAGGGTGCTTATATGAAAACTTTGGCCATTTATTTGTATTCTTCCTTGCCATTTTGCTTGTTTTCTCATATCTCAAGTACATTCAAAGTAACCATACTGAGTTCATTTGCTGAGCTATTTATATATTTGAATTGTCAAAGAATAATTGTATACATTCATGGGATACATTGGAATGTTATGCTGTATGTTTAAAATGTGGAATGATTATATCAGATTAATTGACAAATCACCTCACATTCTTATTTTTGTGGTGAAAACTGTTCTTTTAGAAATTTTGAAATATACATTGTATTGTAGTCACAATTTTGTGCAATAGACCACTAAAATTATTCCTCATGTCTAAGTAAAACTCTGTACTGTTTGAGCAATATCTCCCTTTGCCATCTGCCCCCTTCCCCAAACCCCTGATAACCACCATTCTATTCTGTTCTACTCTCTACTTCTCTGAGTTCGACTTTTCTAGTCTCCACTTTTAGGCGAGATCATACAATATTTGTCTTTTTGTACCCGACATTTCACTTAGTCCTCAACATTCATTCATGTCATAAGTGATGAGATTTTACCCATGTTGTGACTCAATGATATTCTATCATGCATATATAACATATTTTATTTATCCAGTCATCTGATGATAAAAATTTAGGTTGGTTTCATGGCTATTGTGAATAACGCTGCGATGAACATGAGATTGCAGGTACCTCTATAACGTATCGATTCACCTCTTTTAGATATATACTCAGAATTGGGGTTGCTAGATTATATGATAGTTTTGTGTATTATCTTCTAATATAACTCCATACTGTTTTCCATAATGCATGTATTAATTTATCGAGTTCTTATTGAAAACACAAGTAATATGTGGATACTGTTTCCCGTGATGTCTTGGAATAGTAGAATGCTCTTGGTTTTCTTCTAGTAAAAAAATTATAACTTTATATTCTTCCCTAGTTGTCTTATTACTTATTTTTGTAGTACTGGGGAGTGAACCCAGGGGCATTCTACCTACAAACTATACCTCCAGCCCTATTTTGAGTTTAATTTGAATCATGGTCTCCCTAGTTTGAAGAGATTCTCACTACTTTCTTAGACTGTCCTCAAACCTTGATTCTCCTGTCTCAGCCTCCCAAGTAATGGGATTACAAGTATATACCACCATGCCCAACTGTCTTATTATTTGTGGACATCATGTATCATCCTACTTGTTGAGTGAGATAGGATAAATGTAATATTCAAAAATCTTACCTTTGTACTTCAATTTTTTTTCCATGTCTTCCTAAAAAGCTTTCAATCTACTTAATTTAGTGAACTTGGCTGTGTTCTACTCATGTCTCCCTAACACTCATTGTCCATTCTACTCAGGTTATTATCACTGCTCATAAGCCAAACTCATTCTACCTTTATGCCATTTCTCTGCTGTTCTTCCCAACTGGAATATCTTCTGCCCTCTGCCTTTTCCAATCCTATCTATACCTCAAGGCCCAAGCTGAGTTCTATCATGCTATGGCGTCTATTTCTGTCACTTGATTTATGCATGGATTCTCTTATAATAGTAAGCTTTATATTAGCTATTATTTATTAAAGACATGTTGTGTTCTGGATTCTGTTCAAAGTATTTTATGAAAATTATTCCATGTAATATCTAGAATAGCCCAGAAGGTAAGTATTATTATTTAATATTTAGAGAAGCCAAAGAGATTAAAGAGTTGTCAAAGTTAAGCAGCTAATAAAAGGAAAAGAGAACAGAGAAACTCAGACTCATGCCTATTTCATTGTACTTTGCCATTAGTTTTCTCTGGATGCTGAGAAAGGGAACTAATAGCAAGAAATGGTTAGACTCTCAGAGAAGAAGGAAGTATGAGATTTGTGAAAGTCCTACAGGAGACAGGATACTCCTCACTCCTAAAACTTCTACACTGTAAACATAATACTTGTCTTTTGTCTAGACTTTCTTGGCATTCATTGCTGAAATTTGATCCATAATTATACAGATTTTAGGCAACATTTTATTTTAGAGTAATACATATTATATTTTCTTCACTTGCATCCATTTTCTCAATTATTTTATGGTTCTTCTCTTTGGATGTATTTCTCTCTGCTGCTTTGGGTTTCATAGTGTCCACATTTATAAGACCATAAAATGACTCTTGGAGTACTGAAAACAATGTTATTCATTGTCTTGTGGCTGCACTTGATTTTCTGCTATTTAGGTGGGAGTATTATTCATAGGAAAAATTACCATCAAAAAACTGAAATTCAGAGGTAATGTAGCTTATTGATATTAGCCCTGATGTTCAGCTGCCCAGTTTTGAAATCTGACATTGTTGTTTATTAGCTGTGTGACCTTGAGTGGTTTTTCTTAACCTCTCTGAAATTTCTTTCTCTTATATAGAAAAATACAGATAATAACGATGGTTAGCCCAGAGGGCAACTGAGAGAATTAAATGAGTTCACACATATACAGTTATTTATAAGTTTTATATATATGTATATATTTTTACTATCATTGCTGCTATTACTTTGGTTGTTCCTGTAATAAATATCCTTTTTCCCTATTCATTAACTCTTATTCTTTCTAAAGTACAAATAATAAAAAGAAGAGGAAAAATAGTGTACCATGAATACAGTAACTAACGCTTAAGTGATCTTTTCTAGTTAAATCAGAAGTAAATAAAAACTATCTAAAAATTTCTGTGAAAATATCCCTATGTCCAAATTGGTGACACTCTGAAAACCCCATCTCATTCTCCATACCAGCTTCCTGGTTTTCTGTGGCTCCTAAATCAAAGGTTTTGTCTTAAGACAAATGCCATGGTGGTTGCTTTATGCAAATATGAGTATGTTCCTTCCTACCTGCCCTATTTGTGTCCCCTCTCCAGCTAGAACTCGTGCTGCCTATTGGCGCTGAGAAATCATCTGTGTGCCACCACACCCGGCCCCACAGCCATTTTTATTGTTTTTGAAACAGGGTCTAATAGATTGCTAAGGTCCTTGCTAAGTTGCTGACTCTGGCCTTGAACCTTCGATATTCCTGTCTTGGCCTTCCAAGTTCTGAGATTACAGTTGTAAAACACCATGCCCAAATCTACTTCCTTAATTTAAATGTTAGGAGCTTTCTCCCAGTATCTTTGAGAGTTGGCAGGAAATTCTCATAAATATTTAGTTGGTAATATAAATGAATTAAATAAGAACAGAACACTTGATTTTAGGAAAATTAAAGACAACTCTCACTTGCATTCCTCATATTTACTATTGATGCTAAAACTAAACAAATAATCGGTCCTAGATAAACAACTATTTATCAATTTTATATTTCTTTCCTTGTTAATACAACACAGATTTTTATATGCAGTGTAAATATACACGGGCATGGCAAAGATGAAAATTAGAAAATTCATGAAACAACATCCTATTTACACTTGAGAAGACCGCTTTTATTCAACAAAGATAGTGCTGATAGCTTCGTGTTACACATAATCTTAAGGAACTAATAATTACTACTGGGTCTCTACTATCAATGTAGGATATAAAAATTCAAATGTATTATCATTTCTATGCGTATGATATAGAATGTTGATCCAATTAGTCAAATTACTTTCTTCTCCCAGGCTGGGAGTTTAGCTTGGTGGTAGAATGCTTGCTTAGTATGCAGCAGGGCATGAGTTTGATCCCTGGCACTGCAAAGAAAAGACAGAAAAAAGAACTGTATTTTCTTGAAGAACTGAAAATTTGGCTCCCTTTCTCTAAATTTGCACTCTGAGGAGAAATTTTAGGTCGCATACAAATCAAATACAACTAGAAAAGCAAAGTAAAAGAGACAAGTTAGGGAATTTTCTGGAACTTGGATCTGTCTTTTGGTCCTAAATTATTTAGATAAATTAACTCACTTTTCTCTTTTGCTAAAGAAGTGGCAAATGAGAGAATTTATGCTATTTCATGTAGGTTAAAAAAGGGAAAAATACCATACAGTGGATGCATATTTGGCCATTCCCCACTCTGTAAGAAGCTCATACTAGTCTCCTACCTCATATTGAAAGATTCAAAATCTGTCTATGCCCTTCCAAGCCTGTTTGATGGGCTAGAGATACATCCCCTCAGTCTATTTTTGTATTTCCCTTCTTTCGACTTTGGCTGTGGTCCTGTCCATATTCTCCTTCCAGTCTTCAGTCAAAGAGAATGGGATACAACTCTCTTCAGAGTCCTCCAGGGTTACTTGGGCTGCCAAAAAGAGTGGCAGAGGACAGTCACTGTCCATCTACTTCCGGCACCACTCAGACTTCTTCTGTACCTTAACAGAAAACACAGGCCAGTTCTTCAGAATTGCTACCATGATCTTGTGCCCACTTTCTCCCTTACTTTAACAGAGTAATTTAATTCAATTTTAGAGAGCAAGAGAGAGAGAAAAGAAAAAAACTTCTAGTTACATAGATCAATCCAATTGTTCGGAGCTTCAGAATGAATTTTTAAACTTGTTCAACAGAAGCATACAAATCTGTAAGAGCAAGTCAGATAATGTACAAAGCCTCCATTCATTGTGTAGGCAGAAAAGAATGCTGGTACCCGGCAGCTCTCTAAGGAATGTTCCTTTGGCTTTAACTGTTCTTCTGGGAACAAGGAGGGAAACACATATATAAAATGAATTTATAATGTTTCTGGCTTGTAATGGCAAAATGATAAGAAAAGTTGGCTGTTTAATATAAACTGTCAGTTGCATACTCCAGGCCTCCTCTCTTTGAGGTCCCTCCCACATCCACACACCCGGCTACCGTTTAGCTAGGAGCACAAAGTGGCTGTTTATTATTATTGACTGGCGAGGCCTGTGCTCTGAAACTCATTCTGTCAACAGAATGTAAGCAAAGTTGGCATTTTAAAGCAAGGCTCTTTCAGTTTCTGGGTTTTCTCAGGATTGCTATGCAACAGGATCAGTGCTGTAGTCCCCGGTTCAAGCTGAAAATGTTACACAGGAAGACATACCATGTAAAGGTCAGATGCTTCTACTATGATAATTTTCTTGATCTGTGTCTATACAAATGAAGTTGAATGCATACCTCTTATCATAACTCTTACCAAGGTTCTAGGGACTTTCTACCTGTCAAGAGTAAAAGTATGATGGTATTTTAAATGGGAAATCTTACTAATAAATGTACAATACTGTGATATATGTATGATGCTATAACACGAAGGTGAACTTAATATGCGTTGTCAAAAAGATTCGCTCCTATGATGGAGTCCCATTAATGTGCTGGTGCTGTGGACCAAAAACAACCTTGTTTATTCATTTCTCCATGCTTTAATGGTTAGAGACAACACTATAGATTACAATGTACATGGAAAATATGATTTGACTCACATTGTAATGAAACGATTGGCACCAGGATGCACTTTACTATGTAATTTTATTTCATACCATTTCCATAAAACAATATATTTTATCCATGGGCTAGAAAATTTAACTTATGAAATTTGTAAAGTTATAAATATATTACTTTCCAACTCATAATGGCAAGGAATAAATTTGCGATACCTAATAAGATGTTCATTTTCAATCTGCATAATAACACGACAGTGCATGAAGAAAAGTGATTTGGGGTGTATCTTCTTGTTAGTTGGCCCGATTGAAATGGCTTTTTGAGCTAATGGTTTATTTTTGTAGTTCTCCAAATTCTCACTCCCAGCTGGTTTATTTTGTTCGTTAATTCTGCATGCGTCCTTCTTCCTGCTGTCCTGTAGGACCTCCAAGGAGAAATCGAAGCACACACGGATATTTATCACAACTTGGATGAAAACGGGCAAAAAATCCTGAGATCCCTGGAAGGTTCTGATGAAGCAGCCCTGCTACAAAGACGTCTGGATAACATGAACTTCAAGTGGAGTGAGCTTCGGAAAAAGTCTCTCAACATTAGGTAGGAAAACACCAGAGCACAAAACACTAGAAATGAATTAAAAGGACAAAATTCTCCCTGTTTGCCTAGCACAAGTAGCTAATGCCTCATATGTTTATGTAAATCACCCAATTTCAGAATGATTCATTTTATTTTGAATAAATGAATCATTCATTTGCTTGGTATGGAGCTGATACTTGAGGGTTCAGGTTAGATTAACATGGTGATGCTTTAGAACCACAGGAGAGATGCATATTAAGACATTAGAGTGAATTTAAATGAGAAGCACAGCCATCGTAATTTCATAGAGTTCTCTCTTGGCTTCTCACAGGGTTATATGAAAAGTGATCAAATTAATGGATGTTTATTGTGGGATTCTTTCTTTGGCATGACTCTAAATGCATACCAAAGGATATTCTCTAAATACAGAACTCATTATAATTAAGAGTTTAGAGAAGCCCTCTCCATTACTCCTGCAGCAAGGAGACAGAGTATAGCTAATTTTATCATTTGATGCCTCTTAGATTTTGTTAGAATACATCCTCTGCAGGGACACTAAGCCTTCACTTCTATACTCACCTACTTTCTACTTTGCACGGCTCTATGCACCAACTTTCTTTGGAGAAATTAATTCATGCATCTTGGCATTATTGTAAGAAGGGCAGGGGAAAGCTCTTTGCAATACAGGTTTTGCTGTGATCCTTCAGTAGAAAGACAAAAGAGCAGAGCTGGTCCATGAAATGCCCTGCTATTGCCTAAAAATCAAGGAAATGGTAGGGAGTAGAAGCCAGGCTTCTTGCTCACTAATCGATTGCTTTTCCTTATCCACTTTTTTTCTTAAAATATTTTGTGCTTTCATCTGTGTGTCTACAAGGAGCAATCATACAGAAAGGAAAAAAGGACACGTGAACTTAATAAGAGTTAGGAAGGAATGCACTAAATAATAAGAGAAAATTTGTCACCTCAACTTTCTGTTTATTTACTTAAAGAAGGTAGATTTCCACTGAGGTATTGAGTGATTTTTTTTTTCTGAAAAGGGGCAGTAAGCCAAACAAGTTTGTAAACCTCTGCATCTAGGTAGTAAGATTACAGAAGGGAGATTTTTTTCTATTATATATAGTTCTTCTAAATTGTCCAAAATTTTACCATGTAACTTATTTACTATAAGGAGGAAAAAATTCTGAAATTTCATTAATTCGAAAGAACTATTATAGACTGAGACAGGAGGATTAAAGTTTCAAAGCCAGCTTTAGCAAAAAAGTGAGATTCTCATCAACCTCATAAGTCCATATTTCCAAACAAAAATAAAATAGATCTAGGGATGTAGCTCAGATGTAAAATGCCCCTAGGTTCAATCCCTGGTACCATATGAAAACATTATTATAAAAATTTATACCTAATCTAAAATAATGATACCAACTAACATTTTTATGGTATATATCCCAGAATACCATAAGCACTTTATTTTTTACTCATTTTGTGCTCTCAACAACTGTAAAAAGTAGATTCCATAATTATACTCCCTTCACATTTGAAGAAAGCAAGTCACAGAGAGGTTAAGTTAACTTTCCCAAAGTCACATAGTTATCAAGCCAAGATCTAAACACAGGACTCCGGAATCTGAGTTTTTATCATCATATTAGCCCATAGACTATAAAGAAAGAAGAAACCCTTTTCAAATAAAGACATAGTAATTGAGCAGAGAAAATAGAGAAGATTTCTAGAAGTAGAAAAGGATTTATGTTTATTTATAAGTCTTTTCCCCAAGTTTATACCTCCACCCTGATGCTAGTTTTTACCTCGCTATTCTACCCATGAATTTTTTTTATTCATGTGTTGGCAATGACTTGGGAGCAAGGTGGGCAATGCCTTTTTCAAAGATAGAGAGGCTCCATTAGTTTTCTACGGCTTAAACTCTTTGGAGAGGTCAGAGTGTGTAATGACAAAGGCCATTTTCATAACATCTGTCATTAAAAAGAAATGAAACAGGTGAGATGGAAAAGATACTGGTAGGTAAAGAAAAAGAAAGTTCTTCCTTTTTGCAGGAAAGAAAAAGGAAGGTGTTGTGACTGTTCCAAACATCACTTAGTGCCCCTTCTCTCCTTCATGTGAATTTGATGAAATAAGAGGAGAATTGAAAGCGGCAAACAGCATGTCAGCCAAAATATGGGCTCTTTATTCTGAGCAATTTCCCATATGCCAGCTACTGCAGTTTAATTTTTGCTGTCATTAATCAAGTAGAAAACAGTTACCTTCACTTATCTAAGGTGCCACGAATTCTAGAATTTAAATATTCAGATCCGCGTGTTTGGCTTTGAAATTGACTTCTCTAATCGTGTAGGATATGTGATAAGCGCTCACCTGCAAAATAGAAAGAGTTAAGTCTTTACGTCAAAGCAGTTGAGTTTATTTCCTGACAGTTGGAAATAAGGGGATCGCTCAACCCACTGCAAATGACAGGATTGGGTTGAGGGAAGCACAGTGGAGTTGGTCATTTTGGATCCTTATGAAATAGAATAGATGAATACTAGGAAGTGTTCGCTGCAGAACCATTAGTGGCACTAGTGAGCCTGCATTTGGGAATCTGGTCCAATTTCATTGGACTTTGTATTGTGAAAAATCACCAACCACCACCAAAAAGTACTTCCAGAGATCCCCTGGAACAACAAACCTATTAGCCCAAATTCTAATATATTCTCAAAATGTACAACTGGCTCATTGTTTTTGAGGGATGCTTAAACCATTCGTGTATTTTGCAAAACACAACACACACACACACACACACACACACACACACACACACACACACCAGAGTACCTTATTTTAATGAAATGCAATCATTTGCCCCCATGTGATTCTGAAGTTGCCTTTTGTATCCCCTCTTCTCTTTAGAGGTGTCTTTATGCTTCCATAGCCAAGTACGTAGCAAGTCCTTCTCCGTCCGTTTATTTTTCTTATGCTCTACAACCTTTTTCTTCCTGAGATTATGGTTCTTAGTCAAGTCTTGATCATGTCAGACCACACTGAAAGGTTTGTCTCTAGACCATTCATTGCACATTTACAGGAATACCCTAGCTGGGCATGGTGACACACACCCGTAATCCTAGTGCTTGGGAAGCTGAGACAGGGGGATTGCAGATTGAGGCCAGCCTCAGCAATATAGCAATATTCAGCAACCTAGCAAGACCTTCTTTCAAAACAAAAACAAAAAAAAAAAAATCAAGCTAGGAGTATAATTCAGAGATAGAATGTACCTGAGTTCAATACTTTAATCCCTAGTACCACAAAAAAAAACTCTCTAATTTGGTTACTTTATATCATATTACTCTTTTTTTTCTTTTTTCTTTCTCTCTTTTTTTTTTTTTGTGTGTGTGTGGTACTGGGGATTGGACCCAGGGGTATTTTAACTTCATGCTACACTCCCAACCCTATTTTATTTTTATTTTTCCAGGAGTTTTGTTTTGTTTTGTTTTTTTGCAGTACCAGGGATTGAACCCTGAGCTACATCCCTATTTTTGAAAGAGGGCCTCACTAAGTTGCTGAGGCTGGCCACAAACCTGCGATTATTAACCTGTGATCCTTCCTGTCTCAGTCTCCCAAGGACTGGGATTACAAGCATGTGCCACCACGCCCAGCCCGATCCAGGAGTTTGTTTGTTTGTTTGTTTGTTTGTTTGTACTGGGGATGGAACCCAAGGACTTTCTACACTCCGAGCTACACTCCAACCCTGTTTTTTGTTCTTTATTTTGAAACAGGGTCTTACTAAGTGGCTGAGGCTGGCCATGAACCTGTGATCCTCCTGTCTCAGCCTCCCAAGTACCGGAATTATAAGCGTGTGATACCACACCCAGCTCATATTAATCTTTCATTCAAGAGCTTCCATAGTGTTATACCCACATCTCACTCGCTCGTTCGTTCATTTAACAAATATTAAGAGTGCATACCAAGCACTCTTCTAGGCACTAAAGGTGCAGTAGTGAACAAAACAGCCCCAAGAAATCACTGCTCTCATAAATTTGTATTTAGTAACTAAAATCTAGTGGCCTCTTAACCTTCTACCAGCCAGGCCTAGTAAGTCTTTGCTAATCCTCCTCTTCTCTGTTCTTCCTCTGCCTCAGTTCTTTCTCACCACAAAGCATTCTACTTCCTCCTAACATGGATTTTCTGACAATTAGATGCTGTTTTCCAACCGCGTTTTTGCTTTCCAGCATTTCCTCCATTCACACTCATGTGAGCGCATACATCACAGCTTGCAGCTCCATCTCTCCTCTCATCCAGTAAATTCTGACTCAGATTTCATAATGAATATTTTCCCTTCTATCCGTTTATCCACAGATCTTATTAGTATAGTTCTAATTTATATTGGACAGTTCAGGGGGGCGTGGCTCAGTGGTAGAGCACTAGCCTAACATGCACGAGGCACTAGGTTCCACCGCAGCACTGGGGGAAAAAATGCGTACACTTCATAAAAAGTTCCTTTAAGTATTCATGCGTTGTTTCCTAGGGCTTTATTTGCTGCCTTCAGCTAAATTAGATAAATACAAACATGCTAAACTCTAAAGGAGTCCATAACAGTAGAATAGAGTCCTGGATCCGAGTTGGGCATCTTAGTCTCTCTTCTGCGTCTTTTACTGTCTCACATGTAATGTCGAGCAAGTCATTTTACAGCTTCAGATGCCAGGTGTTTCCCTCACTGAAATGGAGGGGTTTGGCCTCTTCAAGCTCTCATATAACTCTACAGTTCTATTCTTTTCTTGATTGTGCAATCACAGTTTATAAAGCCGGCCAAATTGTTGAATCTGTTTACTTAGTTTTCTTATATTTAAATGATACTAATTTAAAAGAGTATAAAGAGAAGTAAATAAGATGTCTTGAGAAAAAAATAATCTTTTCAATGAAATTATCTTATGATGTAGTCCAAGTAAGTATATGCTATCCATCCCAGGTGCATTATTATAACGTTTTGTCCATAAGGTATAGGAAAAGTAAGTCGTCCGTGATATTAATGATTTGAGAAGGGGTCAAAAGAATTGAGGAGCTATTAGAGAGGGAAGCCAGAAGTATTCAACCTCTGAGCTACATAGCCAGCCCCCTCTTTTTGTGTAGTACTAAAAATCAAATTCAGAAGGATTCTATCTCTGAACTACATCCCCAGCCCTTTTTATTTTTTGTTTTGAAACAGAGTCTCAATGGGTTAATTAGAGTCTCGCTAAGTTGTTAAAGCTGATCTCAAACCTGCTATTCTAAGCCGGGCATAATGACGCACGCTTGTAATCCCCGCACTTGGGAGGCTGAGACAGGAGAATCGCACAGGTTCGAAGCCAGCCTCAGCTATTTAGTGAGGCTCTCAGCAACTTAGTGAGACCCTCTTTCCAAATAAAAATATAAAATGGCTCTGGGAGTATAGCCTGGAGGTAGAAAGCCTCTGGGTTCCACCCCCAGTACACCAAAAAAACAAAACAAAACAAAAAAAACCCTGCTATTCTCCTTTTTCAATCTGCCTAATATTGGGATTGTAGGCATGCAGTACCACCATACCTGTTCTTTTTTTTTTTTCTCTTTAAACAAGGTCTCACCAAGTTGCTGAGGGTCTTGCTAAATTGTTGTGATTGACCTTGAACCTGAGATACTCCTGTCTCAGCCTCCCAAATTCAGGGATTATAGGCATGCACCACTGTGCCTTGTTAATTTTTAAATTTTTATTGGTTCATTATAGTCATACATCTTAATGGGGTACAAGATTGTGAAGGCATAGCCCTTATGCAATTCCCACCCCATTCCCTCCTTCTCCTTCCTTCTTATGTGTGGCTAAGTAGTTGACTTTAATATGTTTGTCAGTGTACATCATGTACATTAGAGAATTTTCCCCTTCCCCCCCTCCAATTCCATCAGTTAGCTCACCTAATTTGCACAATATAAGAAATATTCATAAAGATTTCAATTTAGCATGTTACCTTACTTTTCCCATATTACATATACTGTTAACTAGGACAATCAAATGTCATCATAATTACAGCAAATTTTAACATTTTTCAGATTTTTGTACTTGAAAGAAAAACTTGTAAATATTGTATAATATATCCAAACTTACAACATTTTGAACATTAACTTGAAAGGCAAGAAATACATTGTATAGTTCGCAGTCACAGTACATCTCTTGGAAAGTACATGGTATTAGCAGTTTTCTCTATAGTCAAGAACAAAGAGAAAAAGGAGGTAGAGTTTTTCTACTTTTAAGAAAAAAATAAGAAATGAAACTTGGACATTATCTCTGACCTTTTTCTCTCACTCTTGGAATGCTAATTATATTTGAAAGTTGAAGTTCAGGGCCCATCTGGAAAAAAAAGTTTACTTTTTCTGAGCTCAATACTCTCTCTTTATTTAAAGTCCCTTAGCTCCCATTTTGTTTCTGTGGTTCTTATTTCTGCATTTGTACCCTTTCTATATGCTTAAGTGCTGCTGTGTTACACGAGGGCACCAAAGATATATGGGGATATATCATTAGTTTTATAAAGGGAGTCAAAGTGAAGAATGAATTCAATATAACACATTTTGCTTTAAGAATATGCACCTTTCAGGGTAAAGTTTTATTAAGGTTTTCAAACCAGGCATCAAGCAAATCACATTTGAAATATCTGTATCTAGAGAAATAACAATCACTTTATCAGCCCTTATAACTCTTACAGGGCCATCTCTAAAGAGTTATTTAAAGACCAAGCAAGGCATCCCAAAACACTTTAAAGGTTCTGTGTTTTACCTAAACCTTACAAATTGTGGAAATTATCTGCTTTTTAAAGATCAGCACTTGCCTTGTTAAAAGCTAGTAGCCCCTAAGCTCTTGTCTTCACTAATAAAGATGAATAGAAAATGGATAGAAGCTAACATTACCCTTCACGCTACCTCTTTTATTTTCCGTTGAGTAGGTAGCTGTAAATAGGGTATGTCTGACAATTAGCAAGAAGCCTTTTTGCTCATGGATCCAGAGCATTTGGTTAAAACCAATAAGTTTAGCCGGCTGTGGCACTACATGCCTGCAATTCCTGGACTGTAATTCCAGTACTTGCTTCTCTAGAAACAGAAGGAGTGCAGGTTGAAGACTAGCCTCAGCAATCTAGTGATAACTTGTTTCAAAATAAAAAAAATAAATATAAAGGTTTGGGGTTGTAGCTCAGAAGCAGAATGTTCCTGGGTTCAATCGCCAGTACCACACACACAAAATTATAGATAGATAGATAGATAGATATAGATATAGATATATTTAAGGAATTCCTCACTGTGAATAGCTTGCCATTTCTATTTCCCATGTCTAACTAAACATGACCACTCAAGTTATGTGTGTTTTGGTGGTTTTATTTATTTACTTATTTTTCTTTATTTACTTATGTACTGAGATGTTCTACTTCTGAGCTACATCCCCAGCCCTATTTTATGTATTTTATTTTGAAACAGAGTCCTGCTAAGTTGCTAAGTCTGGTCTCCAACCTGTGATCCTTCTGTCTCAGTCTCCCAAATTCTGAGACTGTAAGCATGAACCATTATGCCGGGCAATTATGTTTATAACTTTGTATCTTTATTTCAACAATTGCAAAACATGATGGTTAATTTGTATTCTCTACAGTTCTTTCCAGCTCTATCAGTTTTGATATACCCCCCAAAATTTAAATCAAGTACAAAGAAAGATTTTTAGGATGAGATATTCTAAACACAAACATAGGTTAATCACGTAGAACTATTTGGAACATAGTCACAAAAATAAAAATAAGGCAGCTGCTCCCAACAAATGTAATGCACACATTTCTTGAAATTATTTCACAAGCTTAATATGATGAAGGAAAATATTTCTTGTGTGCAGGGTGTTTTAGTACATACATATCTACTTCAAAATCATGGCACTGACAAATACCACCTTTGCCTTGTAAAGACCAATAAGTCACATTTACGGTACATCAGAAATATTTTAAGAGGTCATTTCTCAAACAGTAACCATGGATCTCACCTGCAGTTATGAAGGTTCTTGTTAAAGCACAGACTTGTAGCCAAGTGTTGTAGTACACACCTGTAATCATAGTACTTGAAAGGCTGAGACAAGAGATTGGCTGGTTCCAGACCAGCGCACAGTAGCTAGCAAGACCCTGTCTATTTCGAAATAAAAAGTAATAGAGCTGAGGGGTGCTCAGAGGTAGAATTCCCCTGGGTCCAATCCCTGACACAAAAACATGTATAGTTTTGTTAAAAAAAAATTAATGAATTATGCAGGTAGGACCTAGGAATGTGAATTTTAAACCAGCTACTCAAAAATTTCTTAGGCACATGAAACTTTGCAAATCACAGGTCTGTATTGAACAGAAACCATTGTGTGATAGTGTGTTATTTCAAGTCAGGAACCATTGTCTAACTGAGTTTCTCTTCCCTAACCCCTTCCCACTATCCTCTGCCCTTTGCTTCTTCCCATTACCCAATGCTTCACTGGAACTTAGAGGCACTAAATAAATACTTAATCAGAGTCTCTTCTTCCATTGGCTGCTTTTTCATGTCTGGACTGGGCCTCTCTCTGCTTACCTTTCAGAAGGTCCTACCAGACAATATCTTTCACCCTCAAGGGGACCAAGCTTCAAATTACAGACACCCTAGGGAATCCTTGTAACTGGTACTCATAGCATTCCATTAAACAGCTAAAATCTTGCGTAGGGAATTCTCACATAGGCTTATCATGGAAAAGTGATAAATGAAAGAAGAGGAGGGAATAGATGCAGAGAAGAATTGCCTTCCACATGGCAACCTGCTCATACTATTATATTTAATTTATGAAATTTACAGTATGTTGTGATTCATTTATTTGGTAACAATATCCTTGGAGTCTTGAACAATTGAATTTCTATTATTTGATGGAAACTTTATTCTTCTCAGTATAATATTTATGTAATGCATTATAGAAAGAAAATTCTAATGATTTGGAGATGTGTACAGATGAAGGAATTAAGTCATCTGTAAATCCACCTCTGAGGGATAACCTGATTATCATTCCAGAATTTTCCATGCATTGTCAAGCATGTGCATGCAAATACATATACACAAACATTTTAGAAAAATAGATTGTATTCATATTTTCTAGCCTACTTCTCACTTGACAATTAACATGGTGATCTTTTCCATATCCATAAAAATTTGACTACGTCATCGTATTGAACCTTGCCTAGGATTTCATTGTAGGAATTCACCATTATATATGTAACCAGTTCCCTGATATTGAATATTTAGGTTGATTCTATTTATAGAAATCATAAATGATGGCATGAACAAAAATCGGGGGGTGCTGAGGATGTAACTCAGCGTTAGGGTACTTGCCTAGCATATGTGAAGCCTTGGGTTCAAACTCCAGTATTGCACATAAAATAAATTTGAAATTTCTACCTGTATCTTTGTATGCTTTTTGAGTTACTTTCTTAATATAAATTTCTCAAGTTTACACTTGCATGTCATTGTATTTGTACTTTTTAAAGACTTTATGTATCACCAGACTATCCTTCAGAAAGTTTGGAACAATTTAATTTCAGCAATAGGTGCTCTTTGGTGATTCTAAGGCCAAAAGGAGAACTGTATTTGAAATGTCAGGCTGCGTTACCAAATGGCCAAGGAAAACGTTACTCTACCTGGCTGCTTTGCCTTATATTTCATCTTTGCAGCATTTGAGACTTTATTATATTTATGTTCCAGGCAGCATTAATTTTTATGAATTAATTAGTGCTTGCTGGTAATACGTGAGTAATGCAGTATAATTCCAGATTTACCTGAGGATAAAGCTTTGCTAATATCCTCCCTTTCCTCTTTGTTTTCTGGATAGTGATTTATTTCATTAATTTAACTTCTCATTCTCAAGTGAAATGTGGATTTTATAGCACAGATCATTCATTTGTATATTCTTAAACGGCTTCTGAGGATTTACATGTTCTAAATACAGTCGACGGTAAAGTACTCACTCTTCTGCCTAAATTATTCATATTTGGGGGGAAGCTTTCAGACAAATGTCTGATTTTACTCTTCCACGTGAATTGTTGTCTCAGTACATTTTACAGAAAGGAAACGAAGTGGAAAATGTTGGAACCTGGTGAAAACAAATCCCAGGTGCATAGGAATAAAGAAGGGAAGAGAAGGAGAAGCATATGGGAAGAAGAGCAGAAAGGAACAGATGCCAGACGGAAGGAGTCAATGGAAAAGGCTGCCTAGGGTGTAGAAAAGGAAAAGTCAAAATGTGTGGAGAGATCTTTGCATTTTTTAAAACAGAAAGAATTCTAGTATGAACATGAGTCACATGAAAACGGAGGGGTTTTTATTAGTCACTGAGTCCAGTTTGTTCTTCCAAGAGCATTAAGAATCACTGACTGCAATAGGATGGGAAAGCCATCCATTCCAGTGTATGTGTTGGGCCCCAAAGTCCCAGAATTCTACCTAGGGAAGTAAACATATGGCCAAATACTGTTTTTCTTTAAAATTGACATCAAAATGCCCCTACCTCATTTTATGATTCTCAACAGCAGGTACCCAGATTTTTATAAAGGTTGCTAGTAGTTCACAGCAGGTTTCTATACCATGAAAGTAATGGGATTATTAGAAACATCAGTTTTACTTCTAGGTACCTGACATGATTTGCTCCTGTTCTTATTTCTCAGGTCACACTTAGAAGCCAGTTCTGACCAATGGAAGCGTCTACACCTTTCTCTTCAGGAACTCCTGGTGTGGCTCCAGCTAAAAGATGATGAATTAAGCCGGCAGGCACCCATTGGAGGCGATTTCCCAGCAGTTCAAAAGCAGAATGACGTCCACAGGGTAGGACATTTTTAACCCTAGTGCCTTGCACACAGTAAGCATTAAGTGATGGTTCTAAAATTAGTTTTGTTTGAAATTAAGTTGAATAGAAATATGTTTCACTCCTCTCATCCAAGGGTCAATTATAAATAATCCACACCATTATATTTTAAATGTCAAAAGCATCCCTATTAATAATACCCTTTAAGAAATTACCCATCTCTTTGGGCTATTTTTAAAAGCTTTTTATTATGGAAAATATTGAACATTTACAAAAGTAGACAGAATACTGTAACGAACACTTATGTACTGAAGACATCAACAATCATCAATTCACACTCAGTCTGGTTTCTTCTTATACCTTTATTTCTTCACCCATTTTTTTTTTGGTTGTACTGGGTTCCTGGTAACCCTTTTACCTCCAGGCTACACTCCCAGGCCTATTTTATATTTTTATTTGGAAACAGGGTCTCTTAAGCCAGCGAGGCTGGCTTCGAACCTGCGTGATCCTCCTGTCTCCACCTCCCAAGTTTAGGGATTACAAGCGTGCGCCACCACGCCCGGCTTCCCCCATTATTTTATTTATTTTTGTGTGTGTGGTACTGGGGTTCCTGGAAGCCCTTCTACCTCCAAGCTACACTCCCAGACCTATTTTTACATTTCTATTTGGAGACAGGGTCTCCTAAGGCAGTGCGCGCAGCTGGCTTCGAACCTGCGCTATCCTCCTGTCTCTGTCTCCCAAACGCGGGGATTACAAGTGTGCGCCACCATGCCCAGCCATTCCCCCATTATTTTATAGCAGATCTCAGGTATATGTCATTTTATTCATAAATATTTCAGGAAGTATCTTGAAAAGATAGTACAATTAATCTGTCTGTGCTAATAAGTATAATACAAAAACAGATGGAAAGGCACAGAGCTACAAAAGTCCTTAGGAGCTAAAAATGTATCTCAAAGAGATTAGGGACCATTCTTCATAAGTAACCACAGCACTCTTGTAATATCATAAAAATATAAATAGTTGCATCATAGCAAATATCTAGTAAATATATGTATTTTTATTTCTCTCTGTGTTAGAATTGTTTAATTTGTTTCCTGGTTCTTTTTTAAATAAGAATTGAAAAAGGACTGCATGTTGCATGTGGCTCAGTGATTTTTTTAAGCTATTTTCCTTTTTTATTTTTTATAACAAAATAACCAGAGATTCACTATAAGTTATAAAAATAGTGCCAGGTTTTCTTGTAAATTTTCTCCAGTTTCATCTAATGTTACATCGTGGCTATAATTAGAATTGTTATGGTCAGTTTCATCAGCCAATCAGTATTAAAATATGCATTTGCAGTGCATCTCAAGTCATCCTTGCTTTGTTGTAGGTAGTCAATAGACAGAAAAGGCTAATTCCAGCTGGGCGTGATGGCGCACGCTTGTAATCCCAGCATTCGGGAGGCTGAGACAGGAGGATCGCGGTTTGCGGACAGCCTCAGCTACTTAGTGAGGCCCTCTGCAACTCAATGAGACCCGGTTTCAAAATAAAGAATAAAAAAAATAGGGTTGGGAGTGGAGCTCGGAGGTCGAATGCCCCTGGGTTCCACCCCCAGACCCACAAAAAAAAGGCTAGTTCCCACCTACTGACTAGTGCAGTCCTACAGACTTGATCATTTTTACATTTAGCTTTTTTTAGGGACTGCTTCATAAGTGTTTGTGTGTTCTTCCATCATCAGGAGATCCATAATGCCTTGTTTTCTTTTGTGTGTGTGTGAATTTTAGCAGCTGTTAGCAATCAATGGCTAGAGCCTGAAATGTGTTAACTGCATATTTCTACCATTCCTTCTTCATTTATTATCTGTAGGATAACTATAAAAAATATTTTCCCCTCATCTTCTATTTGAGTACACAGTATATTGGTCATATAATATAAACAAGATGGATGTTTCTATGTTACCAATTTTTGGAGTAATATTTTGTCTGCTAGCATCCTCCAGCAGTGACCAAATGTTTCCTTTTACTTGTTTTTGATTAATTTCTGTCTGCTCTACCAGGTTCTGAGTGGAGGAAGGCATAAAGGTGGCCTTGCTTACTTTTAAGATTCTACAACCTAGCAAAATATATGATATATAGTGGACACTGATAAGTACTTATGAAATAATAAAAAGTACATGAACAGAAATAAATATCCAATCAAATAAATTATTACCAAATAACAAAAACTTGATAAAATGATACCACTTTTATATATTCAGTACTTAAAGGAATTATCTCTATGGAGACATGGCCAAAGGTGGCATCTTGATGAAAGATCAGTGATTTCTAGTATTCCAGAGAAGAGGACAGAGGAGATTACTAAAAGGGAAGAGAACATGAAAGAACACCCAGGGATCTTTGGTAAAGAATGCTAAGAAAACTGCTAATTTCTCCCTTAGCCATTTCCCTTTATATAATTAAGAATCTTAAGTTAGCTTTGGTAGTAGTGTGACAGTTAAGAGTGCTATTTGGTTAAATGTTCTAATGTTGAACAAATAGTCAAAACACTGGTATATATGTAGAAGAGAATTTGTTGAGAAGGGTAGACATTTGTAATATAACTCATTATATGATATAGTGAAATGAGACTTAATTTCTTCAAAAAGATGTAATTTTATTCTAGTTCCAGAAACCAAAAAAAAAAAAAGAATTGTTTGGCAGGTGTACTAGGAATGATGAGAAAATGGGTCTAAGTCACTGCTGGTAGCAGACCTTTCTTTGATCTAACTGGATTTTCAGTCCATTGATAACTGTTTTATACATTAGTTTCACTACTACTCCACTTTACCTACCTCCAAGTACAAGTTTGATTCATTCATCATTCATTTTTTTAATTATTTATTTTTAAACTTCTATTGGTGCAGTATAATCTTGCATCATAATGCAGTTCATAATGATAGTGACAGACATGTACACACCACTTGTGAGTTTGCCCGTGGCTTCCTCTCTGCCCCCCTCTTCCTCATACAAGATATTGAAATTGCATGGGTATTCATCATTCATCTTAATAATTCTTTTCCAAAGTTCTAAAATCCTTTGTTTATCATGTTGTTGGTGCAATCTACAGAACTGCAAAACTTGGAGAATCTAGTTTCTCCTTTTTAGACAATAACACAGCAGATTGATATGGTCCCTTTACCAGATACCCTACCTCCAGCCTTCCATTGTCAACACCTCTCTGGGGCAATTTAGCTCTGAAATATCTCTAAACTCTGTCTACTACTATGTCACTATGGTAACAAAACCTACTTCTTTTTCTGCCACCCTACACTATAATCTGTACATTTTGCTCAAATTAGTCCATGTAAAATTGTGAATTGAAATATCTTAGTCTTCAACTGCACATTCTTTAGTGGCTTCTTAATGCCCCTGAAAAAAGACCAAAATATCAGCAAGGGCTGTAAGGTCTTATTTGACTGGTTTGACCTCAACTCTCTATTTTCTTACTGCTCTTTACTTTGTTCACAGAGCAACCAGTCATACTGTCACTTTTTTTAATCTTCCATGTTCCTCTCAGGTAACCCTTTAAACGTACTGGTCTTCTGTCTAAAACCTTATTCTCCCTATGCCTACAGCCATATAATATCTAGTTATCATATATTAATCCTTTATATATCAGCTCATTGTGCAAACTTTTGCCCAATGCCCACACTTGGTAAGATCTCTCTTTTATGCAAGGTTGGAACATCATCTAATTTTTCCTGTATAACTTACCATTCGTTGTCATGGTATATGTGTGTGATTATCTGATTAATTTCAGTCACCCTCAATAAACCATGTGCTCCAGCAGTTTTTGGGGGTAGTCAGGTATCATTTTTATACCTGTCACTTTATAAAGTGCCTAATACATGGTAGATACTGAATAGATACAGGGAAAAAGAACGAAGGAAGGAAAGAAAGAAGAGCAAGAGGGAGAAAGAAAAAAACTTGTGAACTAATAATAACCATTTTCATTCTCCTCTATTTTATTAAGAACAAAGATAAGGAAAGAAGGAATAGAGAGCAATCTCTCTTTCTTTTTTGTAGGATCTGTTTATTTACAACTAGGCTCTATTTTGTAAAGTTACTTTGGTGCAGATTGTTTTTACTGATAATTTGGCCCAGTGCTTTCATGCATTTCTCTTGGTATCTTCAAGAAAAATCTTTGCCACGAAACGAACTCCTTCCTCAAAGAATGTCATCACTCCTGAGTATCAAGGAGAGAATAATTTAGCACCCATTTTAGTCAGTTTTGTCACATGATGTAGTAGCTCTTCCATAGCTCTGATGCAGGGACATTTTAGTGATGCACTTGTTGTCTGGACAGAAAGAACAAAGGAAAATCCTTGTAACTGGGGCTTTTCTATCCAATCTTCTGAACTCAGGAAGAAAAGAAATACAATCAGTGTAAAATCCCATCAAGATCTAGTCATTGACAGATTTGGTACTTGACTTTTATTAGACTTTTGTTTGCATTGCTTTGTTTCCAGGATTATAAATTGACTGGCTCTTTATGGGTTTCTTGAATCAATTGTTTTTATATAGAATGATTGGTATCAAAACAGATCACTTGTAATCATAAATTTACTCCCTATGTATTTGCAGTGTCTCTTTTTAAGTCATCTGCTTTCTGTCTGTTGTAAGTTATTAATCCCCTTGTTTGTTGCTTTTTATGGGAACACATATCCCATTAACATGTGAAAAGTTGACACTGTAATCAAATATCATTCATTTTCGCTTTTAGTTTTATAAATCTGGATGCTTAAAAGCAGATCATTTATACTTTGTTTACATATTGTTTCCGGTTAATGATAAAATTTATGGCAACATTTCATGTGTTTTATACAAGTTTTCTTAAGGAAAACACATAAAGTCAATCTCAATTCCTGTGATAGAGAGATATATGATTTTCCTGTAGGTAAAATTCCAAGGGAATCCACACGGGTAGTTGGGGATTGCAGTCTCATTCCTCAAAGCAATTTGCACACCCTGGAGAATGGATCTGTGTTCCCCAAACCAGCTGGGCAGCATAACAACTGCAACTGAATGGCTCTCAAGACTAATTAATAAAATAATGTTCCATATGCGCTGAAGTGTTATAAATAATTAAAGCTCAAATGTGCCTTAGCAAATATAAACTGACCAATTGTGATATCTTTTGAATACATTATCCTGGCTTTTACAGTTCCTCATTACTTGCCTCACTAGACTGACTCGTTTCCAATTAGTGTATTATTCTGGTCCAGATATATTTTTAAAACTGACTTCCTTTGTTTTACTTGAGCAGTCACTAAAGTGATATTTATTACTTGTCGACTTCTGTGATTAAC
The DNA here is from genome assembly GCF_963383645.1 of Muscardinus avellanarius. Classification (NCBI taxonomy): domain Eukaryota; kingdom Metazoa; phylum Chordata; class Mammalia; order Rodentia; family Gliridae; genus Muscardinus; species Muscardinus avellanarius. The sequence goes on along the minus strand of NC_137792.1, from coordinate 25,484,045 downwards.
CTAGAGAGTATCTTAAAGGAGCAAATCAGAGTGGGGAATTTCTAAGGAGAACTATCTTTAATAAACCATGAGCTTATTTGATTCCTTCATTTCTATCCCAAATCTAACAGGAGATTAGGCCTTGATTATAAGAACACTGTAGGTAATGACATTTTGCTTGCATTTTTTGCTAATGAAATTGTTTTTTGTTAGGTTTTCATCTTTCAATTTAAAAATCCCTACAATCCCTTCCCTAGAGACCATTAAGGACACCTTCAAAGCTTCTTGAGATTTTCTGGTTAAGATTTAGATGGAAGTAATCAATACATACATTATTAAAACAGTAGACAGAAAGCCATTATTGCCTGGCTGCTGTTGACAAATGAAAAGGCTTGAATAAAGTAGTTTACTTGTTCATTTGTCAGGTCATATATTATGCATGTTCGATTCCTTCAGAAGTCACTACAAAGTGAGGCAGAGGTTCCAAAATTCAATAAAATTATCCCAAAATCATGTTGTAGATTCTACATTTATTTAGGCTAATTAGCAGTGCTGACCTGCTTGCTTTCCATACATCCTTGTATATATGATAGCCAAATGTATTCTTTGTGTTTTCTTAATACAGAAATAGAAAATGTCTGCAGGTGCCATTTATGAATGTTAAGATTTAAGACACCTCTGTGTTCAGAAAAATAAGGTCTTCCCTATCATCTCTGAAAAACAATCAAAGGTTGTGGTAGACTAACTCATTCCAACATTCAGTGACCTGGCCTTTTGTTTTTAAAAAAAGTCTGGTTCCTCTGCAAAGTTCACTTTTAGTTAGATCTATTCAAAGATGTCTTCTTAACTGTGCTGGATAAAACAGACATCTTTTTTATCTATTCTTCATCAGTAATAGAGGAAACTACACTGGTATAAATGTGATATCCTATGCAGTCATATTTAGGGATGCTGAGCAGAAGAGACTTAAAACTTATTTTTAGAACTGCATTTCTAGGCATTTGAAGCAAACTTCTGAAAACTAGCTATATCATCAAAACATAAGAATGGAGCCATCTAGGAATTGCTGCTGCTCTTTAATGACTATAACAAGATAAAATGTGAACAATTTGGGTGTATTTATTTCGAATCACGCATGGGGCTGTATTTCTATTTTCTGTATTTCTATCTTTCTAATAAACTTTTATAAATCTTCAATAAAAAATGTGAACAATTTACAGACTGGTTTCTCTACCAAAGTTTTCTTTTGCACATTGTCAAAATATTTTGATATCTTGACAAATACTCTTAAAATAATATTTACACAGTAGTGTTTTGCCTTTATCAAGTACTTTAACACACATTACTCCTTCAATTACAAATGAACCCCTGTCCTTTTTCTGTGTTCTTCCTTTTCCGAGAAAACTGATTTTAGGAAAAAATTGTGTCTTAACTAAGATTCCCGGAATTTATATATTCTTTCAGAACCAATTTATTAAGTGTCTATGCCAGAGACTAAAGATACAATAGTAAACAAAGCAAGTCCCTGCTTCCTTCCGTGGGCGTTCAGTTTTAGTCAGGGATGTACTTAGTAAACCAATAAATTAATATACAAATAATGTCAGGTAGTAGTAAGTGCTCTGAAGCAAGAATAAATTAATAAGGACAGAAAAATAACAAGAGAGTGTTGGCCTATCTGAAGAGGTCATATTTGGGCAGAGATCTATGTGAGTGAGTGAGCCAAGCAATGACCTTGGGTAAAAGGTATTCTAGGGGAAATGAGCAGCAAATTCAGAAGCCCCGGTGTAAAATCAAATTTGGAGTATTCTATGAAAAACAAGATTAGTGTTTTTCAAGGGAAATAAGAGCAGGAGCCTGGAGAGGAGACAAGTGCCAGATACTGAACAATCTTATAGGCCAAAGTTCAGAAGTGGAATTTATTTTGTATACAGTGAGACAACATTGGATGGTCCTCAGCAGGGATGCCGCGACCTAATTTGTGTGCTTTGAAGTTAACTCTAGCTCCTGTATGGAGAATTGGCTGGGAGGTGCAAAACTGAAGGCACAGAGAAAGTCAGGAGGGTGGCAAATCCATCTCAGAAGGAAATGACCATGACTTGGACTACAGTGGAAATGACTTACATGGTGAAAAGTTATTTGACCTGAGATGTATTTTGAAGGTTAAGTCAGTAGAATTTAACATAGAGGGAATGTGGAGTATGAGTGAAGAAGTTAAGGATGACTCTGAAATCTCTAGCTCGAACAAATAGAGAAATGATGGTGCCATTGCAGAGAGGAGAAAGACTTGGAAATGATCATGTTTGAAGGTATGTGCTTGGAGCAAATCAAGGGTTCCACTTTGGGATTTTATTGATAGACAAGACAAATGGTATAATTTAGACATTATTCACCACTTACATTTGACATTCTCAAATTTTGGCTCAGCCTCTTGTGCATTGATATAAATTAATTTGAAACCAGTTTTTCTTTTTTTTATTGTTGCATTGTAGTCACACATCTTAATGAAGTACAAGATGGGAGAGGCATACATGCATACATCACTCTTTTAGCCCTTCCCCAATTTTTATCCCATTCTCTCCCCTTCCCTCCTTTTCATGTTTGGCTTACTGATTGACTTTGATATGTTTGTGAATGTACATCACGTACATTAGGAATTTTCCTCTTCTCCCCCATCCCTCTTCAGTTAAGTCACCTTATTTACTCATCTATTATTTCTCCTTCTTCATCTAGAGTTCCTCCTATGGCCCTTTTTCTCCCTAGCTTCCGAATATTAGGGAGAGCATCTGATTTTTTACTTTACTTTTTGTCACAGGTTTTTCTGATTATCCATTCATTTGGACTGTCACTTTAAAAGGAATTTCCAGAATGTAGGGTTTAGGCTAAAGGACCAAAGACCTAAATCTCTAAATGGCCATGGAAATAGAATGAGTTTTCCCTGGTGATTTCTCAAGGTTAGCTTAGAACATAACAACTTTATTGTCAGTAGGAAGTGACTTCCCCGGTGGTTGTTGGAAACAGCCCAGCCTTAGGATTAAGAGTCAAACAGCTGTTCAAGATGCTGTGTAGGCATGAAACTGTTCCTCCACATATCAGATCTGCAGGCAGGGAGGGCTCTGCTCTAGCCCATGCCCTTGATCTCAGAGAATACAACTTTATCTTAAAAGTCTTCCAGAAAAAGAAATTTTGACAGGGAGTTTGTTAAACATATTTTTCCCCAAATGCTCACAAATATTTTCTTATTGCGTATAATTAGACTTTTCAAAAATTAATATCAGCCTTAAAATATGTGCCTTTACTTTTCAGCTTTGCCTCAAAGTGATTTAATCTCCTTTGGAAATTCATTGTTCATATTGCTGTCTATCTAAAAAATTGGCTACATATATCTGATTCCATAATCCCTTATCTTCACTTTTATTTGGTAGTGGAGTAAGAGTAAGATGGAGCTTTTTTTTTAGCTTGTTTAAAGATAACTGTGTAGGCAAACTCATAGCACCAGGGGATAGGAAGGTAACTGAAGAGGTTGGGGAGAATTGTTGGCTCAGTGGGTATAGCATTTCAGTCATGAAAGATGAGTTGGTTCTAGAGATCTACTGTACCACACCAAGCCTGCACTTAACAATGCTAATCAATGCACTTAAGATTTATTCTAAGGTATATCTCATTATGTTGTTATCAGAATTTTTTAAAAAGATGATTTTGACCCTTTCTTTTGAACACACATGTGAATTTGTATAACTTCTGTAGCATTAGCGATCTTGGATGGTTATTAAGAGCAACCTCAGTCTGAATTTTCTGTTGCCTCTTCTTTCCAGTTTCATTTCAGAAGCCCTTGAAAATTTGTTTAGATTCTTGGAGTCCATCTTCCTGCTACCCTGTCATCTACACGACTGGATCCTTGATTTTCTGAATATATTGGTTTTGAATGAATTATATATTTATTATCCCTAAGTTAGCCTTTTGTAAAATATTTCATATGGGTTTGAGACTCCATAAAAGTGGTAACTGTCTTGCCAGGCATGGTGGCGCACGCTTGTAATCCCCGCGCTTGGGAGGCGGAGACAGGAGGATCGCGCTGGTTCAGAGCCAGTCTTGCTGGCTTAAGAGACCCTGTTTCCAAATTAAAAATATAATATAGGTCTGGGAGTGTAGCCCGGACTTAGAAGGGCTTCCAGGAACCCTAGTACCATCAAAAAAGAAAAAAGTGGTAGCTGTCTAAATGAGGAAGATAATTATGGGAACTGACTGTGTTTAGCAGCTCTCTTACCAGACATTAAAACAATATAGGAGGCATTCAGAAATAATATAGATATAATGTCAAAATATTAAATACAGATGACTGTGTTACTATCCTTGCCTGTGCCTGCTCAGTTACCATTCCTGAATGAATGTATCTATTGGATCACTTTACATGTTAGGATCCATCTAGTGTGTTCTTATATCTGGCTAATGCTGCAGAACAGAGGAAAAGTCCCAATCTATCTTTAAACCCTGAAAACTGTGAGTGTTTGGACATGAACATTTCCTTTAAGAAATCACTAGGCTGAAAAAGGCAGAGCTAATAAGGCCACCTCTTGAGGAAATTGAAGCTAGTAACTTAATGACTACACTGAGTTTTGGATCTGGAACATAAGAATAGGCCCAGAATAAGAGCCCTCTGTTTTTCCCAATTTACAGCACTATTTTTTTCTCTCTACTGATTCATGAGACAAGGATCTTGCCTGCAAGCCTGTTTACATCCAAATCAACCTGGTCCTCCTGTAGCACACTCTGGTTCTCTAACTGTACATTCTGGAGTTTTGTATTCAACAATATTTATTGATGATCTACTATATGCCAACCTACGGCTGTAATTTGTAACGTTAATAATGACGCACAACACAGGCTATTTCAAGCCGCCACCATATAACAGGTCTGTGGCAGATTAACGATTGAAACATGTTGACTATAGAGTATTCAAACTGGATATTAGAACTCAGATAAGGTGCTTAGCAAACTTGACATTTTACAGATGAGGATGCAAAGGCATCAGAGAGACTTGATGACCTTTTCAAGATTGCTACAGCCAGATCCTACCCATGGTCAGACTTGGAGCTCATGACTCCTACCACTCGGGACTGTGCTCACTTCGCTACCCCAACCTGCCATCTAAGCTGGTTCTGCCAAATTCATCTTCTGGATATGAGGATCATGTCCAGTTGTTTCATCAGATTTTATTCTGAATAACACAGACAGAACTTCACCATTTTAATGGGACTGCTGGTTAAACTTAGGTCCAGGGAAATTGTACGTGATTGAAGGACATCTGTGTTTTGAAAAGTTGTGGTTTTTTTTGTTTGTTTTTTTTTTTTTGGTGGTGGTACTGGGGTTCCTGGAAGCCCTTTTACCTCCGGGCTCCACTCCCAGACCTATTTTTACATTTTGATTTGGAAACAGGGTCTCTTAAGTCAGCACGCGCGGCTGGCTTCGAACCTGCGCGATCCTCCTGTCTCTGCCTCCCAAGCGCAGGGATTACAAGCGTGCGCCACCACGCCCGGTGAAAAGTTGTGTTTTAAAAAGCTGTGTTTATTCCTATCCATCACAATAGAACCCTGCATCCTCTGTCTGTAGGTGAAAGCAAAAGAGCTTTTCTTCCTCTAATGTCAGTACGTGAGCCCAGAGTGCTCGTTCTGTCTCTGTCTTCTTTGAGGGACATCAAGAGAATCAATGCCTCACTCTCGTTTCTTCCACATGTGGCTTTGAGCTACTTCTATTGATGGCAATATTAGGTATTTTGAGTCATATTGATCCACTTTTCTGGAAGCAGGCAAGGCAGAAAAAAAATTACCAATAACTTGGTTATTCTCTGTTACTTTCAGATATTTTAAAAATTTCTGTCAGGTACCATGGCACATGCCAGTAATCCCAGCAACTCAGGAGACTGAAACAGAAGGATTACAAGTTTGAGGGTAGCCTCAGCAACTTAGACCCTGTCTCAAAATACTGCAATAATAGTAATAATAATGAAGTTTCCTATTTGCTCCATGACTGTTAGGTACTTATGCTTACATGGTTTCCAAATTACTCTAATTTGGGAAGCTTTTATTTTTTTTCTTTTATTCACTTCTACCCTGTGGTAAGAATTTCAAGATTTAGATTTACATTGTCTGATGAACTGATGGCCTCAGGTAAACCCTACTTTATCTGTATCTCAGTTTGTCTTGGTGAAACATTCATAATGTAAATATATACTTGGCAAAACTATTGACTTCTTAAAGACAAATATCAAGTCCCTATATCTTCCATATCTTATACATAATAGGATAAAAATAAATGTTTTAAGTAAATTAAGAAGGAATCACTTACCAGTTGGTCAGTGACTATGACATAAAAACACTACCCGTTAAATAAACTTTGAAATAAATTAATTGACATGGGGATGTACCACTGCCAAATATTGAAGGAGCTTGCTTTATATAATTTTGTATGATAAATCTCAAAAAGCTAAAGGAAAACATCAATTTAGCATGCCTTATCTTTCTCATTTGCACAAAGAATATTTTTTTATTTCATGGAATTGTTCTAAATCTTTAGCTACAGCTTTTAATTCTTCCATAGCACTATTTTGGACCATTGGGTCTGGCTGTCTTGAAAAAAATGAAAAGGAAGGTATGGAGAGAAGGATGTGTTGTAAAGAAAATTGATGTTTGAGAGACTCCAGAATTATTTTAACATTTGAATACCAACAACTAAGTTTTTTAAAGATATATTCTGTTATGTGTATGAGAGAATGTCTCTATATCTAATACCTTTTCCCATCAGCACATGAATAAAACAACTTGTCTGATTTAAAATATTAATCATAATTTATAAGAGTAAATCAATGCTCCAGATGAATATGTATTTTCCCAAACCTCATTCAATCTTTGAGAGACAACACACTTCTTTTCACAGAATCAAGTTCTTGCCATTGAATATTCTTATTTTTGTTTAAAAATGTCTCTGTTTTCCGTCCTTTTAAAATACAATAAGCTGTATTACAACATGTAGTTTATGGTAAATTATTATTGATTTTTTTTCAGTACTACACATTGAACCCAGAGGTGCTCTGCCTCTGAGCTACAGCCTCAACATATTTTTATTATTTTTTTTTATTTTGAGACAGAGTCTCACCAAGTTTACTGGGCTAATCTCAAATTTTGATTCTCCTGCCTCAGCCTCTTGAGTTTCTGGTATTACGGGTATGTGCTACCATATCCAGCTAGATATTGCAATTTTGATCTTTCATTATTTTAATGCATATCCTTTTTTAAACTACATTAACCTATTTCTCATTAATTCCATGCTGTAAGGACCACTGATGTCCATTGCCTACAGCAGCGTTTGGCACATAATAAGTGCTCATTTTGTTAAGAGAATACATCGAGAAGGACCTTTCATACAACCATGTTTAGATGATGTATTACTATTTAGAATTTTTCCACATAATAAGAAATATTGTCATTTTTTTATCCTTTCATTTTCTAGAACCATTTCTTTTTCTAGTTTTTTTACCTTTTTGTATTTAGTCTAAGTCTTTATAAATTCTGAAGATACCATTATTTAACTCTCTTTTCCATCTACTTTCTTTTCTTAATTTCAAGCAATGATATGAAAATAATGGTACTTATGTCTTTATAATGACAGAAATTCCTTTTTATTTCCTTCAGACTCATTTTAATCCTCAGTGACTCATGTTTAAGAAATGAACCGTGCAGCTGTGGTGGATCTAAGTCCTTGGCAACAAATCGGGGGCAAATGAGTGGTCTCTAACAATGGATGGCCCTTAGCCTCAAATTATTTACTCTTCAGTTTTGACAATCAAATTGCATGAAATAGTGTTCTGGAATTTTGAAATTTGATGAGACCATTAAGATCCATTTGCTTATTTTACAGACCTTGTGTCAACAATTATCTCCACTTTCTCCTGTCCAGATCTTTAATACGTCTTTTTCTGCTTACATGACCAAATATCCGGGTTTTCTGGGCAGTGTCCGATTTTCCTGGGACTGCTCTGGCTTTAACATCAAAAGTTCCACTCCCTAAAAAACTCCGTGCTTATTGTTTGCCCTGTTGCTAGATTCCATCTTTCAATCTATGGTCAGATTATTCTTATTCTAAAAATAATATCTTTTTTCTCTATATTCTTGGACTTTTTTATCTTCGTTTTCTTTGCTCTTTAAATATTGTACTGGGTATTGAAGGTAGGGGCATTCTACCTCCAAGCTACAACTCCAGCCCTTTTTATTTTTGTTTGGAAATAGGTCCTCACTAGATTGCTGAGAATCTCACTAAGTTACTAAAGCTGTTCTCAAATCTGCAGTACTCCTGTCTCAGCCTCACCTATTGAGATTACAGATTTGTGCCGCCAAACCCAGTTCTTCTTTTTCTTCTCAGAAAAAAAGTGATATTAAACAAATTATTTGGAGTAGGAATAACTATACCATTTTCCATTCCTTCTTTGACTAATCCTATTTCTTAGTCTTCTGCTCTCCACCAAAATTGCTCTCACCAATTTTGCTGAACACTTTTCAGTGCAGATCCGACTGTATCTCTGTGTATAGTGATTGGAGACTCTTGATCACCTTCTTCCTCTTGAAATTCACTGTCTTCAATAGTTCTGCACTCGTCATTTCCCCTTCAGCTCCCCACCTATCCATTCTTTTTTACCTCTTGTGAAATCCTATTTTTCTGTCCACTTGTTCAATGTTGATGTGTAGGCACTCAATGTGTGTTAGCTGAATGAGATAGCAACTCCTACATCTTTTTTTCTCTCCAAGTATTGACTCGGTTTTATCTTTGTAAAAGAAACATTACCTCTCCAAGTTGGACATATCACATCCTTACCCCATTCCCTAGACAGAAGCCTCCCCATCTTAATGTTGGATTTTAATGTTACCCTTTATTAATTTTATCCTGAATGCACACGCAAGGTGTTCTGAATTGGAGACAGATTTACTTTAATTACCTTGCAGTAAATATTGTTGCCTCCCCTCTCCCTCTGCCCATAGACTTATCCTCGGGTAACATGATGAATATTGGTGAAAACTGTCCTATGTGAGTAGATGGATACTCCACAGAGGGGAAATCAGGAAAAATTACTTTTCTCTGCTTCTATAGTAGGAGACAGCTGTTCCCTTATCCTCCGAAAAGATTCTCCTTGGAAGAGAATTTATCTCCAACTTCTCAAGGAACCTGCTAGCTGTTCCATGTGTCTCTGGTTAACTGACCTAGAAATGTCTCCAAGGTCTGGGCTTCCTATTTTTTGAAGCCTAATTACCTAAAGAGATAGTCACTCCAGTCCTTCTGATGACTGGGAGATTAGCCTAGAAACCCACTCTGGGCTAAAATTTGGCCCTCTTAGATCAGAGAAACTTTAGAAAATTAACTAGACAAATAGTTACATATCTAATTTGCATTGTATGGGAACGTTCTCAGAAAGCTAGAACCCTATTTATGTATGCCAAGAAATCCAGGAAAATTGATTTCCTCTTACTTAGCTTAGTTGTACCTTATATTTGTTCAGCTATTTGATATAAAAAGTAGGAATCATCCTTGCTCCTTCTTCTTTATTATTTCCAGTATTTATTTAGTCACCAAATCCCCACATCTCTACTTTCTAAATATGCCCTTATTCTGTCCCTGTCTTTTCCCTCTCTTGGTTCCCTGGGTCATATCCTCTTAATCTTTCACTAATTTCTTTCGATTGCCTCCAATTGTTTCTGACATGCCATTTTTTGCCCTTATCAAATACATACTATGAAGAGCAGTACCCTGTTATCTTTGGGTGGTAAGTTCCAAGACCCCCAGTGGATACCTGAAACTGTGGGTAGAATCTACTTCCATATATACTATGTTTTTTCCTACTCGTACATATCTATGATAATGTTTAATTTATAAATTAGGCACAGTAAGAGATTAACAACATAATAAAGTAGAACTAAGCAACATCAGCATGATTTTTTTTTCAGCACTGGGGATGGAACCCAGGAGCATTCTATCTCTGAGTTACACCCCTAGCCCTATTTTTTTTAAACAGGGTCTCATTAAGTTGCAGAGGACCTAAGTAGCTGAGGCTGACCACAAATCGTGATCCTCCTGTTTCATCCTCCAAAGTACTGGGGTTACAACTGTGTGATACCACGCCCGGCTAGCATATGATTTTTTAAATCTCCTGAAGGTAAAAATTTTCACCTTTGTACTTAAAAGAAGTACCTTGGAGATTCTTTGTAGCATACACAAATTGCCACCATCATTATTGATCTTTTGGGCCATTATTAACTAAAATAAGGGTTGAATTGTACTTCAACATTATGGAATCATGTTTGCCAATCTATAAACCAAGAAAGCTACTTAAATGACTAATGGACAGGTAACATACACAATATGGATATGCTGGAAAGAAATGAAGCATGTCCCTGATAGCATGAACAGGACTGCACAATATTTCATCCTGTTCAGAATAGTACACAATTAAAACTTACAAATTATTCATTTTTTAATTTTTCATTTAACTTTTTGGACTGTGGTTGACCCTAAGCAACTGCAATTGTGGGAAGTAGAACCATGGACAAAGGTGGACTATCGTATTTATTTCAGGAAAATATATTTGAAACACACATATGTCCATGCTACTTTGCTGCTTAAATTTTTTCAAAGGCTCTTAATTGTCTATCCCACACACCTAAGCAGGCCACCTATGGGCTATATCTCATAGAGAAGTTGAGTTTCAAATTTTGCCTTAAAGGTCTAATATATTTCCAGATAATGGCAGTGCCTCACTTCATCTCTTGGCATGTTCCCTTCTTGATTTTTATGTTTTAGGAAAAGGAGCCCGCTTAAAGATACTGATTCATGCTGTATAGTATTATGTCATATCTCTCTGTACTTGCATCTTGCTCTTCTTGGAATGTCCTCTATTCTTCCCTGACTAACTTATGCTCATGCTTTAGAATTCTCTGTGATCATTATCTTCTCCTGGATACCAATACCAATACATACATACCAATAACACTTTCTGCACTGTATTGTAATGATTTAGAGATTTGACTCTTCCATCACATAATGTAAGTTCCTAAATAGGGGGAGCTCTTTGCATTCGTTTGTATTCCTAGTCACTAATATAACCATTGATACCCAGTAGTTCAATAAATGTAGTCATTATTTTTATAATTAACAACATTGCTTCCTGTCAAGTCCAAATGTAGAAACTTAGGCAAAATGATAATTTACTTAAGTTGGAAAAATTAAATATATGAGAAAATATGGAATTCAAGAAGTGTATATACATTCACATACAGATGCATGAACACAGACCTACATGTACATTTCAAGTGAAATATTAGGAAGAGATTCTGTCTTCTATATAAGCAGAGTGAATAATCCACCTACCCTGTAAGATTTCAAGGAAACAAGAATATTCCACAATATGGAAATTACTCTTCCATGCACAGGCTGAATCCTAATATTCTACTTATGGAACTCTATTGTTTTTATCTAAATACCTTGCCTCTCCATACTAAATTGTCAATAGCTATGAGAGATAAGTAATTTTGCAAAGTATGAGACTTAAGATTCTTTTGAATGGTGAGCATCACTAAGATTTGAATAATAAATGTGTCATACAGTGCAGTTCAGAGCACTTTTGTATCATAGCGGTATGTCTGAAATTTAAAAGGAGATACTGGTGATTTTTTCCCCAGTGACAGAACAGGGCTCAAATTCAAGAGACAACATTGCTAAAAATAAGACAGAGTTGAAAACGATATGCATAATTAAGCTGTAGGTCAAGGCAATTATTGTTGTTGCTGTTGTTATGTAGATATCATTTGTGTAGTATTTAATACTCTTATTAACACCTTCACTTCTGGGATCACAGAATCTAGGTCAATATCTTTAGTGGTTTTAGAATATTTGTTAGCATATCCTAGCTTCACAGTAAGTCCCACCACTCTCTTCCTACCAGATTACTTCAATTTTATAGTTTTCACTCTACTTGAGTATGTTAGGTTTCTGGGTTTCCCATTGTTATTGAGTGTGAGGGTGTGGGGTATGGAGTGTGTGTGGTAGGGGAGAGAGTGCTGAGGATTGAATGCAGTCCCTTCTATGTAGTGCTTCCCTTATACTAGGCAAGCACTCTATACTGAGCTATCTTCCAACACAGGATAGTTTACTTTTTGCTTTAATAACTTCTTGAAGGCAGAAACTACATGTTTGGCTTCTTTTTTTTTTTTTTTTTTTTTTTTTTTTTGGCAGGTCTAGGGATGGAACCCAGGGGCATTGGACCTGCAAGCTACAACCCCTGACCTATTTTTTACTATTTTTTACTTTGAAACAGGGTCTCACTAAGTTGTGGAGTGTCTCACTAAGTAGCTGAGGCTGTCCACGAACCCCGATTCTCTGGTCTCAGCCTCTGGAATGCTGGGATTTCAAGTGTGCACCACCATGGCTGGTCATGTTTGGCTTCTTAACCTTCTGTAACAAAAAAGATTACATATTAGATATGGAAAGTGATGGCCTCAAGACACCTGTTCCAGGTCTATTCATTTATAGAAACTTTCCTCATGATGCCTGCAATCCTTAGTAGCTCAAAGTATTTCTACTATTCTTAGGTCACAAGAGGTGACATACTGACTGTTTTTCAAAAGTATTGACAGTTTTCACTTAGCTCACTTTTGACATACCATTTTACTCACTGTCAGACATTTTGATAGAGCTAACTGGTGGTTATCAATTGGATTTGCTATATACTTTAGTACAACCTAAGTTCCTCCACATGGAAGTTCAGGCTTCCCAGTATGTCCTGGATATGTATTGTATTTGTTGTATATATGGTGTATATATGGTCTTCTGTAACCATGCGAGTGTTTTGAAACATATACCTTGCAACTTTAGCTCTAGATTTCAAGTTTGACAGTCAGGTTATATAAACAGAGCACATGCATTCTTAATGAGAGAGCATCAACTAACTTGAAAGCTCCTCTTTCTCACCAGAATAGTTTTATAAACACAGTGATTTCCTCATTAACAGAAAGACCCTGGATAGCCTTCTTTGTCATTTTATGACTATCAATTTACAAATAAAGGAGATAGAAATTGACCAGGGAGTTTCATAAACAAGTTCTGAGCACCCAGGATTAATTTGGAGAAGACTGCCACAAGCCAAATAAGAATTTCTTTTCATCTCATTTCATAGGCCTTCAAGAGGGAATTGAAAACGAAAGAACCTGTAATCATGAGTACTCTTGAGACTGTACGAATATTTCTGACAGAACAGCCTTTGGAAGGACTAGAGAAACTCTACCAGGAGCCCAGAGGTAATTGAATGTGGAACTGTAATAACATATTGATAGAAGGATCAGTGGTGACAGAGCAGCCCATCCATTCTGGCTGCCAGAGTCTGGATAGCACTCATATTTTCTAAGTTAAACAGAATCAATTCAAATTAAACATAGACATTTCCAAAGAATAAGGAATCATAAACCACCATGCATAAACCCGTTTGTACATTCATAAATAAACATTAAAAGAGATTAGCGATCAGTTATTGGAGCATTTAGAAAATAATAAACGAATGAGTTTATCCATGAGGAGGAATTCTATTGTTACAAAGACTACAAGCTAATTTTCAATTTAAGAGTCTGATTGAAGTAAATTAGAGCTTCTGATGTGCATCGTAACACTTTTTTCCTCCGTGGTTTAAATGAATCTTGGATTATCTGATTAATATAAGGTAGAGCAGATTTACTAAGGAAGACAGACTTTAGATGTGCTGGACTGTATCAAAATGGATGCCAAAGTGTAAAAGAGCCATTAGTCAGTACGTTGGCCTCTTGTTAAACTACACTCTCTTTCTTTCTTCCAGTCTGACCTTTCCAATACTGTTTTTTTCAAACAAAAATGAATATGGCCTAAAACCTTGTCCTATTGCTAATTTAGAACTGCCACCTGAAGAGAGAGCCCAGAATGTCACTAGGCTCCTACGAAAGCAAGCTGAGGAGGTCAACACCGAGTGGGAGAAATTGAACCTGCACTCAGCTGACTGGCAGAGGAAAATAGATGAGGCCCTGGAAAGACTGCAGGGGCTTCAGGAGGCTACGGATGAGCTGGATCTCAAACTGCGCCAGGCTGAGGTGATCAAGGGATCCTGGCAGCCCGTGGGCGATCTCCTCATTGACTCTCTTCAAGATCACCTCGAAAAAGTCAAGGTACTGCCTCCTCCTTTGCTCCAAAGCCCTTTAAGAGAACCAAAAGAGGTTCTAATCTAAACTCGAGTGTAGTGTTTTCATCCCACAAAGTTAAAAATAGGACCCTTAAGCAATACAAATCAGTGAGTGCATCTTTCACCAGGTCTTCTTTCACATGGTGTTTTCTCCAAGAGGGATAGGGATACAATCATTTGTCTATTTTCAGTGATGTAAAATGAAATATCAAAAGTTTCAGAACCAAAATGTAATTTTGATTTTGCCATTAGGAAATTAACTGTATGTGTGTCATCTGATATATGTGGGGTGTGTGTGTGTGTGTGTGTGTGTGTGTGTGTGTTTCTTATTATCAGATTATCAGAATAGAGAAAAATACACTTTTCAAGAGCCAGGGTACAGGTTTTGGCCTTTTGACTAAGTTTTATGAGCTGGGTAATTTACTGTACTATGAAATTGAACCATTAATACTACCCTTTCCTTAGATGGTAATATATGTAATATAACTTCTAGCTGGCTTATCGCACTATAGATATGAGAAAAATATTATATGTTTAGAATGCTACTGTCCAAAGTTAAGTTCCTTTGTGATATGAAGATGATAAATATATTTATAAGGAAATAACATGCTTAGGAGTAACATTTTGAAATCAGAAACTAGAAACATATTTTGTTTAGACATCTAATGTGAAAACCACAGCAGTCCTCCCAGAATCAAATATTTTAAAAGTTAGGCCTGAGCATGATGATCTACTCCTGTAATCGCAGTACTTGAGAGGTTGAGACGAGAGGATCGTTGGCCGCAGGCCAGCCTCAGCAACTTAGTGAAACTCATTTCAAAATACAAAAAAAAAAATAGAAGGGCTAAGAATGGAGCTGGGACATAGAATGCCTCTGGGTTCAATCCAAGTACCCCAAAAAAGAAAGTTCAATTTACTCCCATACTCAATATATTTGTCATCAGCCTCTTCCTGGCACTGTTTGATTCACGTGTGTGTGTGTGTGTGTGTGTGTGTGTGTGTGTGTGTGTGTTTGCTGAGGATTAAACCCAGAGGCATTCTACCTCTGAGGTACACCTCCAGCCAGAATTTTTTATTCCTTATTTTGAAACAGGGTCTCACTAAATTGTGAAAGGCCTCACAATAAGTAGCTGAGGCTGGTTGCAAAACAGGATCTTCCTGCCTCAGCCTCTTTTCCTTCCTTTGTTTTCCTAAATGCTTAGCCTCTACCCATCTTTAAACATTGGTGTGCCCAAGTTTCTAACCTTAGCCCAAAATTTTTTTATGTTTTTTTAAATGCTCACCATTTGAAATGGAGCCTATCTTCTGATCTCCTACTTCATATGACATTAGTATTAGAAATTCAGTTATTCTAAAACCAAGGTAATTTCTTCTCCTGTTTTTCCATTCCCCAGCTATTATCCCCTTCTACATGCCCTTTCTCTTGTTTCCTATTTCAGTTGATGAATCATAATCCAACAGATTTCCCAGGCTAGAAACTATAGGTTCATCCTCAAATCTTTCTGCCTTTTCACTGCATTTTATTCCTTGTTTTCCCTCGAAGTATCTCTTATATATGTTCTCTCCGTTTTGCACCAATGTCCTCTTTTAATCCCTAATATCTTTTATTGACATGATAGCATAATACATATTTCAATCTCATCCCCCAGTCAGTGTGCCTGACATATCAGAAACACTCTATTTTAAATACTGAGCTAATGAATGACCAGTTTCTTTATTGATATATCTGTATTATCCAACCTTGCCAACACTCTCAAAAGGACCCTACAGGAAAATGCCTGAGTGGAGAATGAAGTCCAGTGTACAAAGAGAATAGGTGTCCCTGTTCTTCTTTGATTTGGCTTCACTCTTTAATTATAGCCCCCATCTTCTAGACATTCAATCCATTTTGGCAAGTACATCATTTTTACCCAAATATGCCATCTTTTGTCCTAACTCCTTGCCTTTGTGAATGTTCTGTGATGTCTAAAGGACCCCCCTCGTCTGCCTGGTGAACCCTTATTCAGCTCTCAAGGCCCAATGCAAAAGTTCTCATCTTTCTAGTCTTCTCTGAATGTCAACAAGCCCCAACTTCCACCAAGCAGAAGACTACAGCTCTTGATCTGCTGCTTTCATAGATCACCACAGATGCTTAAATTGGTACAGTTAAATTTCACAGATATTGTAGCAAACTTTCTATATTTTTCCCCCAAAGAAAATATAGTTCCTACCTGGGCATGGTGGTATATATCTGTAATCTTAGTACTTGGGAAGCTGAGACAAGAGGATTCCAGTTTAAAGGCCAGCCTCAACGATTTAGCAAGACAAGAAGCGACATAAACACTGTTTCAAAATAAAAAATAAAAAGGCAGGGTGTAGCTCAGAGGTAGAATACCTATGGATTTGATCTTCAGCACCAAAAAAAGAGGACAAGGAGGAAGAGGAAGAGGAAGAGGAGGAGGAGGAAGAGGAGGAGGAGGAGGAAGGGGAGGAAGAAGAGGAGGAGAAAAAAAGAAAGTAAAGTTTCTGCAGGAAAGATAATAGTATATATTTTTTAACTTCCCAGATCCTAGACCAGTGCTACCAACATATAAGGAATCTCATTTAGTATATTCATTCATCTGTTATGTATGTGTTGTACTGGAAATTAAACTCAGGTGCACTATACATCTGAGCTAGTCGCCCAGCCTTTATTATTTTGAAACAGTGTCTCAATAAATTACCATATGCTAGCCTCAAACCTGGGATTCTTCTGTCTCAGCCTCCCAAGTACTGGGATTACAGAAGTGTGCCAACATACCTGGTTCATTCATTAATTTAAGAGCAGTTCTTAACCCACTATTCAGTGTGATTGCAAAGGAAACAGACTTGGTCTTTTTCCTGCAACCTATAGTCTAATGTTGAATTACACACAAAAATAAATAAATAAATAAATAAATAAATATCTCTTCTACTATTAAAATAGTAGCTGAAGGTTTGAAAAGAAAGGGTTAAATATTTGATTTTTTTTTACACCTAAAATCTCTTGTACCCCAATATCTTATGACCCCATGTCTAAAATTTAATTTAATGTTTAACATAATGTTTTGAAATCTATCAATCTTGTAATTGTTCAGCATTAAATATAGTACTTTTATCCAAAATATAGAAAATAACTTTTTAAAGTCTTAAAGAAGACTTTTAAAACTAAGTTTAGAAAAATGTCCTAAAATAACTGTTTATGAGCCTAGTTGTTGAGTAAATAGGCAATAGAGCAGACATAAGGAATTCTTCTTTAGCCATCTTTATCACATCAGGAACATTGATAAGATATTCAATATAAAGAGAAGGGCTGGGGGTGTAGCTCATTGGCAGATCATTCCTGGATTCGATTCACAGTTCCATAAAAACAAACAAACAAAAAACAAAACCCCAGAGTACAATATTTCAAATATCAGTTGACCTTCTTCAAACTTCTTTCCCTATCTTATCTGTTCTTCACATTTAGGGGAACTTCTGTTCACTTATCCAAAGTGGTTATATCTCATTCTAATCCCAATAATGGCAGAATATTTAAACAATAAGTGTCTCAGACAGCACTTTTGTGACCCGATAAGACTGACCACATACAGATTATAGAAAGGAATATTTATTTGCTCACAGTTTTTGGAGATTTCAAAGGTTCGGGCTATGTCAGGCCAGGTGTTCAGAGCTCAGAGCATGGTGACAGGAAAGAGAGAGAAAGGGAGAGAGAGAAAAGAGAGAGAGAGAGAGAGAGAGAGAGAGAGAGAGAGAAGAAGAAGAAGAAGAAGAAGAAGAAGAAGAAGAAGAAGAAGAAGAGAAGAGGAGCTCTGTTCTCATATCTCAGAGGTTAGAAGAAAGAGACTGTGCAAGGTGTTTCAAAGACCTCAGCCACACCCAATATTCCTAGGTTACCACCCAGTAAAACCATTGCAACCTTTATGACTTAATTATATCAACACTGAGCATTAATATACGAGCCATTCAGAGGACATTCTATATCTAACCATACCTGTAAGGTATGTATATAAAGAGACTACATATGTCAACACATCTGTTTTTCTCAGACATAGATACACTTAAATCATAGTACTTATCTAAATATTTAGTAGGTGATAGTAAATATAATTTTTTTCATTTCTAAACCAGTATTGTATGACTATTTTATGCATGTTTTAAATTTATGGGTGGCATGAATTTGTATGTATTTATTTCCCTTTAATAGCTCTTCTTCAATTTTGCAGTAAAAATAAATTATTTTTCTCCATTGCATCATATTGGCACCAGGTCTGAAACCTTGAAGCTTTCATTGTAGTAGATTGCAACACCAAATTAAATATTAACTAAGAATTATTTCAGGAAAAAAAATGGAAGCTTAAAACCATGATTCCTATCTTTCTGCTCAGCAATTTAAGACCTTGGAGGCCACATGCTGTGGGGAACTCCCAACTGAAAGCTAGGCAGCTAGCCAGAATAATATTTTATAGACCAATATGAGTTCATCACCCCTGGTGACTCTGTCATAATACCTCTCTTCATTCTGAACTTACATGCTTAAAAAGTTGTTGTTCAAGTGACTACAGACTTATATTTCTATGGGATTTAGCATGATACCTTTCATTAGCAAATGTGTCTTTTGGCTTTGAAGAATGTGTAAAACCACAAAGTCCCTGTACTCTATGCAAATGCTTTATTACTGGCCAATCTTCACAATGGTAAATATGGTAAATGAAGTGACAGAAATACAGTGTTAATATTGATTATTTAGCTCACTAAGAGAATCTCAGGCTTCCAAATATAGCTTCCATTGTAATAACCATTAGAATAAATTTAAAATTTAAATGCCTCTCTACTTTTAAATTTTGTAATTTATATTGCTTATCAAAAGGACAAATTTATAGCTTCTCACTTTACTGGAAATAACATTAATGCTTATTTGACTACATAAATATTCTATTTTCCTTGTAATCGGGAATAACTATTTGAATCTCTAGGTGGTCTACTTAAATCATATGTGGAATAATAAAGGCCTTAACAAAAGAGAATAACCCATCTTCCCTCCATCCTTCTCTTCCATTCTCCTTTCTTCCTTTCTTCCTTCTGTTTCCTTTTTGGTTCTAGGGATTGAACCCACGAACTTAGACATACTAAGCTCATGCTCGCCCACTCAGCTTTACAATCCCAGCCCTTTTTTTTCTTCTTAGTGACAGGAGACTTGCTATGTTGAATTTCTAGGCTCAAGTGGTCCTCCTTCCTCAAACTCCCTATAAAAAAAAGGTAAATAATTTTTTAACCTAAAATGTGTGTATGTGTGTATGTGGGTGTTTTATCCTTTCGAATAATCCCAGAGTGAAAATGTTTGTGAATCATTATTTTTTTTTGTTCTAATCAACCATTCTTTCTTTAGCCAGGAATATTTTACTACCCTTATTTTACTTATTTTTTTATTTTTTATTGGTGCATGATAGTCATTGATCTTAGTGGAGTACAGATGGTAGAGACATACGTGCACACATCACTCATTTAGCCCTTACCCAATTCCCCCACCATTTCCTCCCCTCACCCTCCTTCTCATGTTTGGCTTAGGGATTGACTTTGATATGTTTGTGAATGTACATCTTGTACATTAGGGAATTTTCCTCTTCTCCTCCCCACATCACCCCAGTTATATTGCTTTATTTGCTTATTTATGGTTTCTGCTTATTCATCTAGAGTTCTTCCTATGACCCTTTTTCTTCCTAGCTTTTGCATATCAGAGAGAACATTGAATTTTTTCTTTTTATGATTGATTAATCTCACTTAGTATAATGTTCTCCAGTCCCATTCATTTCCCTGCAAATGATGTAATTTTGTTCTTCTTTATGGCTGGGTAAAATTTCACTGTGTACATATTCCATAGTTCGGTAATCAATTCAAAAGAAGCTCTGAAGGAAGTAAAGGATGCAATCATTGAAGTGAAGCCTCAGTACAAACTATAAAAAATAGGTTAGACCACATAGAAAATAGAATCTTGCTTTGAAAAGATGATCACTCCAGCTGGGTGTGGTGGTGAAGGCTTGTAATCCCAGCATTTGGGAGGCGGAGACAGGAGAATTGTGGTTTGTAGACAGCCTCAGCTACTTTGTGAGGCCCATTGCAACTCAGTGAGACCCTGTTTCCAAGTAAAGAATAAAGAAATTGGGCTGGGGTACACTTGGAGTGAGAATGCTCTTGGGTTCCAGCCTCAGTACTGGAAAAAAAAAATCACTCCAGACATGAACATATATAGTATAGAATTTAGAAAAAAAACAATTCAACAGCATGAATTGGACATCAAACAGATATGGGTCCATCTTAAAAGAGCTAACCTAAGGATAATAGGCATAGAAAAGGAAATAGAAGTTGAAACCAAAAGGATCAACGATCTCTTGTTTTACTTATTGACATTGTTTATTTACTTGGTCCTAGCAATTGAATTCAAGGCCTTAAACCTGTTAAACATGTGCCTTGCTACTGAGCTACACTCCCATCTCTGACATTAAACACAGTTTTTAACACATGATACTTAAACTTTTCCAGGATTTCATTTTAAAATATGCAAATTTGAGCCCGACCTGGTGGCACGCTTGTAATCCCCGCCCTTGGGAGGCTGAGACAGGAGGATCACACAGGTTTGAAGCCAGCCTCAGCTACTTAGTGAGGCTTTCAGCAACTTAGAGAGACCCTGTTTCCAAATAAAATTTTTAAAAAAGGTCTGGGAGTATAGCCCAGGGTAGAAAGCCTCTGGATTCCACCCCCAGTACCACCAAAAAAAAAAAAATTAAATAAATAAAATATGCAAATTTGTTGCATCTATTTGGTTATACATTTTGCGTTTGTTGTCACTTTTTTTTTTTTGGTGGTACTGGGGGTGGAACCCTTCTACCTCCAGGCTACACTCCAAGACCTATTTTACATTTTTTATTTGGAAACAGGGTCTCTTAAGCCAGCAAGGCTGGCTTCAAACCTGCACAATCCTCCAGTCTCCGCATCCCAAGCATGGGGATTACACGCATGCGGCACCATGCCGGGCTGTTATCACTTTTCACTTAGGTTTTTTAACTGCAAAAAGTCCAGGTTAGGGATTCTTTGAAATTCCCTAAATATTTTTGGCTTTCCTTTTTTTTTTTTTTTGTGGGTCTAGGGATGGAACCCAGGGGCATTCCACCTCCAAGCCACACCCACTGCCCTATTTTTTATTCTTTATTTTGAAACAGGGTCTCACTGAGTTGCAGAGGGCCTCACTAAGTAGCTGAGGCTGTCCGTGAACCAAGATCCTCTGGTCTCAGCCTCCCGAATGCTGGGATTACAAGCGTGCGCCACTACACTCAGCTGGCTTTCTAATTGAGTTTGCTTTTGTGATGTACTTAGTGGGCCAGGAACCATGATGAAGCCACCATGCCATTAGTATTTAGGTTCAGCATTTGCATCTAAACTTCTAAGAAAACTGGCCAATGAATCTTTTCAGGCCTATCATATAGAGTCCTTTTGGCTCGGTTTATTTGAGAAATTTGTCAAAAAATGCTCTCTCAGAATTTGACATTGAGAAAACCAAGAATGTTCCCTCTGGACAGATAATGTGAACAGTGGTACGGTATACTGGAATTTCATCTTCACTTTGTAAGGCAGCAGCTTGTAACCATGTTCATGCAACTGTCTTCCCGTACTGCTTTTATCCTCTTAATACTGGTTCTAAAATTTTATTCTCATTTTATTAATTCTGATGTCTTTGTCATTCATATGAATCACTCTTAAATCCTTTCTTATATATGAGCTTCATAAAAAAGTTTACAATCCTTTCTTAGAGAACTAGAAGATATAGGTATAGATAGAACCATCTTAAAAAGGACAACCCTAAGAAGATTCAAAATACGTAAACTCTCCCAACTCCAAATCAAGGGATCATATCCTTATAATGAATGAGGTGTGCTACACCTATAATAATTTTTCCTAATATTTTGCTCTTTGCTATGAACAGCAAATGAATTTCTGTATGGAGTCTGCTTGTTCTTATTCTGGTAAAAATGCTCATGTGTATTAAATCTTTGATTGAGAAGTAAAAACAAAAAGATGTAATTTCTTATAGATCTCACTTAAATATGGAACCTACTGTCTATCATAGGGAGTACCCATGGTTTTATCTGGTTTTCAAAACATGCACTTGTTGTTTAAAAGCATATAAGTTGGCGTGCAATATCCGGGAATACACTCTATAAAAAGGCATATTGTGGTGAAGTCCCACTACATACTTTAAAAGGATAGTATTTATTTTTAATAGAATGGTCATTTAGGGCTCTAACAGAACTTAAAAACTAAGGTAGGAATTATTCATCTTTATAATCCTGAGCAAATTATTTGTTCAATGTGAACTTAGTGGTAAGTTAGTATTGCTAGGAGAGCTTATTACTTTGTTCGCATCTATTTCCTCTCATTTCCTGCTTTGTTTATAAAGCTGAAAGCAAATTACTTAGGACTGCAATGTCAAACCACTTTCTCTACCCAGAGCATCTGATTTTAGATAGCACTTTGTGTATGTTTTAAAGGCCCTACCTCAACTTAGGCAAATAGAACCTTCGTTTACCATGCTGCCTTTGAAACTTCTGAAAAGGCAGAGTGGAGTAATTGTTTCAGACATCTGCTTAGCATACTTTGAAGTGCATATAAGTTCTTTTTCAGTTTCATTTGAACCCCAGCTGTCTTCACCAAAGTCTATAATCAATCTGAATTAAGTTGTCCTACTTCTCCTAATAAGTCTCTTATTAAGTTCTGCATCAGCCTCTTAGGGAGACTTAAAAGCTAATTCATGTAGAATTGCCATTTTCTACTAATTCATTTGTCAGCTCTCCAAATTCCAACAAAAACATTTGCAAAGACTATTAATTTGGCTCTTCATAAACAACTTATGTAAGTGTAGTATACATTGGAACCGAGCAAACGAATTAAAACAGTGGGTGGGAGAGAAGGAATTGATGACATTCAACATGCTTTCTCTCTTGAATGTTTTGTGATGCCTTCCACAGCCAAAGCACATAGCCATTTATTTAATAAGAGAAACATCCTTTTGCTTTTACTTTCATAAATAAGATAATTACTGAGTGAACTTTGCTTAAAGATAGGAAAAGGCTTTAGAACAGTTGGAAAAAGAATGTGTTCTTTTTCTCATTGTATTTATTTTAATTTGGACTTCTTTGTGTTCCCTTGATGGACTGTGATAAAAGAAAGAATTAGAATTGGTTACCATTGTTATTGCATTCAATCAGTTGTACAGCTCCTCTTCTGGTCATGGGACATTTAGAAGAACATGGATTATCAAAATGTTCAGCTAATGAGTTCATCTGACATTATTCTGCTCAAGAAGTGTTTAATTAGATAATAAAAATTTCTCCAAAGAATATCATCTTTCCTACTATTTCAAAACAAATCAAAAACTGATCCTTTAATATGCCAATCCTGTTTGCTGAGGACTTACTCGAGAAGCTTTGTTTATGTCTGGTAATAATTATAAATACTATTCCTCGTGAGTCTTGGGTAATAAAAACAAACTCTTCAAAAAAAAACCATAACTAATAGACTCTCAATATTAAAGGATCTAAAATCTCATTCATTCATCCAATTATGCTATGGTTTAAACCTTACTAAGAGAAGTCTTATCTCATTAGATAGTGTGAATATAATTTATTTCATAAAAATTATATTGGGAGTTATATTAATCATATCTTAGTGTTCCTGAGAATATTGTTATTTAGCACTAAACTAAAGGAACAAACGTTTTATTAGCTTGTGTGTGTGTATATATTACATTAACTACAAACAGTTATTAAATTTGAAAGTTATTTAACTGAAATTTTGTATTTCCATGGAAATACAAATTTCAATGGGATAGCACAACCAATATTTATTTTTTATTCTCCTTTGACATCTACTAATGCTGTAACAAGTTTAAAGTTTACAGTTAGGTTACTCTCCTTATTGTAAACAAAACATGAAATGATTTTAAAACAACCCAAAGAGTATGCTCCCGCTGTCTTCCTGTCATGCTTGGCAACTATAATCTTCAAAATTTAACAGTTAATGCTGATACTAATATTATGCATTACACAATCTCACATTAACTAAGTTAAGCAATGACATTGAATAATTGTTCTTGATGATCCAGTTTTCTGGGTATTATTGGAATAGATGTGCCACGATACTAATATATATCCTCTTGTTTTAATGGGGTCTAAGAAAAAAGAAAATGTTTTGTAATAAGATTTTTCATAATGCAATAAGATTTTAGGCTGTGATTTACCTTAGGTCTTTCTATTAAAAATATTTTCCAAAAGCACTGCTTTTTAAGCTTTTCTACTTTTTTTTTCTTGACTCCCAAGAAGACAAAGCCTGGATCTCCTTTTTCAATCTATTTACCTCCTTTGTTCATGACCATGACATTTCTTTGGTGGTTCTTGTTTTATTTTTTAAAGTTTATGTCACTTTTGTGCTATTCTAGATAATGTATTCATTGGTGTGTGTGTGTGTGTGTGTGTGTGTGTGTGTGTGTGTGTGTGTTTTGATGGGTTTGAACCCAGGGCCATTCTACCTCTGAGCTATACACCCACGCCTAGCTTAGTGTCCTCAGGTATAGGAGAGAGCCCTGGAGCTAAACCACACAGCCAAGTTGTCCCTTTATACCCCAACCAGGCATTGACTATGCCAGCAATATGCTGCTAAATATTTATCAACCGGCTCTGAATTGGGGCAAAGCTGGTTTATAGCATTTTCCAATTTGTATGGTATAACTGCTCCAACCTTTGGTGATCTCTAGCTAACAACACAAAGTCATTGAATGTGGAATTGGGAGGTAATAAATATACTTGGCTCTTGGGTCTGCTCTTGCATACCACTGGCTGTCGTTCACCACTAAAGGAACGGAATATCTCCTAAGTCATAATTTTGTCTTTTTTAAGGAATATGTATCCTTCCCCCACTCCACCTTCAATTATCTATTAGAATCAATGATAGAAAAAAGACTTAATTAGAAGATCCTAGGAAATGATAATTAGTAGTAAGAAAATTATAATTAAAAATAATAGAAATATTTTCCGGATGGGTGTGGTGGCATCTACCTGTAATTCCAGTACTTGGGAGGTTGAGATAGGAGGATCACAGGTTCAAAGCCAGCCTCAGGAACTTAGTGAGACCCTGTCTCCAAATAAATAATAGAGCTGGGGGTGTAACTCAGAGGTAGAATGCCTCTGAGTTCAATCTCTAGCACCACAAACATAAAAATTTAAAAAATTTCTGTATTATTTAGAAATACCATTTCTAGTAAAAAGCTATAGAAATGATCCCTGAGAGTATCCCAGCATTCAGGAGCAGAGACGGGAGTATCATGGTCTGCAGACAGCCTCAGCTACTACTTAATGAGGCCTTTCACAATTCACTGAGACCCTGTTTCAAACATAAAAAAAAACTAAAAACCTAGGGCTGGGGGTGTAGCTTGGAGGTAAAATGTCCCTGGGTTCCATCCCCACTACCACACACACACACACAAAAAGAAATGCCATGTCTAGTAATATATATAACAATAAATATTATAATATAGATAATAACAGTCTATCATTTGTTATTTTTTGGAACTGGGGATTTAACCCAGGGGAATTCTTTACCAGCCCTATTTTTTATTCCTTATTTTGAAACAGGGTCTAAGTTACAGATGGCCTCACTAAGTAACTGAGGCTCACCACGAACCCACGATCCTCTTGTCTCAGCCTCCCAAGTACCGGGATTACAAGTGTGTGCCACCGTGCCCAGCTTTCACTTATTATTTCTTTTATATTTATCAATATTTAGAATATTTAATTTAAAGTGAAGTCAGGTACATGATCTCCTATTAGAATGGCTGATAGTTTGAGTAGGGAGAATTTCACTCAGAAACATTGAATGAATAATGAAGCCAGGCATGGTGGTGAACATCTGTAATCCCAATACTTGGGATGCTGAGACAGGAAGACCCAGGTTCCAGGACAGCCTCAACAAGTAGCAAGACTCTCATTAATCTAGCAAGACCCTGATTCAAAACAAAAAATAAAATAAGGCTAGGCTGTAGCTCAGTGGTAAAATGCTCCTGAATTCAATCCCCAGCACCACAAAGAATAAATAAATTAAATGAATAATTATCTCCTTATTTCTGAATCTGTCTTGTGGACAGCACTCACTGATGTCCTATTCCAGTTTTCCTATTGGTATTTTAATGATATCTGTAGAATTTTAAGATTGCTTCACATTACCTATGGCGCACCTATCCTCGGAATTAATGCTCTAAAATTTAAATATTTAATCACATAAATGTTCACTTTGTGTAAATGCTTGTCACATTTATCAATAAGAACACTTGAATTTTCTACCTTATTTTCTTCCAAAAATATGGACTATAAGCAAATACTTTGCAGAATTTCTGAGATCTGGGACATTTTGAGACCTTTCAATACTTTTCAAAGAAAACCTTCTTGCTAGATGTGAATAGCTGATAGTTTTTCCAGGAACTCTTACATTTTAGAACTTATTTTGTCCATCCTTTGAGGCTGTGAGCTCAGGGTAAAGGGTATATGTTTGTAGAAATGGAGGTGCGAATGGGGTGACTGTAGAACAGCAGATGAGAGAATGTAGGAAAGTTATAGCTATAGTAATTGGCAAAGGGAAATTTTCCCAAAAGTGGTAAAAAAAAAATCACTGTATTAAATATCTGTGAAAAAGTTCAGGATCGTGGGGTTGGATGAGTGGTATATGTAGCAAGAATTATGGGAGTCAGACACAGTAGCACATGCCTGTAATCCTAGTACTTCAGCAGCTGAGATAGTAGGATCATATGTTCAAGGCCAGCATCCCACAGTAATTTCATGAGACTGTGTTTCAAAATAAATAAATAAAGTAGGTCTGGTAGTATAGCTCAGAGGCAGAATGCCCCTGAATTCAATTCCAAGTAAAACAACAACAAATGGGATAGATGTAATAAAAGCAATGTCTTAAAATTTATCATTAAACAAAACACATTAAAACCACATTTTTACAAGAGGATCACAGGTTTGCGCCCAGCCTCGGGATCTTAGTGAGGTCCTCCACAACTTAGTGAGACCTGTTTCAAAAAAAAAAAAAAGAATAAAATAGGGCTGGGATGTAGTACAGAGATTGAATGCCCCTGGGTTCCTTCCCTAGTACTGTAATACATACATACATACATACATACATACATACATACATAGAAACATGGATGCATGAGGGGCTCTGGCAATACATTGGTATCTTTTAGAACCAATAACAAACATTGCCATATCTTTTAATTATGTATTTATTTTCTTAATCTTAAAAAAATGGTAACCCAGTTTGGGATCTCTACACTGTTGGTAGCCTGAAATATATTAGGTCTTGCTAAATAATACTCATTTAATTATTGCCCTGTGGTTTAAGTCTCAGGTAGGCTACTCAGAACAGCATTGCAACTGCTTCACCCACAACTTATCAATGGAATGTGACCTCCAAATATTTCTAGCAGGGCCAGGTTTGAAGCAACAGAATGATTCATTGTTTTAGGCATACACAAACCCAGTACTAGAATTGTCATAGCGTTCTCCAATATAATGGTGACTGCTATACATCCGCTTAATCACATATAAATATAAAAAAAATATAGGCTAAACACATGAGCATAAGTTCTATTGATCTTTTGGCTTCCACAGTGGATAGCACCTTTGTTACCACCTTGACATTTTGTTATGAAGGTTTTTTTAAGGTTTGTTTAAAGGTTTTTAAAATAACCAGAAGGTTGGGTATGAATGTTCTATGCAAGAAGGGTCTTGATGAAATCTGACCCATTTTAACTAAAAATGTGTGTGTCTGTGTGTGTGTGTGTGTGTGTGTGTGTGTGTGTGTGTGTGTGGTACTAAGGATTAAACCCAGGGGCATTCAAACTCTGAGCTACACCCCCAGCCCTCTTTTTTTACTTTGAAACTTAGTCTCACTAAGTTGCTGAGGGCCTCTCCAAGATGCTGAGGCTGATGGCAAACCTGAAATTTTTCTGTCTCAGCTTCCCAAGTACTGAGATTACAGGCATGCACCAGCACTTTTGGCTGAATTTTTAGTGAAAGGACTGTTTTTTAGGATCTGAAACTCCTTTTCCACAAAAAAATAATATTCTCTTTTATGTAATCAATATAACATATCTCCCACAAAAAAGAAAATCTATTGTTCTTAAGTATAATGTGGTTGTTAGTGAATGCTGGTCACTATTTTTAAGGAGTGGATTTGGCCAATGATTTTTTTCCAGTGATTTTTTTAAATAACATCAGAGTACATTTTTAGAGAGCTTGACACTTAGACACATTTGTATAACTAGTAATTTATTCATCGTCTGCATGTACTTAACTGGACATTATCATGATAGCAGTTGTCATAACAGACTATAAATTTAGATATTGCCTTACAATGTGATCAGAAAAATCATAATAATATCTTAAAAGAAGTTATCAATTTTATGATGAAAAACTGAGTAAACTCTTTTTGTTCTTTGCAACTTCATTTCTGAGTTGAGTCTTAAGAAACTAGATCTTTCACACACACACACACACACACACACACACATTCATGGAGGTAAAAATGACAATCACTGATATTGCAACTAACATTGCTCAGAAGTGCATGCCTAAGACTTTCTTTTTCACCTCAGAATATGATTAAGCCTTATTAAACAAATTTACCAATCTAACTTTTAAACATACTATTGTATAGATTTGAGGAGAGTCATTGTTATGTTTAGTTCACTTGACTTTAAGTAGATGCATATCTTGTTTTTTTCTTTCCTTTGTAAGAAATAAAACCATTTGGAAAGACTCAAACATTAATTAGGTTTAGGAGCTACAATAATCTGAAAGTAAAAGTGATTATTGAGTATTTTGTG
This sequence comes from Muscardinus avellanarius, assembly GCF_963383645.1. Lineage (NCBI taxonomy): Eukaryota > Metazoa > Chordata > Mammalia > Rodentia > Gliridae > Muscardinus > Muscardinus avellanarius. The sequence continues at coordinate 25,454,901 of NC_137792.1, read as the reverse complement.
ATTCTTTGTAGCATTCTTTCATGTGTTATTTTTTATGTTCTTAGAAAATTTATATTTATTATTTAATTCATTTCTGCTTTAGCATTTCTAAATTGATAATATATTAAATGAAAGATCAAATTCACAAAAATTCTTTTTGTTTCAATAGTTAGTAGAACTTCCTTGTAGAACTAAAAGTAAATAAAGGTACCCAATATAAAGCAAACCAGGTGTAGCATATTGGACAGGTAACTCACAACCTTAGATTTATCTATTAATCATGACTCATACATGCAGATAATTTATTTGTTATAATGAGAAAAAACTTTCTCTTTGAAATAATAAAAAATATACATGTAATACCATACCTTTGGCCTTTTCTTCTAAAAAAATCACATTTTATAGTTGTGTATACATTTTGTCTTGTTTCTTTATATGCCTATATCGTAACAATCATCATTGAAGTTAAATGATGTACATTAGAGACTGCCAAATCCCTAGTGCCTGGATAGTCCTAACATATAACAGGTGCTCAGTAGTGATTTTTGGAATAAATGAATAAATAAGCAAATATACACAAAAGCATAGGGTAAAACATTCTCTTGAAGATACGTAAGACCCTTAAGCTTTATTTTGCAGATAATGTGTTTCCATTTGCCTCCACCAATTTCTGGGCATTGTTACTTTTTATTTGTATCTACAAACACTCCTGGTCATTTTTTCCTCCTTTAGTGACCACAAGCTCACACTGATATAGTTGAGGTTTTCCAGATGAACAGGTTATGCTTAGAGGTGTTCTCTATGAAAAACTTGTCACATTATCTTCTCAGGGACTATCCTCATTTGTACTTCCCAAGCCTTGTGACATAACTTTTCATGAATTACATTGCTCTTTAAAAATTTTTATTGGTGCATTTTAGTCATACATCTAGAGGCATGCATGTACACATCACTCGATTAGCCCTTCCCCAATTCCAACCCCATTCTCTCCCCCTCCCTCCTTCTCATGTTTGGCTTAGTGATTGGCTTTGATGTTTGTGAATGTACATCATGTACATTAGGGAATTTCACTCATCCTTCTCCCATCCCCCTCAGGTCATCTTATTTGCTCATCTATGGTTTCTCCTTCTTTGTCTAGAGTTCCTTCTATGACCCATTTTCTCCCACTAAATTCTGTCTCTATTAATGAATGTGAGCCTATTGAAAGTTCCATTATCCCAGTGTATAACATATATATATATATATATATATATATATGTATATATATAGTACATGAATGCATAGAACATAGTATGTACCAAATGAGAATTTTTCAAGTTAATTAGTACTTAAATCTGACTGAAAAAGTAGTGGAAAATATGCCATTCCTCTTCACAGAATTCCTTATATACATTGCAAAAACCAGCTCATTCAAGACTCACCACAATTATGCTCCAAGAAATGCCTACGATTCATTTTTCACAACTGCCCCATACTTTATGCTTCAACTTACTAAAGACTGTTAGCTCTTGAAGTTGTAAACACATTAAGCTTGCCTATTGTAAGCTCGGTACAGATATCTATTCTTCTTCGACCATCCTTCCTCTTCTTCTATAGGTTTCATGTAGCCATTTCCTAATGTCTAGTTCAAGAAGACCTTACCTTCCAGGGCAGATAAGTGTGGTTCTCTCCTTCTGGGGTAATGTGAGAAATGATCTCAGAAGAGACATCTACCTAAGAAAGGCTCTTGACTGTGGCTCTGACATAGATGATCTTACTATCAGCTGCTTTATAGTGGAGCCTGAACCAGCCCAAATAGGACTTTTGTTAGAAATACCAGATTCTCTGGCCTACTTTGTATTTACAGTATGGCCTGACAAAATCAAAATGCTTTACTATTTGTTGGTAGAGTGAAAGGAGACATGGACCTGAATGTTCATCTTTATAACAGCTCTGAATTGTTCATAACACTCTCTCCTTTCTTTCCAAGAGAAAATGCTTGGAAAATATCTATAGACTAACTTTGTTACATTGTACTATTTAATGATCTCTTAGCTCATGTTGTTATTCACTAACTTTATTTTGGAGAAAGCCCCAAAAATGAGGGGGGGAGAGAAAGAGAGAGAGAAAGGAGAGAGAGAGACAGAGAGAATGGAAGAAAGAGAGAAGATGAGGGAGGAGGGGAGAGGAAGAAGGAGAGGAGGAGGAGGAGATAGGAAAGAAAGAAAAGAGAAAGAAAGAGCGACAGAGTCATGACAGCCCCAGCCTTTATAATCCCAATCCTTGGAAGGACCTCTTTGGGCAAAATGGGAAAAGGCACTGCTTTCTTCAAAAAGATTCTCACTCCTGTGGCAAGGCTCACAAATTCCATAGTGATGTTCAGGTTGGGTTTCGGTTGGAATTCACGACATAACTCCATGTTGGTGCCTTGGTTTACACTTCTACTCCTTGAGTAGCTGGTTCCTATTCCTATACTTCAGCTCTCAGCTAACTAGAACCTTGGTCTTATGTCTTTTAAGGCTTTTATTCAGCCTGGTTAAAATGCCCTCCAGAAGATGTATCAAATATATTTTCCATGAATAGGTTACTCATTCTTTTTTTCCACTCACTCCATGTTTATAGAAAATGTCTGATTAATACCCCAGACTAAAATATTATCCTCACTCAGAGTTTAGAGATGCTTCAGAAATTAGCATATAAACATAGCACCAACATAAAATAAATCAAGTGATAGGTATAATTCAGATATGTAACTTATAGGAGATGAGAAGATTTCTTTTCTTTGAGAGCTCAAATATCATATTTCTGTAGGAAACTGTTTATTAAGTAATTTGAGAATACATACTGATCTGAAGTACTAGTAGTTAATGCAAATTGCCTAATTCTCTTGATCACTTCCTAATTCTTTTCAGAATTGGGGATCAAGGCCAGTGTTTTGTACATGCTAAACAGTTTCTTTACCACTAAACTACATCATCAGCACCAGATGGCTTATTCTTTAATACAAATGTATTGAAGGATTTTCATATACCAGGTACAGGCATATCCTGGTTAATATATATTATATATTAATAATATATATGCTATGTATAAAGAGAATGAGAGAGAATTGATTCAATAAATTATAAATTTTAGGGCTTGATAATGAACAAATAATAGGCAAATAAATATGCACTTTTAAGTTGTGATCAGCATTGACAAAGAAAACAGGGTGCCAAGAGTGAGAAAAATAGGGGACACTTACTTTAGATAGAATTACTAGGAATGGGCTCTCTTTAGTGGTTCTAGTTAGCTGAGATCTGAAGTATAGGAATAGGAACCAGCTACTCAAAGATTAAAAGTATAAAAGTCTAGTCAGAATGGTATAGCTGAGGTTCCTATGGCAAGAATAAATGTTTGATGAGATTTAAGAGCTCAGCATCAGATCACTGGCTTGATTCAGACTTACTAAATAAAAATTACTGGATGGAACCCAGAAATCTGTGTGTTAATAAAGCTTCCACAGGATCAGAATGCACACTATTTAATCATCGCTGCCTTAGATTAATGTTTTGAGCCATGTAGGAAAGAGAAAAGGCAAGACTCTCTCTACTCAGGGGCAATGGTAGTAACAAATATAGCACGGGCCATGAAATGTTTGCAAGTTCGAAAAACATGTTAAGTGTAAAACTTAAACTTGTCTAAAATAACTCCTACACTCGAAAATTAATGTCATTGGGGTTGATGTTTTTAATGAGTTGTGAATTATTTTTTATTTTTAAAAAGTTAATAGATTTCATTAACTACTGTTTTGCTTTTATTTGTTGTCACATATAATTAAAATTTCTCAGAAAAGAAGTATTGGTATTTTTTTCTGTTTCTTTAACAGCCACAAACATGGCCCGCTTAAATGACTTGTTTATACTCATTAAAATCCTTTTATTTTAATTGTGCATATTTTTCAATTAGCCTCTTTAAAGCATTCAGGAACTACCTTTTTGTTTTAATTGTGTCATTAGAAAGCTATGGGAAGTTTAAAATAGATTCATTTGTCTACTTGTTTGCTTCCTTTTTTTCCTTTTTTTCCCCCCCTCTGGTACTGGAGATTAAACCCAGGGATATTCTACCTCTGAGCTATACCCAAGCCCTCTTTTCTTATTTTTTATTTTAAAACAGGGTCTCACTAAGTTGCCTAGGACCTCACTAAGTTGCTGAAGCTAGCCTTGAACCTATGGTTTTCCTGTCTCGGCCTCTCAACTACTGGGATTACAAGTATGCACAACACCTGGGTTGCTTTCTTCTATAAAGTGAACATAATCAGCAAATTCAGGGTTATAGAAATAATTTTCTAAGAAAATTGAAGTACGTAAGGTTGTTTAACTTTGTCTTAAAAGTAAAGACTTTTCCGTGATGATCATATCTGTAGTGTTCTTCATTCCCAAGGAAAATGGACAGGTGCAGAAAAAAGATGGACACTATTAATATGATAAAAATATAATTCAGCTCTTGTTTATTTAGTACTGGGTATTGAAGCCAAAAACATTCTACTACTGAGCTATATCCCCAACACTTTTTTATTTCATTTCACTTCTTTTTTATACTAGGGATTAAACCCTGAGGCATTCTACTTCTTAGCTACATGCTCAGATCTTTTTATATTGAAACCAATTCTTACTAAGTTGCTGAGGGTCTCACTAAGTTGCTGAAGTTGGCCTCAAACTTGGAGTCTTACTGCCTCAGTTTTCTTGGTACAAAGATTACAAACATGCACCATTGTTTCAGGCTCAGCTTTATGCTCAAAACATCAGGGTTAAAGCTTCACAGTAAAACTATGTCTGGTTTTACTATGAAGATAAAGAACTATGATCAATGCAAAAAAGAAAATGTTTTGAAAAACTGATGCTTTATGTTTGCATATGCATTCTTTTGCAATAATGTTAAGAGAATCTAGAGATCATTGCTCATAAAAACATGTGGGTTCTTTATGGAAAAAAAAATGCAGAAGTTAATTGCTACTTGTTAATGCCATGAATTTGGAAGTGTATTGAATCTGAGAATAAATCATAGTTAAGATATAATTACTGATAATTGCTTGGGAAATAAGAATAACAAATTTTTTCATGCCTACAAACTCCACATTGTTTTCCTAAAATCTTTTCTTTAAATTCAATCTTCCCTAAGTCATCCTTATTATGCTACATCTAGGTCATTAGTTCTGTGTCTGTTTCATTATTTATGTCCTAATTCAGTTTGTTCATGAAAAGGAATGATGCCCAAATATGAAAGTTTCCAACAATTGCCTTGAAAATTGAATGCAAAGAAGACAATGAAAAGAAGTCACATAATATTTTGCCTTCAGTCTACCATAATATAAACTGATGCTGGAATGGAATACAGTCACATCTCTATTTCTTAAAAAAGAGTAGATATTTCAATGTCATAATTTATTGCCAAGAATGTCTCTACCAGAGACAAAAATGGTACTAAAGGCAAAGGGTTATAGTCATTCCATTTGCAAACTACCCCATCCCCCATGTCATAGTTCTATATATCCCTTCAGAATTTAGTAGAAATCAGGGACTCGACCTTATAGAAAGAGCAATGTGTCCCAGCTCTGTTGGAGATCTATGAGTCAGCCCTGTAGGTTTAGAAATGAGAAGTCACATCATACACCTCTTGAAAAAACAAGTATGTGACATCTGATATCCAAGGGGAAAGGAGTTTGCAAAAGCAGGAAATGGCTACTGTGAGTGTCCAGGTTTCTTTGCTGGGGTGATTTTCCCTTTCCCCAGCCACTCTGAGCTCTAGCTCCTGAGGGCTCCTATTTGCATTCTTTTCCTGAGAACCTCCCTCAGCCCAAAGAAAGCCACCTTTACTGGCAAATTCCCTCACTTATTCTCTCCTAATACTGCTAGAGGTAAGAATGGACAGTCCCTTTGCCTCATTGTGAAACCTAACAGGGTCTAATTTGTGCTCCCAATCTCCCTGGGAGCAGGGAATGATGCTAGTCTCCAACCAAGACACATCCTTTACTTAGCTTTCTTGTCCCCTCTCCCTGCTTCTCTCAGTGACTTAAATAGCACCTAGTCCCTACTTCTTTGAAACCTGGCCTAAGGTATTTGAGACAAAAGCCTTACTTACATCCTGGGAACTAGACCAGGCAGGAATCAACCAGAGTAAATAGCCAAGAACTGCAGAGAACAATGGCAGTCACTAAGCCTGGTGTACTTCATGAAAGACTTGCCTATACTGTATCATTTGTATCTTTTTAATTGGTCCAGTTGTATTTGATGAACTTATCCCCACAGCTACCACCACCCCCAGATATTCTAGGAATTTTAGAAGTTTCTAATCCTCTGTGAAAGGCAGGGTATGATCCTTGACACTCTTAGCCCCATTCAGATAATATAACCACCCAGACATGCAGAAGCTATAAAACATAGGTGGGCAGCACCTGCCCCCAATTCCTGGGTTTCCAGATACTGACGTCTTCCTGGAGCCACATGGAAAGGCCATACAGTATAGATGTTAAATATCAATGCTTGAAGAACATGATTTCTCTTTCTTCATGGGAATTTTCCTGATACCCCCTCTTTTTAGGCCACTTTTTCCAAGGATCTTGGCTCACAAACATTTTCTCCTAACAGTATTTGTAATGTTGTGTAATATTTACATAGAGTATATAACCCTAGAATTATTCTTCATTTTTGTACTCTGCTAATTTTGCATTACTAATAAGATAGGACCTTTTTAGATCAGCAGGTTAAGATTTCAGAAGGAAGGTTTAATATCCCAAGAAGGAAAGATTTTAAGATTCTCAGTACCAATGCTTGCATTTAAAGACACAGATATACCAATGTTTGTTTGTATGTGTATATGTTTATAAATAAGCTTGTAAATGGTAAATCTGGCAGAGTTTACTCAAGCATCCCCGCAATTCCTGCCCCTCTGGCTTGATTCCTGTCGTGGCCTTCCTTGTGTTATCTTGGACCTCTACAATTGACACTTATATTTTATTTCTATTTTCAAGCTTCATCTTGCTTTACTTTCCTCCCAAACCATTACTTTCTGGCTAAAATTGAAACTCTTTTGTCCCTAAGTGTTTGTGCCATAGTCATCTGATAAAATGCCAAACCTGAATCATGTATTTTCTCCACGATGGTGTGGAGCATAGTTGGAGAAAGTAAGAAATTAAAGCAAATTGGTTCTGCTAAAAAATTCTTGATCCTTAGCCTCAAATGGGCCCTCAATGCTGTCTGAGAACCTCATTACATTTATTAGGTCAGTTCTCTCTCACAGTATCTACCACAACTAATACAAATATTCCCACTTAATCTTTTTTTTATTCTTGATTTCTGGGGGGTGCTAGGGATTGAACCCAGGGGTTCTCCATCATTGAGCTATACCCCCAGTCCTTGCTGCATTTTATTTGAAAACAGGATCTTACTAAGTTACCAAGACTGGCCTCGAACTTGTGATCCCCCTCTCTCAGCCTCCTAAGTACTGCAACTATAAGCATGTGCCATTATGTCTGGCTCCTCATTTATTCTTAATTCATGTTTTCATTCAGTGAATAGCTATTGCATACCATGTATGGCACACTCTGTCAGGTATTGCACACTGTGTCAAGTCTGTTGCTCCCTACTTCACAAGGGAAATAGAGGCTTTCAAAGTAAACTGCCCTCAACCTATTCTTTCTAATTTTCTCAATTGACCTTCTGAATCTTGCAGTAGGAAGGGTCTGTTTACAATCAAATCAAAATTGCTCCCCCGAAAATAGCATTTCCATATCAATAGACAATTCTTTTGTTGCCAAAGTGGTTATGACTATAATTCTAAATATATATTTGAACTACTCCTTAACTACATAAAGATAGGCAAAGATATGACAGGCAATTAAATTTTATAAAAAGAAAAACATGTCATACAAGACTTATAAATCATTCTAAATCAGTACTTTTTATCTATAATCAGACAACATTTAATGAAGTGAAAATTCGGCCTACATGAAACTAGTCATAATAAAATTAGACTTGGTTTGCTCTTTCATGGAGAACATATTCCAGATGTTTAAGTGATTCAAAGAAAACCCACTGTATAATGGCTCCCTTCAATGTTTTCTCACTTACTGCTTCCTAACTAGAATAAAACCTAATGAAATCCTGGAATCATTTAAATAGTGCATCATACTGCTCAGAGCTAATGCGGTTTTTGACGTTTTATGTATGGTATTTGAGAACTTAAGCATAAATTTATGCATGCAATATTAAAAACTCTACTATTTGAAATAGTTAGACCCAATGTTACATCTATTTAAGTGACATAGCACCTGTATTCACATGCTGCATGTGTTTTGTGATTCAGCATTTAAGAGGCCATACTTCTTGTCATGTGCACTTTTACATGGTGACATCTATAGCAGTGAGCCATCCTGGGTGTTATGGAGTTGTCACCAAAACCTATGTCAAATGCCAAAGCACACATTGATTTGACTTTCTCCTTAATAACACTCTCCTGACTCCTTTTCTTTTCATCTTTTCTACCATCACTTATGTCCTTTCCTTCTTCCTCATGTGCTTAATGCCTTCATGATGATTTCTAGCTGGCTAAATCCTTTAGTGTGCTCAAACCCATCAATGTCCCTCGTCCAAGTAAACATTTGCCCCAAATTATCACTTCAACAATGGATCTCTTTTAAAAGTTTTCATTGTTGTATACCTTAACAGCAATTTAAGCTTTCAGATTAAGCTTAATCTTTGCCTTTTTTTCCTCCATTAATGATAGATTCAGTAGCAATAGAAGTTCTAGCAAAATAATAGTAGGGGTAAAATTTATAATACATGTGCTTTCTCATCCAATTCAGCTAAGACCTATAGTTCAATAGTTAATGAAAAAGTCAGCTAAATAAGAAGCTAAGAAAAAATACGGCTTTAAAATTTCAATTTAAGCGGGAAGATGGCGACTGAGAAAAGCGGGGATTAAGAGCCCTGCTAACAACAAATCTCCATTACCACAAAATCAGCGCCTTTCATGGCCAGAAAACACCATCACCAGTGAAACAAAGAATCACCAGGCTCCAGAGAGAAAGCAGACTGAGAACGGAGCCACGGAGGAGATACACCGGCCTCACGCCCGAGGACACTGCAGACGCGACAGCAGCACCATACTGCCGGCGGCACCGGCGAATTCACGGGACGGCTACAGCAAGCCGAGGTGAGCCACTGCGGAAAAGCCAGGCGGGATTTCTCTGCGCAGAGAGCATCTAAAGCTCCCAGTGGCCAAGCTCAGCACACGCTGCAGGGATTCAGAGTGGAAATCAAAACCAAGAAGAAAAACACCAGCCCCACAGCCGAGGGCTTAGCAGCGGCGCCATATTGCCACCGGCAGCAGCAGCACCGAATTCAGCGAGGCCAGTAGAGCTACATCTGCGTACTCAAGAACAGTGAGTCAAATTGCGGGCCACATAGGAGAAATCCCAGTACTGTACTCCCTGAGTCTTGACCCAGTGGGGGAGTAGCGGTGGCAGAGATATCACACCATAGGAGAACGTGCAACCTGGCACCCCCCACAGTATAAAGCAGCCTCTATCGACTCTCTGGGTCGGAGACTCTGTGATACAACCCAGTAAAGGAGTAGTGGGGTCTGAGATACTACTGACTCGAGCTCCAGAACACCTTAAGTGAAGTCATAGTGACCCAAGGGAAGAACCCAGAGAAGGCACAAACTTCCGAAATCATGGGAAAGAGGAATAATACTGGAGCAATGAATGTGCACAACCCCACAACATCAGAACCCGATAAAACAGAAAATCAGAGATTTCTAGAAGATCAAATCAGGAAAATAACTGTAGAAATAATAGAGGTGCTTCGAAAAGAACTCAGAGAGAGCCAAAAAGAGATAAAGGATGCAATTAATGAAGTAAAGGCCTCAATTCAAAGCACAAACAACCGATTAGACCACATGGAGAACAGAATCTCGCTCTTAGAAGATGATCATTCCAAAAATGAATGCATAGTTTCTAATCTAGAAAAAAATATCCGACAGCAGGAATCTGATATTGAAGAAATATGGGCCCATCTTAAGAGAGCTAACCTAAGAATAATTGGAATAGAGGAGGGAAAAGAAAGTGAAACCAAAGGGATCAACAATCTCTTCAAGGAAGTAATAGCAGAAAATTTTCCAGACATAGAGCAAGAGGTCAATACACAAGTCCAGGAAACTTATAGAACTCCCTTTAGACAGGATCGGAGAAGAGGATCCCCACGCCACATAATTGTCAAAATGACCAATGTGGAAGCCAAGCAGAGAATCTTAAAGGCAACAAAAACAAAGGGTCAAGTGACATTCAGAGGCAAACCAATTAGAATCACTCCAGACTTCCCAATCCAAGTTATGAGAGCCAGAAGGGCTTGGAGTAACATATTCCAAACTCTGAAAGAAAACAACTTCCAGCCAAAAATTTCCTACCCAGCAAAACTTTCTATCAAATTAGATGGAGAAATAAGAAGCTTCCATGACAAACAGAAACTGAAGGAATTTATGTCTTCAAAACCAGCACTAGAGAAAATACTCAAAGAGATTAACTACAAAGAAGAAATAGGTAACACATTCCAGAACTAGAGAAACAAGATTTTCCATCCAACAGACAACTAAGATTGGTTATCTGTGGAGATTCATTATTTATGTTAGTCTTTTACCTATCTGTAAAGGGTATTGTTTGCCTTTATTGTTGTTAATGTTTAGGATTTCTAGTTGGAATATTAATATACCTTCAGATATAGCATTTGGAAATATTTTATCCCATTCTATTAGTAACTGTTAACTCTGTTTACATTGTCTTTGGATATACAATATTTTTTTATTTTTTAGGGAGTTTGTATACTCCTCTGTTGCCTGTGCCATTGAAATCATAACCAAGAAATCACTGCCAATTTCAATGTTGTGAGGTTTTATAACCCAGATTTTCTCCTAAAAGTTTATAGTCTTAAGATTTATATTTAGGTCTATTATCTATTTTGAGTTAATATTTGTATATGGGAATAGGTAAGGGTCCAATTTTATTCTTTTCCATGTAATTGTTATTTAGTTAAAAGATTAATATTTCCACCACCAAATGTTCGTGGAAAACTTGTCAAAAATAACTTGACAATATAGGGAAGAATTTAGCTCTAGGCTTTTATTTAACTCCAATGGTTTATATATCTGCCTTTAGAATAGTACTACACTGTTTCAATTATTGTAGCTTTATATGGTTTGAAATCAGAAAATATATATCTTCTAGCTTTGTTCTTTTTCAAGATCGTTTTGGGTACCTAGAGTCCATATTCCATATTAGGATAGATTTTTTTCTGAAAAATAAATATATAAATATATGATAGTTTCACCTAAAAAATAGAAAAAAAATATTCTCTGGTAAGAAAGAAAGCAAAAAGAAATATTGAAATGTTATCTTTAAGTCATTAAAAGCTTGGTATCAGACAAATGAAACTGTTATGTGAGATTATCATTTTTAATTTTAGATAAATTGCCATAATACTAGATGTCAACTACTAAGCCAAGCATGGGAGGGAGGGATAGGGAGAGAATGGGGTGGGGATTGGGTGGGGGCTGACTGGGAAAAGTGTGCATGTATGTCTACAAAAGTATGTATCCTACTATGATGTATGAATACAGTGCACCAATAAAAAAAAAATTTCAATTTAAAATAGTACCACATATGTTAATGTTGTATGTAGGCTTTTTTCCTTGTGTGTAGATTAACTGGAGTCCTCTGTAAGGTACATTGATAATACAAAATTTTGATTTCCCATTCTAGTTTCTTTAATATACAAAAAGCCTATCAGAAAACATGAAAATTATTATGAATAAGGACTCCTTCTAAATTTTCAGGGCTCTTTTCCTAATCTTGTGCTGTTTTCTCATCCATACCTACTTTGACAATATTTACTTTCTCTTTGAAGCAAGTTCTCAAAGTGTTTAAGAGGACCGTTTTCCATGGCAGGTGTGTCATCACACACCTGTAACCCCAGTACATGGGAATCTGAGACAGGAAGATTACAGGCCAGCCTCAGCAACTTAGCGAGGCCTTATTTCAAAATAAGAAATTAAATAGGTCTGGGGGTGTGTATCTCAGAATAAAACACCCCTGAGTTAAACCCCAGTATCACACATACACATACACACACATACACATACAAAAAGAGAACTAGTTTTCAAATAAATAACTTTCTCTTTAGATGAATGCTTCTTTGAATTTAGAAATCTCTAATTAAATTATGTAATTGCAGTACTAACTAGAGAAACATTTTTACTTTGAGGCCATTGCAGACTCCAGTGGGTATGTTTCGCAGAATGAAAGAAGACATCTTAAGTGTAGATCACTATAGAGCAATTCATCTATCATTGCTAGATACAAACCAGAGAGAGAGAGAGAGATTAAAAGAAAAGAAGCCACAAGATACTGTTGAGAGAAGAAAAGAACAAATTTTAAAAAAGAAAAAGGAAGGAAAGGGAGAGTTATGAATACGGGAACTTATTTCTTAGCTGCTTTACCCCCAAAATTTGGATGAAGAATTAAAAACTGTGCCTAAGATTTTAAGAGAGAAAGTAAAAATCAAATACTCTAATAAGGGACATTTGAACATGGATGTCATGTAACCTAAGAAAGACTGAAATCTAGATATGACTTAACTGGGGTGAATGCTCAGCTTCATGGGTGAGGGCCTCATAGGGAAAAGGAAATGTTCAGCACAAAGAGCTCACCTGCAGTACTGACAGATCTTGCTGCTATCCGACCATCTCCACAGGGCTTCCTATTTATAATCCTGACTCACATGATATTTATTTGTGGTTAATAGAAATGCATGTTATTATTCAGAAGAGAATAGTTCCATTTTATAATCATTGTCTCTGCCCAGGTTTCTCTGTTGACATTTAAGAAATCTGTTTTCTAACCTTTCTATTACACAAAACAAAATGATTATGGATCATTTCCTTTTAGAGATATGAATTCATATGTATGGATTTAACCACATTTTTCCATGGACTCTTAAGTCTGATTCTTTTAATCCATGTATTTACTCATAAAGAAATGGAATAGTATTTACTATCAACCCTTATGAAACTATCTTGGTTTTAGTGACATTCCATTAACACGATGTTGATTAAAGATGAGTATTTCTGTGATCCTAGTACTTGGGAGGCTGAGACAGGAGGATGGCAGGTTTGAGGCGAGCATATGGAAAATTAAAAATACCCTGCTTCAAAAGTTAAAAAGAAAAGAGCTGGGGATGTAATTCAATGGTAGAAAAATCCTGGATTCACTCCCCAGCCTGTCTGTCTGTCTGTCTCTCTATCTCTTACACACACACACACACACACACACACATAAACACAAAGATGAGTATATCACATGGTTTTTGGCATATTTATGATCAGAATGGTCTCTTTTTTATTTTGTTTTAATATGTATTTCACCTATCATAAAATTCACCCTTTAGCTGGGCGTGGTGGCGCATGCTTGTAATCCCCACACTTGGGAGGCAGAGATAGGAGGATCGCTCAGGTTCGAAGCCAGCTGTGCTGGCTTAAGAGACCCTGTTTCCAAATAAAAATATAAAAATTAGGTCTGAGCCGGGTGTGGTGGCGCACACTTGTAATCCCCGTGCTTGGGAGGCGGAGACAGGAGGATCACGCATGTTCTAAGCCAGCTGTGCTGGCTCAAGAGACCCTGTTTCCATATAAAAATAGGTCTGGGAGTGTAGCCCAGAGGAGGTAGAAGGGTTTCCAGGAACCCCAGGTCCACCAAAAAATAAAAATAAAATAAAATTCACCCTTTAAAAGTATACAATTCAGTGTTTAGTACATTCACAAGATTATGCCACCATCACTATCAGATGTTCATTACCTCCAGTAGAAACCCCATGATTTTAATGTAATGTTTGTAATCACTACTTTTTAAAATCCTAAGTTCAACAGAATGATTGTCACAAAGTCTTTTATCTAAGAACCGTGCAAGAGTCTTATAGTTCTTAAAGTACCACCTTTTAGTGATAAGATATTCAGATTGATTTGAAAGGCTGCCATTCTGATATTGTGCATGCTGGCTTGCATTTGGAGTGGGAGGAATGTGAAGGATACAGATTAGGTCAATGTAAACAGTGGCTCAACCATCACAGTGAACCAGACAGAGAAATAACATCTGCCCAGATCAAGGGATTCAAAACGACACATATAGCCAAGTAAGTGATATTGTCCTTGTGCACAGACATTACATTACACAAACTGTTCTCCTAAGTGAGGGAATTTGTCCCTTAGAAATTGCTCATTGGAAAATTTGGACATCGTGCATCATGTTAAAGATCCATAAATGCCACCTTGATGGAGTAGATATGATACATGATAATATCCTCCCCATATCTGCATAGGGTTCTTCTGTCCAACAGATTGTCATGATGCATGGCATCAGAAATTTCTGCTTTAGTGCTGCAGAGACAGCCCAGAAGCCCCATGGGAGCCTTCTGAAGTCATTGTTACAAAGACTAAAATACCAGGAGAGCAGAAAGACATTCCTAGGTCTTGACAAATACCCGTCTCCCTAAATGAAACTATTTATTACGTGGTTGGTACAAAGTAAGAATGCAATATTTTGTGATAGAGTACATCTTTTTATTGTAAAAAATAAAAATCCATTTCTGGTTGTAAGATGAGCAAAATTTAGAAGCTAAGAGCACTATATTTTTCCTGTTACTTTGCCAATCCAGAACATCTTTGGAGAGGTGTATGATATACTAGTTAAGAATATGCACTCTAGAGGCAGTTAAACCTGCAAATGTACCCCATGTTACTTACTTTTTACCCACAGGATCTTGGCAGTGCTTAATGCCTTCAAGTTTATTTTCTCAGGTGTAAAATAAGAATTCTCCAATTACCAGCCTTGTGGGGTTGTTATGGAGGGATAAAATTAGTCTATCACAACATAAGGCACCCAGGAAGTACTCAATAAATATTAGTTATGTATCCATTAATGAATGTCCACTGTTTTAATACTGCCACTATAGAGTGTCTTAGTTTATGCAGACTGCTATAACAAAAATTCCATAAACTGAATATCTTATAAACAACAGAAATTTATTTGTCATAAATCTGGATGTTAGAAAGTCCAAGATCAAGGCACTGGCAAAGTTTGTCTACTGAGAGCCCAGCCTTTATAAACATCTCTTTCTCTCTACATCCACACATGGTTGAAGGGGTAGGCTAGCTCTCTAATATCTCTTTTATAAGGGTATTGGTCCCCAAAACTCTACCTCTTAATACCATTTCCTTAGGGGTTTAGAAATTCTTTTTCTTTTTGGTGGTGGTACTGGGGATTGAACCCAGGGGCATTCTACCACTGATCTACACCCCCAGCCCTATTTTATTTTATTTATTTGTTGTGGTACTGGGGGTGAAACCCAGAGGCTTTCTACCTCTGGGCTATACTCCCAGACCTATTTTATATTTTATTTGGAAACATGGTCTCACTAAGTTGCTGAGAGCCTCACTAAGTAGCTGAGGCTGGCTTCGAACTTGCGCGATCCTCCTGTCTCAGCCTCCCAAGCGCGGAGCCCGGCCTATTTTTTTTTTTTTTAGTTTTTTTTTTTTAATTTTATTTTATTGGTGCACTGTATTCATACATCATAGTGGGATACAAACTTTTGTAGACATACATGCACACATCGCCCAGTCAGCCCCCACCCGATCCCCACCCCATTCTCTCCCCATCCCTCCCTCCCATGCTTGGCTTAGTGGTTGACATCTAGTATTATAGCAATTTATCCAAAATTAAAAATGATAATCTCACATAACAGTTTCATTTGTCTGATACCAAGCTTTTGATGACTTAAAGATAACATTTCAATAATTCTTTTTGCTTTCTTTCTTACCAGAGAATATTTTTTTCTTTTTTTTAGGTGAAACTATCATATATTTATTTTTCAGAAAAAAATCTATCCTGATATGGAATATGGACTCTAGATACCCAAAACAATCTCGAAGCAAAAACAAAGCTAGAAGATGTATATTTTCTGATTTCAAACCATATAAAGCTACAATAATTGAAACAGTGTAGTACTGTTCTAAAGGCAGATATATAGACTTTTGGAGTTAAATACAAGCCTAGAGCTAACTTCTTCCCTATATTGTCAAGTTATTTTTGACAAGGTTTCCACGAAGATTTGGTGGTGGAAATAATAATCTTTTAACTAAATATTGTTGAAAAATAATAATTATATGGAAAAGAATAAAATTGGACCCTTACCTAATCCCACATACAAGTATTAACTCAAACTAGATAAAAGACCTAAATATAAATCTTAAGACTATAAACTTTTAGGAGAAAATCTGGGTCATAAAACCTCACAACATTGAAATTGGCAGTGATTTCTTGGATATGATTTCAATGGCACAGGCAACAGAAGAATATACAAACTCCCTAAAAAATAAAAGAAAATATTGTATATCCAAAGACAATGTAAACAGAATTAAAAGTTACTAATAGAATTGGATAAAATATTTCCAAATGCTATATCTGAAGGTATATTAATATTCCAACTAGAAATCCTAAAAATTAACAACAATAAAGGCAAACAATACAATTTAGAGATAGGTAAAAGACTAACATAAATAATGAATCTCCACAGATAACCAATCTTAGTTGTCTGTTAGATGGAAACTCTTGTTTCTCTGGTTCTGGTGAGTGTTACCTATTTCTTCTTTGTAGTTAATCTCTTTGAGTATTTTCTCTAGCGCTGGTTTTGAAGACATAAATTCCTTCAGTTTCTGTTTGTCATGGAAGCTTCTTATTTCTCCATCTAATTTGATAGAAAGTTTTGCTGGATAGGAAATTTTTGGCTGGAAGTTGTTTTCTTTCAGAGTTTGGAATATGTTACTCCAAGCCCTTCTGGCTCTCATGACTTGGTTTGGGAAGTCTGGAGTGATTCTAATTGGTTTGCCTCTGAATGTCACTTGGCCCTTTGTTTTTGTTGCCTTTAAGATTCTCTGCTTGGCTTCCACATTGGTCATTTTGACAATTATATGGCGTGGGGATCCTCTTCTCCAATCCTGTCTAAAGGGAGTTCTATAAGTTTCCTGGATCTGTGTATCAACCTCTTGCTCTATATTTGGAAAATTTTCTGCTATTACTTCCTTGAAGAGATTGTTGATCCCTTTGGTATCACTTTCTTTTCCCTCCTCTATTCCAATTATTCTTAGGTTAGCTCTCTTAAGATGGGCCCATATTTCTTCAATGTCAGATTCCTGCTGTTGGATATCTTTTTCTAGATTAGAAACTATGCATTCATTTTTGGATTGCTCATCTTCTAAGAGCGAGATTCTGTTCTCCATGTGGTCTAATCGGTTGTTTGTGCTTTGAATTGAGGCCTTTACTTCATTAATTGCATCCTTTATCTCTTTTTGGCTCTCTCTGAGTTCTTTTCGAAGCACCTCTATTATTTCTACAGTTATTTTCCTGATTTGATCTTCTAGAAATCTCTGATTTTCTGTTTTATCAGGTTCTGATGTTGTGGGGTTGTGCACATTCATTACTTCAGTGTTATTCCTCTTTCCCATGATTTCGGAGGTTTGTGCCTTCTCTGGGTTCTTCCCTTGGGTCACTATGGCTTCACTTAAGGTGCTCTGGATCTCGAGTCTGTATTATCTCAGACCCTACTACTCCTTTACTGGGTTGTATCACAGAGTCTCCGACCCAGGGAGTCGATAGAGGCTGCTTTAGACTGTGGGGGGTGCCAGGTTGCACACTCTCCTATGGTGTGATATCTCTGCCACCACCACTCCCTCACTGGGTCAAGTCCCAGGAGGCACAATACTGGGATTTCTCCTCTGCGGCCTGCAATTTGACTCACTGTTCTTGAGTACGTAGATGTAGCTGTACTGGACTCGGTGAATTCACTGCTGCTGCCGCTGCCGGTGGCAATATGGCGCCTCTGCCACGCCCTCGGCCATGAGGCTGGCGTATTTTTTCTTCTCTGGTTTTGATTTCCACTCTGAATCCCTGCAGCATGTGCTGAGCTCAGCCACTGGGAGCTTTAAATGCTGTCTGCGCCGAAAGATCCCGCCTGGCTGTTCCGCATCAGCTCACCTAGGCTTGCTGTAGCCGTCCGCTGAGTTCGCCGCTGCCGCCGGCAGTATGGCGCTGCTGCCGCGTCCTCGGGCGCGTGTGTCTCCTCTGTGGCCCTGAGCTCTGTTCTCAGTCCGCTTTCTCTCTGGAGCCTGGTGGTTTTTTTGTTTTTCTGGTGATGGTGTTTTCTGGCTATGAAAGGCGCTCTTTTTGTGGTAATGGAGATTGGTTGTTAGCGGGACTCTTAAGCCCCGCTTTTCTCGATCGCCATCTTCCCGGAAGTTCCTATTTTATTTTTTATATTGAAAGAGGGTCTCAACAAGTTGTTGAAGGTCCCACCAAGTTACTGAGGCTGTCCTCGAATTTACAATCCTTCTATCTCCGCCTCCCAAATATTGAGATTACAAGTTTGAACCCCCATGTCCAGATGATAATTTCTTTTTATGACTACTGATTTTTAGGACCTCAACATATGAATTTCAGGGCAACCCACATAGTCAGACCATAGTATAGAGTAAATATCACTGACACTGCATCCCAAACAGTGTAAGATGCCATGTAGTTCTCAGGTGTCACTTTCTTTGCTTTAAATAGTCTTACCTTCCAATTTGCTCTTGGCTATTTCACACAGGCACTTCGGGGAGAAATTGCACCTCTGAAAGAGAATGTAAACCACGTCAATGACCTTGCTCGCCAGCTCACCACATTGGGCATCCAGCTTTCACCATATAACCTAAACATTCTGGAAGACCTGAACACCAGATGGAAGCTCCTGCAGGTAGGCACATTATGAGCATCATTGCTCCTTGTTACAATGAAATAACATAGCTAAAGCTATGGTAAGGAACAATAATTTCTTCCTTTGATTTTCACAATAATATGAATATAAAACATTTTATATTTTTGACAAGTCCCTATGGAAATATTTTAACATGCTAATATTAATTTTGGAAATGACAAAAAGCTGGCCTTTTAGAGGTCTTACAATAACCATGGAAGATGATACTAAATCATGATGAAAGAACTGATTTGTTAGCAGGCAATTCCTTTGTACTATTAAAATATCTTTCCCTTTGAAATCCTAATTTAAACAAAATTCAAAAGTAAGATAAGTTCTAAAATCATTTAAAGAAAGAGCATCCTATCATCAACCTACACATGGAAGATTCTCATAGGTTTGTGTAATAAATTCAGGGAATATAAATATGCTCAAGGTCACACTTACTGTGTGGACCTTGAACGACTTACTTAACCTTTCTGTGCCTCAGCCTTTTGTCTGAAAAAATGGGATAATAAACTTCTCTGCAATATCAGTTATGTATTATTAAGATGAATAAGTCACAATAAATGGAAAAAACTTGGAAGAGAACCTGCTACATAGTAAACACTATAAATCCCAGCTCTTGGTAATGTTACAGTTATTATTATAGTACACAGCTTTTGGAATCTGACTTACTAGCTGAGTGACCTCAAGACTATTTAACCTCTCTTGTTGTCATATTCCCTCATCTCCAACACAGTTATTGTTATATGAATGAAATAATTTATCTTGAATTCTTAGTATAGTATTTGGCTGATAGGAAGCACTCAGAAAATGGCTATAGTGGTAGAGGTGTGTCTTTGTGTTCCCTGTGTGACGAACGCTGTGTTGTTATACCCCCAAACTATAAAACTGGGTTAACCATGGACTTAAGGAATCATTTTCCCTCCTTTTCCAATTTCATAGGTTGCAGATAGTATGCTCCTGAGGCCAGAGAGAAAACTGGGTTTAAAAATATTTGCTGTCAAAGTTTTAATAAGAAAAAATAATAAACCAGATTACTCTCCTATCGACAGTCCATTTAGGGGTGTGATTGAAAGTCCTGTTAAAGAATTGCTGGATCTTTAATAAAAACAAGTTCTAAATTCAAGACCTCTTGAGATCTCATATAATTTAATTCTTGTTGTGATGGATAGTCTTGAAATGTTTGTATGATAGATTGTTATAAGTGGCATTGACTAAAAGCAAGGCAGCATAGTTAAGTGATTATGTGCCGTTCCTTGTCTGCTCTGTAGTGGTTGAATACTATTAAAATCTTATCAGTTCCATCCTTTGCATGTTTTTCATTTTAAGCATAAATAAGAAAAGTAATGAGTGTCCAAAAGAAAACCAATGGCCACGTTCATTCCGTTCAAGTGCTCTTGAATTATATTTTAAATTTCCTTTTCTAGAGCTAAAGTCTCCATTTTCTTTTAGCAGATTTGTGACAGTTACATGTAAATTTACAGATGAGGTCAAAGGATTCTGACTGATGGGAAACCTTTCAAAAAGCAATGCTAAGTGATCCATTCTAGTTGTAATATTTGCTTAGATGTGAAGAATGAGAAAATAGCCATAGCTTAATTTTGATCCATTCCTTGAAGTCAATAAGGAGTTGGCCGTAAGTACAGAAAAGTCCATATGAGCACACAGTATAACATAGTAAAAAGTCATTGGAGTGAATATTAGGGGACTCAACTTTAAAGTTAAGTTCAGCCATTGTTTGACCACATTATCTTGGCAAAGCTAGTTAGCCTCTCTGACCTTCACTTCTCCTCGTTTTTAAAAAGAGACAATCTATGTCATTTAAGGTCACATTTGGTTCAATTCTGTGATTCCAGATCTGGATATTTGGGGGATAAACATATATAAAAATTTAGTTTAGAACCAATGAAGATAGCTGTAGCTCGTCATTATCATTTTTTCTTCTATAACTCTTCATTTTAAACCCTTTTTTCCAAACCCCTACACGTGAAATATTCTCACATTAAATATGCATTCTACACCCAAGCTACACCACCCAACCCTATTATATTTTTTATTTGGAAATAGATTCTCACTAAGTTGCCAAGGACTTCACAAAATTGCAGAGGCTGACCCCTAATCTGCAATCTTCCTGTCTCAGCCACCCAAGTACTGGTATTACAGGCATGAGTTACCACACCTGACTGGTATTTGCTCTTATTGTAACAAATTTCACATTTCTAATTTATGAACATGACTTTAAAGATATGCTAAAAAGTGTTTTTATAGAAAACTTATAAATTCAAGGTTTTGGTATGCACATAACTGAGTCAAGTTGATCCCATTCTTCTCTTTGACCCTAATTCCAACCACTTTGCTATATTTTAAGTATCAGTCCTTGTTCAGAAAGGGAGCAAAGCAAAAAAAAAAAAAAAGGTTTACATCAAATGACTTTATTCCCATTACTGGAAGAACAACTCACACAACGTCCTGCTGAGAACATTTTACACTTAAAAGAATGTATGTAACAAGTGTTATCCAGCTTTGGTGGTGGGAAGTTTGAGCCTACCACCATTGTGACATCATATATATGTAAAAAAAATTGCAAAGGACTTAGTCACTTAAATTCTGTGTTAGTTGGCTGTCAAAAAACAAGTAAAAAATTTTTTTAAAGAGTATGAGTTCATATTTGCCTGCAGAAACAATTTAAAATTAAAAAAAGAGAGAATTGAAGTAGTAAGATGGCAGATACAAATGTGTGAAAAGAAAAACAGGCCAGGCATGGTGGTAATGCATGCTTGTAATTCTAGCTACTTGGGACATGGAGACAGGAGGATCAAAGAGAAGGTTCAAGGCTAGCCTGGGCAAGCTAGGAAAACACTGTATCAAAATAAAAAATAAAATGGCTGAGCATGTAGTTCAGTGGTAGAGTAGCCTTGTGCTCAATCTCCATTACCACAAAAAAAGAAACAAAATGGTCTTAAACTTAGGCAAAATAGTGTAGAAATAGAGTCATATTCTGTCAAGATTTGTCTTGTCTTGATACAAGAATCTCCTGAGTTCAGTTTCATGATAGATAATTTTGATTTTAAAAAGAAAGCCATGGCCGAGCGTGGTGGCACACACTTGTAATCCCCGCGCTTAGGAGGCTGAGACAGGAGGACAGCACAGGTTCGAAGCCAGCCTCACAACTTAGTGAGGCTCTCAGCAATTTAGTAAGACCCTGTTTCCAAATAAAATATAAAATGGGTCTAGGAGTATAGCCCAGAGATAGAAAGCTTCTGGGTTCCACTCCCAGTACCACCAAAAAAAAAGAAAAGAAAAGAAAAGAAAAAGTAAAAGAAAGTAAGCCATGCCAATATTTTAGCTATATAAAAGCAGTGAAAATTGCAGAAACGGATGTATTAGTTAACTTTTTCATCACTATGATCAAGGTACCCAACAAGAATGACTTAAAGGAGAAAAGGCTTTTGACTCATAGTTTCAGACATTTAGTCCAGTTGGCCAACTCTAAAGCAGAACCATCATGGTGGAAGGGCACTCAGAAGCTGCCCAGGGAAACCAGAAGCAGAGGGACAGTGAAAGAAAAGAGGGGGCCAGGAACAGATGTATTCCCCAAGGCCACATTCCCAATGACCAACCTCCTCCAGGAACACCCTCCCTGCCAACAGTTACCATCTAGTAAATCTATTTAGATTAATAATCCATCAGTGGATTGATTCAGTAATGAGGTTCGGATTCCATTATTTGACCTCTGAACGTTGTTCCATTTCCAACATTTGAGTTTTTATGGTGGACAGTCCATATCTAAAGATGTGCCCATCATAGTGGTAGAGTAAGATCCAGTTACAAATTACCTGAACATAGAACGAGTATACAGAGTTTATGTATTTATTTATTTACTTAATTATTTATTTTTATACTAGGGATTGAACACAGGGGTATTCTACTTCTGAGCCATACTCCCAACCCTTTTTAGAATTTTGTTTTATTTTTTTGCCACTTTATTTTATTTTTTATTTTATTTTTTTAATGGTGCACTGTATTCATACATCATAGTGGGATACAAACTTTTGTAGACATACATGCACACATCGCCCAGTCAGCCCCCACTCGATCCCCACCCCATTCTCTCCCCATCCCTCCCTCCCATGCTTGGCTTAGTGGTTGACATCTAGTATTATAGCAATTTATCCAAAATTAAAAGTGATAATTTCATATAACAGTTACATTTGTCTGATACCAAGCTTTTGATGACTTAAAGATAACATTTCAATATTTCTTTTTACTTTCTTTCTTACCAGAGAATATTTTTTCTATTTTTTAGGTGAAACTATCATATATTTATATATTTATTTTTCAGAAAAAAACATCTATCCTAATATGGAATATGGACTCTAGATACCCAAAATGATCTTGAAAAAGAACAAAGCTAGAAGATATATATTTTCTGATTTCAAAGCATATAAAGCTACAATAATTGAAACAGTGTAGTACTATTCTAAAGGCAGATATATAAACCATTGGAGTTAAATAAAAGCCTAGAGCTAAATTCTTCCCTATATTGTCAAGTTATTTTTGACAAGGTTTCCACGAACATTTGGTGGTGGAAATAATAATCTTTTAATTAAATATTGTTGAAACATAATAATTACATGGAAAAGAATAAAATTGGACCCTTACCTATTCCCATATACAAATATTAACAAAAAATAGATAAAAGACTTAAATATAAATCTTAAGACTATAAACTTTTAGGAGAAAATCTGGGTCATAAAACCTCACAACACTGAAATTGGCAGTGATTTCTTGGATATGATTTCAATGGCACAGGCAACAGAAAAGTATACAAACTCCATAAAAAATAAAAAAAATATTGTATATCCAAAGACAATGTAAACAGAGTTAACAGTTACTAATAGAATGGGATAAAATATTTCCAAATGCTATATCTATAGGTATATTAATATTCTAACTAGAAATCCTAAAAATTAACAACAATAAAGGCAAACAATACCATTTAGAGATAGGTAAAAGACTAACATAAATAACGAATCTCCACAGATAACCAATCTTAGTTGTCTGTTGGATGGAAAATCTTGTTTCTCTGGTTCTGGTGTGTGTTACCTATTTCTTTTTTGTAGTTAATCTCTTTGAGTATTTTCTCTAGTGCTGGTTTTGAAGACATAAATTCCTTCAGTTTCTGTTTGTCATGGAAGCTTCTTATTTCTCCATGTAATTTGATAGAAAGTTTTGCTGGGTAGGAAATTTTTGGCTGGAAGTTGTTTTCTTTCAGAGTTTGGAATATGTTACTCCAAGCCCTTCTGGCTCTCATAACTTGGTTTGGGAAGTCTGGAGTGATTCTAATTGGTTTGCCTCTGAATGTCACTTGGCCCTTTGTTTTTGTTGCCTTTAAGATTCTCTGCTTGACTTCCACATTGGTCATTTTGACAGTTATGTGGCATGGGGATCCTCTTCTCCGATCCTGTCTAAAGGGAGTTCTATAAGTTTCCTGGACCTGTGTATCGACCTCTTGCTCTATGTCTGGAAAAATTTCTGCTATTACTTCCTTGAAGAGATTGTTGATCCCTTTGGTTTCACTTTCTTTTCCCTCCTCTATTCCAATTATTCTTAGGTTAGCTCTCTTAAAATGGGCCCATATTTCTTCAATATCAGATTCCTGCTGTCAGATATTTTTTCCTAGATTAGAAACTATGCGTTCATTTTTGGAATGATCATCTTCTAAGAGCGAGATTCTGTTCTCCATGTGGTCTAATCGGTTGTTTGTGCTTTGAATTGAGGCCTTTACTTCATTAATTGCATCCTTTATCTCTTTTTGGCTCTCTCTGAGTTCTTTTCGAAGCACCTCTATTATTTCTACAGTTATTTTCCTGATTTGATCTTCTAGAAATCTCTGATTTTCTGTTTTAACGGGTTCTGATGTTGTGGGGTTGTGGGCATTCATTGCTCCAGTATTATTCCTCTTTCCCATGATTTCGGAAGTTTGTGCCTTCTCTGGGTTCTTCCCTTGGGTCACTATGACTTCACTTAAGGTGTTCTGGATCTCGAGTCAGTAGTATCTCAGACCCCACTACTCCTTTACTGGGTTGTATCACAGAGTCTCTGACCCAGAGAGTCGATAGAGGCTGCTTTAGACTGTGGGGGGTGCCAGGTTGCACGTTCTCCTATGGTGTGATATCTCTGCCACTGTCACTCCCCCACTGGGTCAAGTTCCAGGGAGTACAGTACTGGGATTTCTCCTCTGTGGCCCGCAATTTGACTCACTGTTCTTGAGTACGCAGATGTAGCTGTACTAGACTCGGTGAATTCGCTGCTGCTGCCACCGGTGGCAATATGGTGCTGCTGCTACGCCCTCGGCCGTGAGGCTGGCGTATTTCTTCTTGGTTTTGAGTTCCACTCTGAATCCCTGCAGCGTGTGCTGAGCTCAGCCACTGGGAGCTTTAGATGCTCCCTGCGCCGAGAAGTCCCGCCTGGCTGTTCCGCAGTGGCTCACCTCAGCTTGCTGTAGCCATTCGGTGAACTCGCCGCTGCCGCTGGCAGTAAAGTGCTGCTGCCGCGTCCTCGGGCGTGAGGCCGGTGTATCTCCTCTGTGGCTCTGAGCTCTGTTCTCAGTCTGCTTTCTCTCTGGAGCCTGGTGATTTTTTTGTTTCTCTGGTAATGGTGTTTTCTGGCTATGAAAGGCTCTGGTTTTGTGGTAATGGAGATTGGTTGTTAGCGGGGCTCTTAAGCCCCGCTTTTCTCGGTCGCCATCTTCCCGGAAGTCTCCAGAATTTTGTTTTAGAACAAGGTCTCACTAAGTTGCTGAAGCTGGTCTTGAACCTGCAATCCTCCTGTTTCAGCCTCCCAAGTCCTGGGCTTATAGGCCTGTGTCACTACACCAAGCCAGAGGGTTCCAAATTTATTGTGAACCACAAATAAAAATATAAGAGACATTGATTTGCCTGTTTGAAATTTTTGTAGAAATAAAATCTGTGTTCTCCTTCAGAGTGCCCATTGATATAGATGTCACTACTTGGCCATTTGACAATGTATTTCTAATGTTGGAAACCATCATTTCTTATAGTTAAAATTTCTCAGATACTCTCTCATTTAATTCTTACAAGATTATTAGTATAATTTCATTTAATGATTATTCACTTTTGCAAGTAAAGAAACATACTTAAAAGCATTGAGTGACACAATCACAGTCACATGGTCTTTAAGTGTTAACCAAGATTGAAATCAAGTTCTCCAAACTGCCCTTTTTATTTCCTCTGTTTAAAGTCCTATTAAGTTTCGGGCTTAACGTCATGATTTAAAGCTATTTTAGGCAACACAGGTGTGAAATACTTCACTTTTTTCACACTTCTACTCTTTTTTAAAGGATTCTCAGGTATATTAACTTTGAAAGCTTCCTTTAACGAATCAATGGATTAATGAGCCCCATTCATTGTACCCTTAAAAAATCACCCTTGTAATTTCAAATATAAAATTTTAAAGCATTATATTCCTCATTGCCTTTAGAACTCAGCAACTATACTAAAATCAAGGAAAAGTGATTTTAATGAATGAGCTGTTAAAGCAAAAGCAACGCTAATATTTGATTAGGTAGAAATGAGTATCCAAACCAAATGGGAAGAAAGTGAAAATGAGAAAGTCTTTATAATTTTGAAGCAGTGCACAGCCATCAAGTGGTATGATCATGTTTTTCATTCACCTGCACAAGGAAATGGTCTGCCATTTCTCTGCACTTATGAGTAAAGCCCACAGATAGCAACAGAAGCTACAGCTATACTTTGAACATAAGGAGTGCATGCTTTATTGACTTTAGGGAACTTATGGGATGTGAACACTTGAAAAAATGAATAATATGAAGGCATTTCTAGGTATGAAATTCCTTTTAAATATGTTAAAGAATAGGATCATGAATTATGTATGCTTTTTAAAGGTTTCCTAGGATTCTTCCAAAGTCATGCAGATATCATTTTGCTCCATCTGTCCAGCCCTGTGGCAACTTTCTGTTGCAGGGATCTAGACCCTCATATTCTGTTCACTCTATTTCTTCTTTCATTCAACAGAACTGATTGTACCAAGCGATCATGCCTTTTGGCCCAAGGACATACTGACCAAGGCTCTCTTTACTGCTTATGCCATCCTAAGAAAAGCTTTCTAGATGGATTTTCTCTTTTATTTTCATAATGGCCCACCTTCTCTCCCTTTTGTCCATGTTATAAACTACACACACACACACACACACACACACACACACACACACACTGTCAGAACATTGATAATGTAAAAGCAGTACCTTTTCAGATCTCTGGTATACAATTTCTTCAATAATTTTGGGATGGGCATTTGGTCTATATAGTGGCAAGCTTTATGAGAGGAAAGAGGGAATCATAGTTCCCTAGCCAATAGGATGATTTCTATGGCTTCATTTTTAAAAGAAAGTAACCGAAATTATCTAATTCGAAAAGTTCAGGAACTCCGACTCGGAAGCTTATGTTCTTTACCCTGGTGAGATATGTTTCTCTAAGCAGGACTTCTGTGTATATGTGGTTTCATCCTTAATCATCATTGAGCATAGGGTCTGTTCTTTTAAATACATTGGCAGATTTTGAACATCTTCCTCACACCCTTCTTTCTTCTAATGACCCTATACTAATTGCTTTGCATTTTGGAGTCACTTCTAGGCAGAAAGCCTAGGTGAGCTGTACCATCTGTTCCTACAAATAATGTGTGCACTACCTGCAGGTAAGGAGAGGACACTTAGTTCCTTTACTTCCATTTTTCTAAGGGTTGGTTCTACTGATGTCTTCCTAACATATCTGTCTTTGACTTTTTCTTCAACAATAAAGACCTAAAATTATTCTGCTTTTGATTAGGCTACAGAATTTAGTCCGAGGCCACTCTCCAAGGAAATCTATTTCCCCAAATCAGGGGTTCTCAAGGTTTTGTGAGCCTCATGATCACTTGGAAGGCCTATTAAAACAGATTGCTGAGCTTCATATCTAAAGTTTCTGATTCACCAGGATTGGAATAGCATCCGAGATTTTTCAGTTAAAAAAAAATCGCTAATGAGCCTGATGCTGCTGGTCCAGGGACCACCCTTTGAAAAACCATTGTCCTGTATTAAGCACTTGTTAGGTAGTAAAGTTTAAAAGATTGCTAAAAGGACATGACCTCTGCCAGACACCTCGAAGGGTTTAAACTCTAACTGAGGATATTTAGAAAGATACCATGCAGAAAGCTCTGTTTTTTAGAGTGTTATAATGTAATAGAACCATGCAGGCGCAAGCACTTAACTTTTCTTTGAAATTGAATGAGGAGGATAAGGAGAATCTTGGAGAATGCAGGGAAACTTTTATTAGATTCCCAGTAACACAATTTGCCGCTAAATGGATTTATATTTACTGCATTTCAAATCACATTGTCTAGAATCGTGTTGCCCAATAACTACAATAGCTACATATGGATATTGAGCCTTTGAATGTAGCCAGTCCACATGGAAATAAGTTGACATATAGGTTTTAAAGAGTTAGTACAAAAATGTAAATATCTAATTAATATGCTTACAATGATTACATGTTGAAATAAAAATATTTATATATTTGGTTTGGTAAAATATATCATTATAATAAATGCCTTTCATTTCTTGTTTATTATTATTCATACTTGGGTAATTTTAAGAAGTGTGTCTGTCATTTCATAAAACAACTGACAAGTTTATTTTTCTGTACTTTTTTACTGTGCAAACTGGAACCATTGAAATTAAGTATGTAGCTTTCACTTTATATTGGATAGCATGAGAGAATAGAGTTCTTAAAACGTAGTATAACTAAGAATCACCTGTAAAGGTTGTTAAAACACCTCCAGGGATTCAGTTACTATTGGGCAAGGCCTATGATTTTGCATTTCAAGCTCCTAAGAGATGCCGTTATTGTGTGGCCACATATAGAAATTCTTTCCCATACTATGGATCATAGAGTTTTACAGGGGTGTAAAAATAGAATTTTGCATCAAGTATTGTCTGTATCTCAAATACGAAATTTTCTTACCCATATACTATTTTAATAAGTAAAACAGTTATGTTTTTAAACTTCACAAGATTTTTTATCAGGTGGTCCCTTTTCTCAATTAGTGGATATTAAGTGGTTTTCCTTCTATCATGTGGGCATCCTGTTGATTTGGAAGGTTAAGAAGGGGCTGGGTATGGTGGCACACACCTGTAATCCTAGTACTTGGGAGGCTGAGTAGGATCACAGATTCAAAGACAGCTTTGCTTCGTCAGCTTAGTGAGACCCTGTTTCCAAATTAAAAATAAAATAGGGCTGGAGGTGTAGATCAGCGGTAGAATGTCCCTGGGGTTCAATTCCAAGCACCACAAAAAAAATAAGGGATGGGAAGGGATGGGGGGTTAGAGGGCAGGGAAATGAATATACAGAAATAGAAATGACATTATGTTACATGTATATGTGAATGTATCACTATGCATCCCACTCTTACATATAATTCTGATATGCAAATAAAATTTTATAAAAAAATTATAAAAAGAGTGGATCTACTTGGTTTAGTAAAATTAGAAACCACTTCCCCCCAAATCTTGCAGTAACCTGTAGGAAAAACATTAGCACATTCTGAACTACAGGTTGCTCTTATAAGATTTCAACTATAACATCTTGTCTGATGTGCCCGCAGGCAGGAGTTTTTATAACTGCTGAGGGTAAAGGAAATGAAAAAAACAAAGAGGAAAGAAGAAAGTGTTTGTTTCTGAAAAGGTTAAGTCACAGAAGAATTTGTTGATATTAGGAAGAGAATGACCCATGAAAAAAAGGACAATTAAGTTCTAGGAAGACGTCTCTTCCATAAGTAGTGAACAATCATTTATACTTAATCTCAACTGTGTTTTTTAAAAAAGAAAGTGAACCAGGCCCTTTGAAGAATCTGAGAAAGAGGGGTCAATCTAAATGCTCAAGATAGTGTTAGCCCTTGGAATATATGGAGGTCAAAGTACACTGCCAAGCTTAAGAATGTTTGCTTTTCAATGTTTTTATACTTATGTGTACGTTATTCAAGAGGAATGATACCGAAATCACCCAGGTAACCTTGAAAGTAATATGGACCAGATGTTCTAAAGTCTGTCCTCCTCATCCCAAAAGAAAGATGGCCTAGTTTTCAAGGAGATTCGCTACTGCTTTTTTAAAGGCATCAAGATGTCTAGAACTATAGGGGAGAAAATGAATGCTATAGGAAGAGTGACAAAAAAGAAATTATATCAGGAACAAAATGGGAATGAAGCCATCATTAGTCAAAAGAAATATTTAGGTGTTTAAGAGAATGAAAGGCATATTATTTTTTCAGACATGTTATAAAAGTAAACCAAATCATTCTGAAGGATTAGTTGAGTTAGTTGATTGCTTTATCTTTATAAACTACTAAATTTCTAATTTGCTTTAATCAGGAATTATTTTGCTAATTTTGAAGCTAGCTATTATAGTAATCTATATAAGTGTTTTATTACTGTTTTTGAAAATGGAATGTGTTCCTATTAAATGGATTTAAGTAGCAGATTTTCTTATTTATGTGTGCATTTATTTTAGTTTTCTGGTATCTCTAAATCCTTTCTAGAAACATGTATCTAATTGTGGATATTTAAAATGGCCACAGTGCTCGTGTTTATTGTCCTCTCTTATTCTGCAACTGATGTTTGCCCTAGCCTCCAATTTCTCACTGTTTTCTTCTCTATCCAGTTAAGTGTCCTCTCTGCAGTCTGACCTCCCTGCCCTGGAGTTTGACCCCACCCACTCTTCCGTCCACATTTGTTTGCCCTGGTTGTTTTCTTCATTTCTTTTCCCACTGTCCCGCTGCGTGTGAAACACTCTGCCAGCAGCTGCTCACAGTTCCCAGGCTACGTCAGGCCTAGCATTCAAAGAGCTGCTGTTCTCACATTTCCACCAGCAAGACGCCCCCTCGCCTCCTCACCGCACATTCCTCCAGAAAGTAGAAAGAACCCCTTTTCAGGCCATATGAAAAGCTGCATGTTAGAGCCAACAATGTCAGAAGAATGGATGCAGGCTTATAAAATGGCAGAAATTCTATTTTTAAAGATAAATACCACAAAGTGAATTTTAAATTACTGTAGTTTATCCTAATAGGTCTTTATTTTTTCTATGTTCCTCAGTGTCCTTAAAATAATTACCACTGTGCTATGAACTGTCCACAATCAGTTAATGTATCAATGCATTTAATAAAGCAGATATTCATTTACTAAAAGTGAAAATATAAAATTTAGAAAGTGATGATTATACTCGATAGATTCTATTAAAATAAATATGTTGGACTTTACACATAGTCATACTTTATTTGGCCAATGCATTTTCACAATGTGCGTTTGGAAAGTATTGATTTTATTGAGTATCACTTGTTATGGAGATTAATAATAAGTACTTATCTAGCACTTACTGTATACTGTTCACTATTCTGAGCACGTTAACATGCACTAATGCTTTTAAGCCTCACTTCCTCTTTTAACAGATGAAAAATATGGAGAACCAAATGGTTAGGTAACTTTTATGAGGTCATAGAGCTGGTAAGTGACAAAGCCAGGATTTGAACCCAGGCAGTCTGGCTGGGAAATCTGTCAGAACTACTATCTATATAATATCATCCCTGTGATATAAAGTTAGACCCACATAATGTTTCCTTTTAATTTATAACCTAGACCTTTAAACAAAAAGGATAGCTTGGCCCTCACATTTATTAATTTGTCATGAATCACCTGGATCAGGAGTCGAGGTAATGAACATTTAAATTATGAATCTTAGACCATAATCTCCTGTACAGCCTGTTTAACCCAGAGCCTGAATCATTCACAGATTAAACACTAGAACTACTTTCTTTAGGGCCTGAAGGGATTAATCATCAAACTCTTACCCAAGTGCACAGAAATACACCTTCATTCAATCATCTGTTCAATAAATTGTTTTGGGGGGAGTATCTAATCTTCCCCCATGTCCATGAATAGGAATACCGTGATGAAAAAGTCCTGTCTGGAGGATTTTTTTTTTTTTTACTCTGGAGGTTTAGAGTTTCTTGGGAAGACAGTAATTTTTGAAATCCCTCATATAAAGATTGCAAAGTGAAGTAACTGTCATGAAATAAAGGACAGGACCCTGCCAGAAAAATATACTGAGTGTCTAAGGGGGGAAAGGGAGGTAAGTGTGGGTGTTCAGGAAGCTTTTACATAGTGGCCTTCTAGTCAAAACTTGAAGAAGCCAGGTACAGTGGCACATGCCTCTAACCCAGCAACTTAGAAAACTGAGACAGGAAGATAGCCAGTTCAAGGCCGGTCTGGGCAACTTAGCAACACCCTGACTCAGAATAAAAATAAAAATGGATGGGGATATAGCGCAATGGTAGAGCATCTCTGTGTTCCATTCTTTGTATGGTTGGGGGTGAGGTCTGAAGGCTGAAAACAAGTTAACTCAGTCCTTCCTTCCTTCCTTTCTTCTTTCTTTGCCATTGAGCCCAGAGACATTGTTTTCATCATTGTTGTTGTTGTTGGTGGTGGTTTTTTTGTAAACTTTTACTGGTATACTGTAGTTCCACATCATAATGCAGTTCATAGTGATAGCGTCATACATGTACATACCATTTGGTAGGCTTTCACCAGCTCCCTCCTCTTCCCCACACATGATACTGAGATTGGCACTGATATTGTCACATACATATATAACGTCAATGGAAGTGTTTAATTCTCCCTCCCCTAACCACCACCCTCTCTTAGACTACTTCCCTTGCTCCAGTGGGGCTCCTCTTTCATTATCTAAAGTCCCTCTGGTATCCCGATTACTCCCCTAGCTTCCACATATGAAAAAAGACATAAACCCTTCACTTTCTGTGACTGGCTAATCTCATTTAACATAATGGTCTCCAGGCCCATCCATTTTCCTGCAAATAACATAGTTTTGTTCTTTATTGCTGAGTAGAATTCCACTGTGTATATACTCCATAATTTTGTAGTCCATTCATCGGTGATGGACACCTAGGTTAGAGCCATAATTTGAATCCAGGGATATTCTCTTTTCAGGCTACAAATTTCACCCTCAGCAATTTTTAATTTTTTTTTGTTTTAAAACAGGGTCTCACTAAATTGCTGAACCTAGTCTTGAATCTATAATCCTTTCTCAACCTCCCAACTACTGGGATTAGAGGCAAGCAGCTTGGCACCCAGATACTGAGTAATTATTCTTTGAATATCTAACTTTTATTTTGAATGGCCTGAAGCTTGGTACTAACAAACAAAGGAGTACAACTCCCAATAAGTGAATTTAATAATTATGGATAATTTGAAGCAATGGACTGCATAGTTAATGTATAATTGAGTCCCATCCAAGGAAGATTTCTTTTCATTATTGTAGGCAGCATCCTATGTGCTTTCTTCACAGCATTTTTGAAAATCTAAATTAGAATTTTTTACTGGTTTATCAAAAGTTTATCTCCCCCATTTTAATGTCAGCTCTAGGAGAGCAGAGGCCCTTAATACCATATATATTGATACTTAGCAGTGTCTTCTACATAGTAGGGATTCAGTAAACATTTCCTGAATTAATAATGCATGAGACTAAGTAAAATATCATCGAATATGATAAAAAGCAGAAAGGTATACCATAGAGGGAAAAATTAGGAAACAAAACTATAATTGCTAAAGAAATAGTACTCGTGTCTAGATCTATGGATTTATATAGTTAAGCAACATTTAAATGATTGTCTAAAAATTCCAGAAAACATATAAGTGATCAAAAAATAAATATTATCTTTTATTCTGTGACTCACTTATGTAGTAGATGTTTATAAATAATTAATGATCTATGTATTCAGAAAAACATGGAATATACTTTGTTACCTATGGAGGAAAATGAAATAGCTTCCCCTCTGCTTTTTGTAAAATCCTTCTTGAAGTAAAATTAACATGTATACATTTACCGTGTATAGTTTGGTAATTTGATATATGTATATGCCCAAAAAAAACCATCAACATTACCACTCTCAAAATAGTGAATATCCATTACCTCAAGGTTTCCCTATGCCCTTGGTAATATCTCCTTCCCTGCCAGGTGTGGTGGCACACACTTGTAATCCCAGTGCTTGGGAGGCTGAGACAGGAGGATCACACATGTTTGAAGCCAGCCTCAGCTACATAGTGAGGCTCTCAGCAACTTAATGAGACCCTGTTTTCAAATAAATTATAAAATAGGGCTGAGGGTATAGCCCGGAGGTAGAAAACCCCTGGGTCCCACCCCCCAGTACCACACACACACAAAAAAAAAATCTCCTTCCTTTCCCAAGGCAACCACTGATATATTTTCCTTTGCTATAAATGAACTTGTGTTGTTTAGTTTCATATGGGATGCACACTATATGCATTTGGGGGATTTTAGCATAATTATCTTGAATTTCATTCAAAGTATTATATATATCAATAATTTCTGCAATGAATTTATAGCTGATATAAAGGATATACCCCTCTTTCTTTATCCATTTATATTTCGAGGGTCAATACTAGGGATTGAACACAGGATCTCATGCATATCTCCAGCTCATTTTACTTTCTTCTATTTTGAGACCAGATCTTGCTAAATTTCTCAGAGTAGCCTCAAATGTTGGATTTAAAGCCTTAAATGTGACTTCCTGCCTTCACTTCCCAAACAGCTAAGATTGGAGATACGTGCCACTATACCTGCCTGTCCATTTACACTTTAGTGGATTTCTGTGTTGTTTTCAATATGGGACTATTACAAATAAGACTGCTATGGGCATTCATGTACCAATCCCTTTAATGACACATAATTTCATCCCGGGTAAATGCCCAGAAGAGGAACAGATGGATAATATGCCATAGGTATGTATTTAACTTACTAAGAAACGGCCAAACTGTTTCGAATTTGTTATACCATATAACATTCTCATATAACATCAGAGTTCCAGTTGCTCTACATCCTCCCCCAAAATTTAATATGGTCAATCTCTTTAATCTTAGCATTTCAATAGGCTTGTGGTGATATTTCATTGTGGCTTAAATTTGCATTTCCCTAATAACTGATGATATAACCAATGTAGCTTTCTTAGAATTTTGTTGCCATGGTATAATTTTTTCCATTCTGTTATATTTAAACTATTTGTCTTTATATTTAACACACATTTCTTATAGGCAAAATATAATTGGATCTTGCTATTTTAGTGTACAATCTGACCATCTATTTTCATTGGAGGCCCTTTTTGCAACTCAGTGAGACCCTGTTTTAAAATAAAGACTAAGCCGGGCGTGGTGGCGCACACTTGTAATCTCAGCATTTGGGAGGCTGAGACCGGAGGATCGCGGTTCGCGGACAGCCTCAGCTACTTAGTGAGGCCCTCCGCAACTCAGTGAGACCCTGTTTCAAAATAAAGAATAAAAATCAGGGCAGGGGGTGTAGCTTGGAGGTTAGATGCCCCTGGGTTCCATCCTCAGACATGCAATTAATTAATTAAAAACTAAAAACTAGGGCTGGGGGTGTAGCTTGGAGGTAGAATGCCCCTGGGTTACATCTCCAATACCACCAAAAAAAAAACCTACTTAATTGGAGCCATTTAAACCATTTATATTTAAAGTGTTTATTAATATGAGTAGATGTAAATCTATCATCAAGCTATTTGTTTTCTCCTTGTCCCATAGGTTCTATTTGCTTATGCCTTTTTTTTCAAAAATTAATAGTTTTTCTGTGAAAACATTTTATCTCTTATGTTAGTGTAATCGTTGTAGCTCTTGTTTTCTTATTTTAGTAGTTGATTTAAAGTTTATAGATTACATCTTTAACTTTTAAAATTGAAGTCAAGTAACATTAGATATCTTTACAAATGGTATAGAAATAATATATTTCCACTTTACTTTTTCCAAGCTGTGTGCTGTCGTTTGATCCTTCGACATACCACATTCAAGGTTAGGTGCGCTTTAGACCGGCGCTGCTTCCATGCCTAATTATTCCCCGTTGCTGAGGCAAGATCCTTCTGTGTACTCTTCCCAATGCCCTGTGAATCACAAGGTTTTCAGTGTGACTAGTGGAGGGAGAATAGATACACTTCCTTGACCCCAGTGAGTACTGGAAACTTTAAAATAAAATCTTTTGTCATGATTCTTTCCTAGTTTCCAGTAGTTTCTGCACACATCTGTCATTCAGCCCTTAGCCAAGTACTTGAGGGGGAACCTTTACAAATCTCTAAGTCTCTCTTTGTAGATCTTTGGTCTTATACCCTATGAACTCTTTTTAATTTAGTCTTTCTAGGCTCTCAGTTAAGATTCTTTAAATCTTAGAATCTTCCACAGTCATTCTGAGTTTCTTGTCCTGTGCTCTGGCCTGGAAACTCTCATGGTACTAAGCTAGGAAAATCATAGGGTTCACCTCATAAGTTTCCCATACTTCAGGCCTCTCTACCCTTGATTCCTGTCCATTGCCTTACAAACCATCATTACTTATTTTTTTGTCCATGTGTTGGTCATTTCAGGACAAAGGGTAAATTACTACATCCAGTTTGGTAATGAAGGTCCTAAAATAGCATTTGAAGAACTGTTAATTCTTTTTTCTTGATCTGGAGATGATATGCAAAGAAAATGGGGAAAAACAGGTAATTAGCTGATAATGCACTATCTTTCAGACACAGAGGTATGTCAGTCCCAGTATTGCACATACTTAATTTTTCTTTCACAACAGCAGTGACTGTTTTGCACTGACTCCACTGTACATTTTTGCCTAGTTGCATTTAGGACCTTGCCTTTGCAGCCAAGTT
Organism: Muscardinus avellanarius; assembly: GCF_963383645.1. NCBI lineage: Eukaryota > Metazoa > Chordata > Mammalia > Rodentia > Gliridae > Muscardinus > Muscardinus avellanarius. The sequence goes on along the minus strand of NC_137792.1, from coordinate 25,418,260 downwards.
GATAAGCCTCGGGCTTTAGCATATATCTAACAAATCTGGCCAGTGCCTAAGGCCAGGCTAGGGAGCAAATGGCCACAAGTGTAAATTAGTTCATAGCTCAGCTGCTAAATCTCCTTTTAAAACAACTGAACCCATCAATGTGTTTTCTTGCTTGAAAATATCTATTTTGAGGCTGGGGATGTAGCTCAGTTATAGAACACTTGCTCAGCATGCATGAGGCCCTGGATTCTATCCCTAACACCACCAAAAAAAATGCAGTTTGAATTATTGAATATTTTAATATTGTTATCTTTATACTTGAGCAATCATTTAAAGGTTCTATTTAATTAATTTAATACATATCATTTAAAACCAATATATTACTGTGTATATTGCATTTTAGGAAAGATGACCTGTTACTGCCCACTGATGCAGAGAATGTGAATTTTATTTTTCTAATTATTTATTTATTTATTTATTTATTTGGTGGTACTGGGGGTGGAACCCAGAGGCTTTCTACCTCCGGGCTATACTCCCAGATCTATTTTATACTTTATTTGAAAACAGGGTCTCACTAAGTTGCTGAGAGCCTCACTAAGTAGCTGAGGCTGGCTTCGAACCCGTGCGATCCTCCTGTCTCCGCCTCCCAAGCACTGGGATTACAAGCGTGCGCCACCACGCCCGGCTGAGAATGTGAATTTTAAAAGTGCAGAAATCCAACTCTTGACTTTACAAAGATACTGCATGATATGTCATAGTTCACACAGCTAGTTAATATTGGAAGCAGAACTAAAAACATGTTCTCTATTCCTCTTACATGCCTTTTAGTTTTATTCCAAAAAGGGCATTCATCATTCTAAATGTTCTATATTCTAAGACATTTTAAATGGAATTACTTATCCATATCCCACCTATCTTACAAGGTGCATGTGAATCAATGAGAAAAGGTGTGTGAAAGTGCCTTGGAAACTATTAAATACTACAAAAATGTTAACTTTTATGATTAGAACTACAGTTCATCACTATGAAATCTTTCTAAACTTTTTCACTTTCCTGAACTGGAATATGCAGCCTCTTTTCTAATACATGTGTTCTTCCTTTATAAGAATTTAATCCTTTCTGCCTTGCCAGGTTCTAAAAAGAAGAGTTATCTTTTTTTCTATAGCCGATTGATATCATATAGTATCATACATCTTGTAGGTTTCCCCTAAGTACATGTCATATAAAATGGAACCGAAATTCTTTCTAAACGTATGGGGAGAAAAAGCCTTCTGATCTTCAAAAAGAAAAGCTATTTTCAAAGCTTATGGTACCTCTTGGTATTCTGTATTTACAATGAAAATGTTTTCTTTTGTCTTATGTTCAACTTATGCATCATATTGTCTTCTCTTCATTAGAACTGATCGGTTTCTGGGCACAGTGATACACACCTGTAATCAGGCGGCTGTGGCAAGAGATTCAGGGCCAGCCTGGACAGCTTAACGAGACTTTGTCTCAAAACTAAAAAATAATATAGGTTGGGTACGTAGCTCAAAGGTAGAACCCACCTGAGTTCAATCTCCAGTACGCGCCCACACACACACACACACACACACACACACACACACACACACACATACTGAACCTACTTCTAGGTTGATATAACAATTTTTATCAATAACTGCATGTGGTGGGAGAAAAAAAGAAAAACGAGAACATAGTTATAAATTTCAGGTATATGCACACACTTTGGCATTCCTATCCTCTGAATTATGAGTTACATTTCTTTACTATCTCAGTTTGCCTTAATATTCTTAAATATTAACCTCAGTTTCCATCAATAAATACTGAACTACCTTCACTGTGTTTTCTATTTGTAATGCAGAAAACGCAAGTGTGGGTAGCACACTATATGCAGCACTTAGAAAATATTCAAATATTTTGAATTGCTTCAAATAAGTCAGGATCCCCAATTTTCAGGCCTGACATTCCCATTAGACATTTAAACTTTAAGCGTAATAATGTTACCCACAGAGCTACTGCTATTGTAGCTGTACTGGTCTTGGGACTTCTAAGGTTTGTTTCTTTGAATTAAGTCCATCACTGGTTGTGCATCTCAATATATTTTGGTACTATACATAGAATCCCCTTCCAATTTTGTCTTTTGCTGTTATGGATGCCACCTGCTTCCTGCATGTCCTCTGAGGGAGGTGGCCCCTTTGCTGCTGGGAGAATTCAGTGCTGATCTTGGTCACTGGGGCTTTCCTTCCAGGCAAGTGTGAGATTTCTTTGCCATCAGTCAGGATTTATCTCTGGGAAAGTGAGACAAATTGTCCTTTGTTAGGCCCTGAAGGAATATCACTGGGTCCCCAGGGCATGGAAGAATCAGCATTATTTCCCTTTCTCCAAATCTGCACATGTATACCCTTCTCCCGGGTTTGTTGAGGACCCACTCTCCTCCATGTGGTGATGTACATCCTGGGTGGCCCCAGCCCAAGGGAATGAATCCTGATGGTCCCGAGCCACTTCATGGTAGTCTTGTTCTCATTGACAGGGAATTGGGCATAGGCATCTAATGCACTATCAGGCAATGAAAGAGTAGTTGACTAAGAGAGCTTCTAAGATTTTTCTTATCTAGGAAACTAAATAGACCTTTCCCTCTGAGCACTGTGCCTAGTTCTTCCCTCTACCTAGAATGCTCTTTTTGCAGATATTTATGTGACTAACTCTGGTACTGCCTTCAGGTCTTGCTCAAGTCTCAACCTCTTAAAGAAACCCCCTTGAAAATAGAACATTCTACTTTTTATTTATTTTTGCAGTACTGGGGATGGAAACCAGGGACTTGCACATATTAGACAATCACTCTACCAATGAGCTCTACCCCAACTCCAACCACTCTAAAGAGCAACTTGCCCCACCTCCCTCTTCCTGACCATCTCAATTCAATCCTTGTTATATAATCCAGTAGTTCTTCTCTGAGGTAGTCCCCCACCCATAAAGCATGTCTCCAGGTAATTAGACCTTGTGTATTCCCCTCCCATGCTGAATCTTGGCTGGCCCTGTATAACAAATTGAAGGCAGCAGAACTTATCCTGTAGGAAGTCCAAAGCGACTTAAGAAGAATCTCATAGCTTCTGTCTCATTTCTTGGAATGCTTACTCTAAAAGAAATGAGCTGCCATATAAGAAATTTGACTGCTCTAAGGTTGCTCTGCTCCAAGGAAATCTAAGCTGGCCACATGGAGAAGCTGCATGGAAAGACAGAAATGCCTAGCCAGCCCCCAGCTGGGGTTGGATGCTCCCAGCCATCCCAACTGATAGACCAGATGTGTGAGTGAAAAAAGAAATGTCTGGACATTCATTCCAGTCAAGCCTACAGATCGCTCCAGCTTCAGCTGCCATCTGGCTGCAAACACATCAAAGACCCCAAGCAAGAAACACCCAACTGAGCACAGTCAACTCACAAAACCATAAGCAGTAGTGATAAACTTTTGTTTTCAGCCACTAAGTTTTAGGGAGATGCATTAGGCAGCAAATGGAACAGCTGTCCTGATTTTGTTTTTGTTTTCTTTTTTCTGTGTTTTTTTCTTTTTCCATACACTCATACTCAAAGCACATTTAGTATGCTTTTTTATTGTCTGTCTTTCACCATGTAAAAATGAGCTCCTTGAAGCCAGGGATGATGTCTGCTTTGTTTGCAAACAGATTCAAAACACCTAACAACAGATCTAGCATGATAAATATTTGTCGAATGGCTAAGTAAATGAACCAGAACTGCAGTGACAATTTTATGTTTGTGTGGTACGTTCCCCTAAAGATGGCAGAATAGAAACATGGGAAGAACCTGAGTTCTAGTGATGTCACTGTGTTTCTGAATTACCCCTTTATGGAGCAGCCTTGCCCCTGCACTTCTTGACTGTTCAAGCCATTTCATGTCAGGTTTTCTATCACCTGCAGCATAAACTATCCCATGTGGCACGTGGACTTTTAGATCAAGTCTTTTGGAACCGGGAGATAAATCCAAGTTTGACACCATGACATTCTCAAAGCCACTTTTTCCCCATTGACTGAGGCTTTCCTTGTTGGTCGCCCTTCAGTAGGTATCTGAAGAGCCACTGAGCTCTTCCAGATGACTGGATATAACCCCTTGATCTTTCCTCTCAGTCCTCACGCTATACACTGCCCTTTCCACTGATTGGGCCACATTCATCTCAATTGCTCAATCTTAAACTGGGACTCATTCCACTCAAGCCGAGATCCCCTCCACACAGCAAAAAACAAACATCCTTCATGAGCCCCCTGCTTACTGTTAATTATATAAAACCCACAAAGCCAACTAAGGCAACTAAGCCACTGTTTGGTTAATGCTTTTGTCTGGAAAACACTTTTGCCTGAAATTTGGTTGCGTATCTTTTGTAACTACATTGTGCTAGAGACTCTGTACTTGGCAATAAGGACAAAAATGCCCATGACACAGGCTCCCCTCAAAGATGATTGGTATATGAACTGCAAACAATAGCACAAAAGCTCCACTCGAGATCCAAGCCCTCCAGACTGTGTTATTAATGTGCAGAAAAGCTAACAATTAATTTTCCCAGGAATGACATTTGAGCTTATAGAGTAACAAAAAGTAGAGAAATAAATGGAAGAGGTTTCTTGGGAGAAAAGACAGCATAAATAAAGGCCTAAAGGTCTGGAAAGGTCTGCCCTAACCTGGAGTAGTTAGAAGTCTGAAATGACTAACTGTGGAGGGTGGGGGGAAGGGTAGCAGAGGTTATTTTTATATCATCAAATCAGGTATTATTTTAATATGTAAGCAAATGAAATATATGCAGTTAGAAAAGAAATATATGCCTCAATTCTCCTTTCAACTCTTTATATTTATCACATATAAAGAAACTATTTCACTAGATGACTTTTATCTTTTTAGCTTATTTAGCCAAGTAAAAAAAGAACAGAAAGATTTTCATGTAGAATATTCATTCGACTTGGAAAAATGCTGATGATTTCAGACCATTTAAAATTAAATATTTTATAGATCTTAATTATTTCTATGTGGATGAGCAGAACTTTTTCAGACTTCAAAGAATACATGTTTAGCTTTAGCAAATGAATTGCTCCTGCTTTGCTGCCAGCCTCTTGGGCACCAGAGGGTTCAAGGTCAGCAGGTAGGAACTGGCCTCTGAGAATCAGGCCAGAAGAGTTAAAAAATGCATGATTACTCTTGTAATTACTTGAGAGGGTTCTGAAACCCTGGCAGGGTTGATGGGGCCACCCAGATAGCATGGGTCAAGAATGTATAAGAGGTTAGGAATTCAGACTGGAGCTGAAGTGGGGAGTTAGGGCAAACCGGTTCTGAATGTAATTGCATAAAATCAGGAATTTGAATCGACAGTTAGGAAACCAATGTCTTAGAAATGTAAACCTCAGGCCGGGCATGGTGGCGCACGCTTATAATCCCCGCGCTTGGGAGGCAGAGACAGGAGGATTGCGCAGGTTCGAAGCCAGACACACGTGCTGGCTTAGGAGACCCTGTTTCCAAATAAAAATGTAAAAATAGGTCTGGGAGTGTAGCCCGGAAGTAGAAGGGCTTCCAGGAACCCCAGTACCACACACACACAAAAAAAGAAAAGAAATATAAACCTCACTTTAAGTCAAAGGCTCTCCAAACTAAGACTTCATAATATGCTTGCCAAGGCCAGATCTAGTATTTATTTAGCAGAGGGGTCCTGGAACTGTGGCCAGTTGAATAGGGGATCGCAGGTGGTATGTTGGTTAGATTGCTTTCGACAGCCAGGAACAGAATGTGTGACTTTAAGGCCCTTAAATTTGTTTTCTACAAGCTTTTCTTGTCATGAAAATCACCAGGAGCACGTGATTGCATCACTAATTCTCAATCTCTTTGCTACTGAGTTGGATGTGGTCAGTTTGAGAATGTATGTTTTTAACATAAAAACCACGATTACCAATAGAATTAGATTTTGCAAATGTTATGTAAGTAATAAGGTCATTTGATAAGGTAATACAGTGCTTCCCCAACTTTAACATGTAGAAGAATCTGCTACAGGACTTCTTGAACTACAGGAAGGTGGGCTTCAGTGAGAGTCTGGTGTACATGATGTACATTCACAAACATATCAAGTCAATCACTAAGACAAACACGAGGAGAGAGGGGGGAGGGAATGGGTTTGTAACTGGGGAAGGCTAAATGAGTGATGTGTGCATGTATGCCTCTACCATATTATACCCCATTAAGATAAGATGTCTGATTACAGTGCACCAATTTAAAAAAGGGGGCTAGGAGAATAGCTCAGAGGTATAACACCCCTGACCCATGCCCAGTATGAGAGAGAGAAAGAGAGAAAGAAAACGAACCACTAGTCTAACATAATCCGAACTCCAAAAGCTGTCAAATCTGATCTTAATTTATTCAACAGCTGAACTATATCATGATTCAAGGTTAGCTTCTTTGGGAGTCTTTTGGCTTTTTATTCATGGCCCTCAAATGGCTTCAGACAACAATAGTCAAGACAGGAAGGAAGGGAAATGGTGTGTGTGTGTGTGTGTGTGTGTGTGTGTGTGCGCACGCGCGCCAGTGCCTGTATGTTTGTGTGTGTCTGTTTTTGGAGAAGAAAATATTTCCCAGAAGCTTTCTAGCAGATTTCCCCCTTATGTATCACCCAGAACTAGGTCTCATTGAACCTCTTTAAACCCATCACTGGTTATAAGGCATAAGCTTACCATGATTGGTTCAGCCAGATTTTCATTATTCCCCCAGAGCTAGGTCCTTGGATACCCAATCTCTAAACATAATTCAGTTTCTTTGCCAAGAAAAAAGAAGTTAATAGCTGTTAGGCAGGCAAATTGCTGGATGTATCACAAGTATGTTCTAATACTAGTATTATTACAGATGGATTCAGAGTTGAAAATATGAATACAAATGCTAGTAACTAATGTATAATATTGGCCTCATCATCACTGTCTGCAACAGCATAACACGCTCATGAAGAACGTGACCCAGTATGCTGGGAGGAAAGGAAGCACCCTCACGAAGATCACAGCATTCATGCAGGCATCTTGCTTTTATTATACCTGTATATGAAATTGCAAGCTGTCCCTTCAAGTAATGAAATTTAGACAAGTTGGAACCTGTATAACAGCAAATCAATACTGAAGTTATAGGCAAAGCCTGTACATGTGGAGACTAACACAAAGAATAGAAAGTCTTCGTGACCAAAATTTAACAAATTCCACACTTAGAGGTTTCTAGCATAGAAAGAAAGCAGTATATAGTGGTGCATCTTTCACATCTGTATTTTCTTCTCATTCACTCTTGAAAGAGCATTTATTTATTTATTTTATCTGCTTTTGTTGGTGGATGATAGTCTCGTATCATAATATAAATCATGTTGACAGTAACACACATGCTTTATAAAACAAACACGCAATTCAAGTATTTTCCCAATGCCCACAGCCAATTGATCCTAAAGTCATCCAAATACTTCATTAAAGATTGTACCAAAGGACTCCCCTGCGTTAAAAGGAAAATGCTCTCCATTTTCGAGGTTCTTTTGAGAAAAGGAGGTAATGACTAATGTGAGAACATCTTCTGTTTTATTTTGTCTTCTTTTCAGAACTAGCTTTTACTAAGAAAAATGATAACTTTGAAAAAGGAGCTGAGCTAAGGCGGCAAATATATTTTTCTTTGGTTAATGTCTAAAACCATGTAGTAGTTCTTTTTTTAACTAGACCTTAGAGTGATTAGATTGCACTTTAGATACAAAACTGATGTCTACCACATTTATAAGCACCAGGCAGCCTGACAGAATTGTTGCTTTTAAACAATGCCACAAGCTTGAGTCCAGAGACCTGGAATCTGAGTTTTAAAGGTTGTGGTTTCTTTAGCTGAGCCCTTTATGGCATAGCCAGTGAGCTATGGTTAGGAGAGAGTATATAGTCCTTCCCCAACTTTATAAAAAAAAAACTGTCTACACAAGGATCATGAAGCTCCATTAAAATCCAGATCCATACGTACATTTCCCTTCTCGGGGACAAATGGGAATTTCACATGGGGGGATAAATAAAAAATGGAAAGGTCCAAAGTGAGTAGAATCATTGATAATTGAGTGCATTTCAGTATACATTTAATGACAGCATTTTCCCAGTGCTTCCTTAGTTGTGAAGATTCTGTTTTCTTCTGGGTGGATTGCCTGGGAAATTACTAAAGCGGTTGTAGAGCCTCTGCCAGCAGAGGGGGCATTTTCCATTTGTGCATCAAGTTTCCCCCAGTGCACTCTAGAGCTGTATTTTCTGTACATTTCTTTCAGTCACACAGGGCAGCGGGACTGCTTGCAGATACTTTACTGTCTTCCCTGATTGAAGCAGGCTTTGGTTTGCCAGCAACTTTTGGTTGTTTTTGTTTGTGAAGACCATGCAACTAACAGATGTTTGTTGTTGGCTCCATATCTACATTCTTTGAAAGCTGGAGAATCAAATTGCTGACATTCAGACAACACTAATTCCCATATCCAGGGAGCCTAATTTGCCGTCCCTGAGATACTGATTCCTGGTGTTCACGGGTTTAAAAACCATTTCAGTGACACAATATAAGAATGGGCTTGGGAGATGCAGTGCTGTCTCCACTAAAGATAATCACATTTTATAAACATCTGCGTCATTACTGGTATGATTCATCTCTAAGCTGTATACAGCTGTGTTTCCAGTTTCAATTAACAATCCCTTAATTGCATATCCATCTCATGTTACTAATTTAGTTAATTTATTCATAATTAAGAGTATTCTGTTTTCTACCAAGGTTTGTCGAGCTCAGAACATTATAAAGAGAAATATTTTAAGGCAGCATGTCCAAGGGATTTTGTTTCTTATAATCACATCGCAGTAAAATGTCATTCATGCGCCCAAAGGAAGATGAATTGCTAAGGGATATTTTTTTCCAGTAAAAGAGGAAGCTATGGGAAGGCTGCAGTGCGCTGTGTTTTTAAACCACGTTAAATGCTGTGCATTTTGTTCCTTTCTTTCTCCTTTCCTGACATCCTCTCAAAAATTATCATTTGATTTGGATTATTATTTAAGTATCACAGCAAATCCAGTCACCAGTGCAGATAAAACTATCATTATCCTGTCAGGTAATGGTGTCTCTTCAAATCTATGCTATAAAATCTGTACATTTCAGAGGACATTAAGACCAGGAGTTTTTAAATTGCCCAGAGCCTAAGCAAATGGAATACACCCTTGTGGGAAGTGGAAAGGCGATAACATGATGCCAAGCAGTTAATTCATTTCAGTTTGACCTTTTCTAGAAAAATACATATACCTTTGCAGCAAATATCTTGCCTGTGCATCATTATGTCTGGGTGTCATTAAAAGCAGCAATAACAAAAAATTTGAGTTTCTAAATACCTATAGCCTTGACCTGCCTTTCGGCTTAAAAATTTATATAACTGTTAAATAGTTTGCAGATTCTATACAATAGAATTAACCATCCATTGTCTTGCATGAATTCAACTGAAATTTTAAAAAATCCACCATGTTTGTCCCCTCTTTCCACTCAGGAAGTTTCCTTGACCCTCAAGGAACTGTACACATTGTTCATTTATTCTTCCTTGAATGTAATTATTCATTACCTATTTTTTGATCCCCTACTAAATGTTTAGCATTGAGATCAGCGCTAGGGATTAGATGATCAAAAACAGTCATGTTTTCTAGCTTAATTGGGCTTTCAGAATCCAATATCCCTCAGATATATCACGTGCATAGCAGTGAAATTGTATTGCTTAGTGAACACAGAAAGATGGACATGATTAATAATGCTAAATACATTTATTATACCTAATGAAATGATATAACTGATTCTCAATCAATGAAAACTTAGGTGGTGAAGCCATGATGCTAATTCCTCTTACGTACCAATTTATGACAAAGTTGTTTTTTGTTTTCTGTTTCTTTTTGTGGTACTGGAGATTGAACTGAGGGGCATTCTACCTTTGAACTACACCCCGTGCCCTATTTTATTTTTTTATTTGGAAACTGGGTCTCACTAAGTTGCTGAGGGCTTCACGAAGTTGCTGAGGCTGGCTTCGAACCTGGGATTCTATTGTGCTTGTGAAAAAATTTAAACTGATGATTTCACTAAGAAGAATGTCTTGAGGGTTGGAACCGATGAAATTTTTGACTCACAGCAGACTTTTCCAAGGAACTAGTAAAAGTAAAAGTGTGGTAGTCCATGTGTGTATCTTCACCTTATTCCTTCTCTTTTACTTCTGAGTTCTTCTGAATAAAAATAAAATAGTTTCTTTTAAAAAAAATTTTTTTTGTTGGTGCATTGTATTCGTACATCATAATGGGATTAAAAAAAAACTTGTGTAGACATACATGTACACATCACCCAGTTAGCCCCTACCCAATCCCCACCCCATTCCCTCCCCATCCCTCCTTCCCATGCTTGGCTTAGTGGTTGACATCTATATGTTTGTTTTAAGTACATCATGTGCTTTAGAGAGTTTCCTTCTTCCCCCCTCCCATCCCCTCAGTTAGGTTGCCTTATTTGCTCCTCTATAGGATCTCCTTTGTCACCTATAGTTCTTCCTATGACCCATTTCTCCTCAGCTTTCACATATTACGGGAAGCATCCAATTTCTTATTTTTTGTGAATAACTAATCTCACTTAGCATAATGTCCTCCAGGTCCATCCATTTCCTTGAAAATGATGTAATTGTGTTTTTTATGATGACTGAGTAAAATTCCATTGTGTACATATCCCACAGTTTTGTAATCCTTTCATCTGTTGATGGACATCTTGGCTGGCTCCATAGTTTGGCAATGGTGAATTGTGCAGCTATGAACATAGGTATGCATACATTAGTTTGGTAGTTTGCTTTGCTTTCTTTTGAGTAGATACCCAGAAGTGGTATTGCTGGGTCAAATGGTAAATTTGTTCCCATTCTTCTGAGGATCCTCCATACTGTTTTCCAAAATGGTTGCACTAGTTTGCAATCCCACCAACAATGTTTTAGAGTTCCCACTTCTCCACATCCTCACCAGCATTTGTTGTTGTTTGTGTTTTGAATGATTGCCATTTTAGTTGGAGTTAGGTGAAATCTCAGGGTATTTTTGATTTGCATCTCTCTGATTGCCAATGATGTTGAGCATTTTTTCATGCATTTACTGGCCTTTGAATTTCTTCTTTTGTGAACTGTCTATTTAGTTCACTTGCCCATTTTTTATTGGATTGTTTCTTTTAGTGTTAAGTTTCTTGAGTTCTCTGTATATTCTAGATATTAGTCCTCTATCTGAGGAGTAGGTGGCAAAAAATCTTCTCCCATTCTGTTGGCTCTCAATTGAGGTTCTTAACAGTTTCTTTTGCTGATTAGAAGCTCTTTGGTTTCATGCAATCCCATATATTGATTTGCCTTTTAGTTTCTTGTGCTTTTGGGGTCTTGTTGAGAAAGTTTTTACATGTGCCTATGTGTTGCAGTGTTGGACCTGTCCTCTTCAAGGAGCCTGAAGGTCTCTGGTCTAATTTCCAAGTCTTTGATCCATCTTGAATTGACTCTTGTGCAGTGTGATAAAGTGGGATTTATTTCCAGTTTTCTGCATATGGTTAACCAGTTTTGCCAACACCATTTGTTGAACAGGTTATCTTTTTTCCAGTGTATGTTTTGGGCCCCTTTGTCAAAAATCAATTGGCTGTAAGTGTGTGGATTTGTTTCTGAGTCTTCTATTCTGCTCCATTCGTCTATGCATCTGTTTCTGTGCCAGTACTATACTGTTTTTATTACAATGGCTTTGTAGTATAGTTTAAAGTCAGGTATTGTGATTTCTCCTGCATGGTTTTTGTTACAGAGAACTACTTTGGTTATTCTGCGTTTTTTGTTCTTCCAAATGAATTTAAACTGATTTTTCTATGTCTGTGAGGGATGATCTTGGTAATTTAATGGGTATTACATTGAATCTGTAGATCACTTTTGGAAGTATGGCCATTTATGTTAATTTGCATCTTTAAAAGGCAGAAATATAAAAACAGCCAAAAGTGAGTGTCATAAACTTACAGAAACAATAAAATCATTTATTGTACCCTGAAAGATTTTAAATACTTCTGAGAATAACAATTTACTCTCATTTCCTTCTTCATAAAACTTTTTAAATGTGTTGTTTCTGGTTTATCTGTTTGCTTATTTTACTATCTTGAACTTGAATTAAATATAAAGTAGGAATTTACATCTATTGCCAGCTTTATGTTTTCTAAAGTTGATGAGAAGCTTAGGTCACATTCCAACATATTAAAATAGCTGCCATTTAAGATAAATATTTTCTCAGCTCTTGTATATAACACATGGTATTTAAAGTTCAAAAAGACTAGAGGTTATCTTGACTAAACCTTTTTTTCTGTATGTGTAGTACTAGGGGTGGAACCCAGGGGCTTTTCTACATCCGGGCTATACTCCCAGACCTATTTTATAATTTATTTAGAAACAGGGTCTCACTAAGTTGCTGAGCCTCACTGAGTAGCTGAGGCTGGCTTTGAACCTGTGCGATCCTCCTGGCTCAGCCTCCCAAGCTCTGGAATTACAGGCATGCGCCACCACGCCCGGCTCTTTGACCAAACCTTTTAATTTATAGATTAAGAAATAGATTCTGGATGAAGTTGCTGAGACAGTCTCATTTGTTAAAAGCAAGATCAGAACTCATACAATTGGATACTCTCTTTATTACACCATGTTTTTCTTTACAGAAAACAAGAGTGTATACAGTTCCAAAATGTATACTGTTTATCCAAAAGCCCCAAATACCTCTTTATTTCCCATTTTCCAATTTTGCATTATTGAAAATGTTGCAATGATGTGACTCGCTTTAGGGATCATTTTCTGATGAGATCTTTAGGTTTAGTTGTACTCAAATCTATTTATATGGACACACTGAAACCTGTATATACTAATTAATAAAATAGGGAATTTAGAAATACAAATGATAAATTGGCAAGGTGGCACATGCCTGTAATCCCAGTACTTGGGAAGCTGAGAAGAGGATCAGAGGTTCAAAGTTAGCATGTGGTAACTTAGCAAAACCCTGTTTCAAAATAAAATAAAGCTGGGGATGTAGTTCAAAGGTAGAGTGTCCCTAAATTCAATTCCCAGCACTATAAGGGAAAAACTACAAATGATTGTTCAGTATTTTATAATCCTTTAAGTTAATAAAACCCTAAAAGTAGATTTAAATACAGTTCTATCATATTTCCAGAAATCATGGACTAGAGATATAGTCTTTATATCTCTTATTTGTTTCATTCCAAAATTTATGTTACTTTCTATTACTTAGTGATTTTATTATCTTTTCGTGTCTTCCCCCAAAGAACCTCTTGAAAAAGAAAGTAAACAGCACATCTGAAAAGTATCTGGCAATTTTTCCTTATCTCGATAAGGGTAAAGGAAGCCAAATACAACTCCAAACAGGAACTCATGTTTCTGCTGCTTACTCGGACAGAAGTTGCCCCACTGAACAGTCAGAATACTAATACTTACTACCTACTCACCTGCTTCACATTATTGTAGTTCCAGGATCCATGTTTGAATATTGCATGATGGTCCACATTTCAAACATTAGGAATGGCAGGGGAGATCACACGTTTTGAGCCCTTGAATTTCAGGTGGCATTTGGATGGGAGCAGGTCACTGATTTCAAGCTAAAATAACAAAGAGAAATAAGTCAATGCCTGCAGCCAGACAGGATTCTTGTTAGAGCTAGGCCACCAGGATAAATGGAAATACATGTCCCCAGGACAAGGCCACTGGTGTGAATCTCTAATAGCAGCAGTAGCCTGACACAAGAGGGACATGAATCAGCAATTTAAAGCTCAAATTTTTTTTATATGGCGGGAATATATTCCTCTGAGCACTGAATCACAAAAATGAAGACCCCACAGTGGCTCAGGCCTTAGTTTCCATGTGGCCTCAGGAACATCTTGGTTTTCTGGATTAAGATGCCATCTTTGGTTCTCATGAGAAATTTGATGTAGGAACAAAATAGCTAAAGACATTTGTTCCTGACAAAGAGGCAGTAAACCAAAGCAACATATATTCTGTGTCTAGATTTCTCATTACTTAACTCTACATATATACATGGAATTTCATCCATTTTACTAACACATAAATGAACAATTATTGTGTGAATATGATTCTAAAGAAAGAATTTTCCCTCAGTGTTAAATCAAATAAAAGTTCCTAGGTGCTGCCTTCATTGAGCTTATTTTCCAAACCAAATATACCATATTCTATTTTTTACAGAGTAAATCAGCATAACTATGTTAAGTGGCAAAACAAAAGCATAATTTACCCAACTATTATAAAACACAATTTGAGTAATCCCAGCACTTGAGAGACTGAGACAGGAAGATTACAGATCCAAGGCCAGCTTCAGCAATTTATTTAGCAAGGCCCTCAGCTGAACTCAGTGAGATCTTATCTCAAAATAAAACAGGGGATGGGTATAGCTCAGAGGTTGAATCCCCCTGGTTTTAAACCCCCATAACAAAAGAAGAAGGAAGAGAAGAGGTCATCATCAGTGCTGAGTACCTGGTCCTTATGATCATGTCAGTCATCACTGAAGGTAGAAGGCCTTGTGTTCATTGGAGGAGAGCGAATGGTGTAAGACATTACATGAAAGTACTCACAAAGCCTGTACTTGGTATTCAAAGCATGTCACAGTACCTCTGTCCAGATACACTGGGGACTACATCTCAATGGAATCATTACGAATCAAGGTGATCTTTTGTAAAGAGGACAGGGGCAATAAAAAATAGAAAAGATATCAAATTCAATCACTAAGCCAAACATGAGAAGGAGGGAGGGGGAGGAAATTAGGTGGGAACTGGACAAGGGCTAATTGAGTGATGTGCACATGGTATCAATGGTATCCCTCTACCATTTTGTACTCCATTAAGATGTATGACTACAATGGACCAATAAAAACGTTTAAAAAGAAATAGAAAAGAACATGTATAAGTCTAGAAATCATTGCTTTTTTAACTGATAAAGAATTCAATGCAGTTCTTGAAGATACTGAGTTGTACCTTCCCTGGCAGTAGAGCAAGTGGCAAAGAAAATTGATAAAGCAACTCTTTTCTTCTGATTAACCCAGGACATTACACTTCAGTGCTATGCTTTCAATGTTTGTGTCTCCCCGCCCAAAAATTCATATATTGAAACCAAATTCCACATGTGGTAGTATTAGGAGGTAGGGTCTTTGGTACATGATTATATCATGAGGGCCCTTATAAGAGACCCCAGAGAGTGGCCTTGTTACCATCAGCCTTGTGAAGACACATAAAAGGTGCCAGCTATAAACTGAAAAATAGATCCTCATCAAACACTGAATCTGCTAACATCTTGATCTTGTACTTCTCAGCCTCCAGACTTCAGGAAATAGATCTCTGTTGTTCATATGGCACATGGTTTATAGTATTTTGTTATAGCATCTCAAACAGACCAAGACATTTACTATATAAAGATCCTACTCATACTGGGCATGGCGGCACACTCTTGTAATCCCCGCGCTTGGGAGGCAGAGACAGGAGAATCGCAGGTTCGAAGCCAGCCTCGCTGGCTTCAGAGACCCTGTTTCCAAATAAAAATATAAAATAGGTCTGGGAGTGTAGCCCGAAGGTAGAAGGGTTTCCAGGAACCCCAGTACCACCTAAATAAATAAATAAATAAATATCCTACTCAATTTACATGCCAGAGGTATTTTTTCCTATTTTCTAAAAGTCTCTGCTAAAACAAGCAATAATAGTATATTTGCTATATCTATTAACTATACCTAGTTATGTTGTAATACTATTAAGAACAATGCCAAACTAATGTAGATGGTACTGAGGATTAGACCTAGGGTCATTCTATCTTTGAGCTATACCCCTCAGCCCTGTTTTTTTTTTTTTTTTTAAATTCTGAAACATGACCACACTAAGTTACCACACACTGGCCTCCAACCCATGTTTCTCCTGTCTCAGCCTCCCAAGTACTGGGATTACAGGGGTGTACCACCATGCCCAGCTGATGCCAAATATTATTTACATATTTTTCAAGTATAGAGCACTCCCTTTGATGGAAGACATTAGTATTTGCATTCAAACTTGAAATGAATTTGGACATTAAAAATTATAGGTTTGTTGATTTCTCAGGCATTAACTTAAGAAGACAGCCTTTAGACCGATCACCTACACTTACCCCATTAATTTCTAATGTTGCTTGGAACAAATTAACATTCCTGGAATACAAGCTAACTAAAAGAGCCCTGGAGAAGAGAAGGGCATTTCCTGGCTCTTGGTATTGACAAATTTAAAAGCCTGTGCTATGATACAGACTCCTGATTCCTCTCAGTGTGTCTTTGAATAAGTTGACAGAGTAGCTGGAAACAAATTATTAGTTTAAAGCTTTAAAAAAAATAGTCTTTCAGTCTCGGTTTTTTCTGAGGCCATTCTTATAAATAGAGATTAGGAAATCACCTACAGGTATTTAATAGTTACATATAAGACCCACTTACTGCCAATATTTATTCCTCTTCACTGGCACACAGCCTCAAATCCTATCTGCTCTGAAGTGACCTATGTTAATTTGTTGGTAGGCTCTTTTTGGGAAAATAACAGTCAAACAGAAATATTTGAGAAGGATGAAGGTTAGCAATCTCATCATGACCCACAAGTATAACCATGTAGCTAATGAACATTTATTCGAAGACAGACAAAAGAACTTTACAACCCTGCCTACAACTCTGATGATGTCTAGGATTTAAGGCTTAAATCAACACCATTGCCAAAGTGGGATTCTCTTACCTTTAGATTTGGCATAAGTTATCCATAATTCCTCTAGCCCAGTGGTTGGACATAGGCCCAAACATTGGGAACCAAATCTAAAATTAAAAGGCCAGGCAGCTGTCCTTACTGGATTCTTACATCTATTCATGCAATGTTAGACAATGTCATTAAAATATTTTAGCCAATCGATGTATCTTGATTGTCTTAAATGTTCCTAATGAAAGCCTGTGGGGACAGTCATTACAGGCAGCTATTTTCCCCAGCACAAACACATTTGTGACATTTATTACATGCATTACAAAAACCTCCAAGGTTCAGAGAGATAGATAATAGTAGCAGTCTTTGGCCTTTTAACGTGTGTGAGACAAGGGCTACACTCTCCTGCAGTAAAAATTCTTGATTAAGGTAACCAGTAGCCTCAAGCCTCAAGAGCTCACCAGCTGCACATATAAAATATCATATTATCTATGCTGACATGGTGAAAATTAATTATAGATATTATAATGCCACCATTTAACTGGAATTCTAATAGTGCTCCTTTTGGCATACAAAATATTCTTTTCAGATACAGTAACCCCTATTTTTGATCAGTAAATACATTTGTGCTATCAGGTTGCTGTACCTCTTTGACAGGCTTGAAACACAGACTAGACTTTAAAATCAATGGAGAAACATATGAAAATCTTGACGTCCAGGTTGTACCCCAGACCTGAGGACTCAAGAAGCAGTATTTGTTAAAATTCCCCAGAATTTCAAAATGAAGTTATTTTTAAAAGCATAATTGATTGGTACATATTAATTATACAGCATGGTGGGCTTCATTCATATGAGTATATAGCATAATTTTATTAATTTTATTCCCTTCTACCTCCCCTGGTCCTCCCTCCCCCTGTCCCTTTCCCATATCCTAATGGTCCCTTTAAGAACCATGGTAAAGAAGTGGGAGGAAGAATGGCTGTGTGCAAAGAAGAAAAAGGAATAAAGAAGGATATTGATAAAGAAAATATATCCATAAGAGAACTTTCGTGAGTCACATTTTTGCTGAGACCCAGGCTTTTGTCCCAAGATTTTAGTTATCATGGAGTGTTGGAGAAAGTCTCTTCCCAAAGTGCCAGTCTGCTAACTAGAACTAAAATAATTTTAGGGAAAGACATCAACTAACTTTCAAGACTCTAAGATACCCTGATCACTTCTTTGACTCCAAAGAAAGGGCAGATAGTAAGTATTCCCAGGGTAGCTCCTTGTTTCTGAAAGATGTATTTGCACAATGAACCTTCAAGAAATCTGAAGGACAGATTGAAGTAGATAGGTAACATGTCATTTCAGGTGGCTGAATGCTGTTCCATGCAGAACAATTAAAATAGTAACCGTCAGAATCAAGTAAGACTCTTCAAGAAAGGAAATAAGAGAAGTCTGATATAGATAGACCATTTGATCTGTTTGTTTTCATTTTGCATATTTTTTTTTTCTGGTGGTACTGGGGTTCCTGGAAGCCCTTCTACCTCCGGGCTACACTCCCAGACCTATTTTTTAACTTTATATGGAAACAGGGTCTCTTAAACCAGCGAGGCTGGCTCCGAACCAGCGCGATCCTCCTGTCTCTGCCTCCCAAGCGCGGGGATTACAAGCGTGCGCCACCACACCCGGCTTATTTTGCATATGTTTAATAAAGTAAATTTGAGAGTTAAGATTGGTCCTTAGTCACAAAAGAATAACTTGTATATAAAACTGAACTAAAATTGTCCAAATTTGATTTTTTTTTAACCCAGGAGTTTGCCCCAGTCTCAGAAAGCCTGAATCTTGAATTGTTTCTCTTATACCGTGCCTTTCTGAGCGGTTATTAAGGGAATTTTTATTGTTTAGGAAATGGTAGCACAGAACTGTTATAACTAGAGAACCTTGTTCCTGAAATTAATTACCTAGAGTCTTAAAAATTCTTATCTTTTGCTGGTAGAAGCCCTTTGAAACTTCATTTGTCTGTGGTATGCACTGTAGTGTCTTAGATATA
This sequence comes from Muscardinus avellanarius, assembly GCF_963383645.1. NCBI lineage: Eukaryota > Metazoa > Chordata > Mammalia > Rodentia > Gliridae > Muscardinus > Muscardinus avellanarius. The sequence goes on along the minus strand of NC_137792.1, from coordinate 25,399,470 downwards.
AAGAGAGAAATTTATTTTCAGTGGAGTTTTGAAATAGTGTGTGTGTGTGTGTGTGTGTGTGTGTGTGTGTGTGTGTGTGTACCATGCCCACACGAATGCTTAAGTGCTGTGTATGTGTACTTACACATCTCTTGATTTTCCCCAAGGACTTCAGATATCACATTAAAATACCAGCTTCGTAAGTAGTTACTGAAACTCTGATTTTTCATATTTTCTTTTATAATATTTGGATGCATTTAGGTGAACTTGTAGCATTTTAATTACATGTGTATCAGATGAGCAGAAAAAATGTAAAAGGGTTTGGGGAGAGATTTAATTTTAGATAGCAGCATAATTAACGGCATTTGGAAAAACTAGTGGAACTTTAATTAAATGTCTCTACATTAATTTAGTCATTTAATTGAAAATGTATTGTGATAGTCCTTACAATTTATCACTCTTACTCTTTGAGGGAAAAGGATTTTAAATAACAAAGCACCAATGTAACTACTTTTTTATTATTTAACTAGATGTCCAGCACTTGGCATTTTGTTAATTTTTTCCTATATGTTTCAAGTTTTTTTTAACATTAATTTGGCTTGTCACTTTTATTTAAAGAACTATAAATCTGGAGAAAACCTTATTTTGAAACATTGAGCAAATGTTTCTTTCCCCTTATTTTAGACTTTAATAGTCACTTGAGTCATGTTGTAAAGTTTATACCTTAATATTGTGAGCTTTTCTTATTTTACTTTGCCAATTTACCTTCCTTTTTTGTGTGTTTATGGTACCAGAGATTAAACCCAGGGGCATTCTACCTCTAAACTACACCCACCCCAGCCCTCTTTGTTTGGTTTGTTTTGGTACTGGGGATTAAATCTAGGGGAGTTACACTCCCAGCCCTTTTTTAAAATATTTTTTGACAGGAGGTTTCACTAGATTGCTGATAATCTCACTACCTTGCTGAGGCTGTCCTCAAACTTGTGATCCTCCTGTCTCAGCCTCCCAAGTACTAGTAAAAAAGGCATGCTCCACTACTCTTGGCCCTTTTTATTTTTTATTTTGAAACAGGGTCTCACTAAGTTGCCACTCTCTGGCCTCAAACCTGTGATTCTACTGTCTCAATGTCCCAAGTATTAGGATTACAGGTATGTGCCACTATACCTGGCTTTAGTTTCCTTTTTTAAAACTATGTTATACTAAGCAATGAATTTGAATTTCAGCAATGCATTTGACATAGAGGCTTACAATATGTTCTTATAATATGTAGTTGGATAACTACATGCTCAGTATTAATCTCCAATCTGATCTAGTATGGCTTCCTCCAGAAGGTAATATAGTAATTGAGGGCATTAACAAATTAGTGAATGTTTCATTCTACTCCTTACTGGTTAAAACACATCTGACTTGTGAGTACCACATATTGACTTATGAATATGACATGTAACATAGGAACTGAAAATATCAGAAAACATCCAAATTTGGGCAACCAAGATTATAAAAAAAATTGATATGGGTATAGAAAGAATATTTGAAAGAGTATAGACTGGTTTGTAAAAAGAAAACTTGAATATCCAGAACAGCATCTTCATGCATCTTGGAAGATGACCGAAGAAGGCCATACATGTGAGTAAGATTGTGGAGGAGAAAACTGAGCAGATGTTAAAAGGGGGCTCAATCTGAATAAAGAAAACTTAAACTCTCAAGTTTTCATTAAGTGACATTCGTTTTTTTCACAAATTTTTATCATTTTTGAATCTGGCTGATCAGCTAATAGGATTTATATGTTGCTTAGTTATAAAGGACAAAGACATACTATAACAATAACTGTAATAATATAGAAATGGCAGGACATGGTAGAACATGCCTGTAATCCCAGTACTTGGGATACTGGGACAGGAAGATCACAGGTTCTAGGCCAGTCTCAGCAATTTGGCAATGCCCTCTACCAATTACTAAGACCCTAGATTCAATCCCTGCTAAAACACACACAAAATTAATAATAATAATAATAATAATAATAATAATATAAAAATGTCTTCTTTCTCTCATGTAAAAGTCCAGAACTAAGTAGATCAGGACCCTTGGCTATTGAGCTTCACAGTGTCCATTTTCACTGTCACTGTGTGGCCCAATATATCTGCTATAACACCAGCCATCACGTCTGCGTTCTAGCCTCCAGTAAGACAGGGAAAGGGAGAAGTCACAAACAACACGTGGGATTAGAGTTTTAAGAAAAATTCTCAAGAACTTAACCAGAACTGTGTCACATGATTATATATACCTCCATGTGAGACTGAGAAATATTTTTTCTTCTTTAGTTCTTTTAAATTTATAATTAACTAATTAATTTTGCTGTGTTGGGAATCAATTCCACAACCTTGCCTATGCTAGGCAAGTGCTCTACCACTGAGCTACATCTCCAGGCTTAGGAAAGATGTTTTTTACTTCAGGTATCCATGTACCAAAGGAAAACTCATTGGTTCTGTTGCTATAGAAGAAGGGGAGAGAATATAAGCACAATCAACAATCTTTGCCACAAGGATGCTTTAGAGAGAATTACTCTTTACCTAGGAATTGAACAAGATAAAATTTAAGACCCTATCTACCCTTAAGAGTCCACAATTCTACAGGTTGAAGACAATATATCCACAAAGAGAATTGTTTCTCAAGGGCTCACTGGAAGTTCATTCCCTCGTAAGTCCAAAGTGACATACTCAGGTGACCAATGTACGCCCTTCTACAGCAAGTTTTTTCTCTCTTGGTACCATAGTAGTTGTATGTCTCTTCTTAGAGCAATACTTGCTATTTTCCACTTTTCAGTGTAATCATGCTAATAATAACACTGATTGCCAGGCATGGCAGTGCATGCCTGTAGTCTCTATACTTGGGAGGCTGAGCCAGAAGATCGCAGGTTCAAGACCAGCCTCAGAACATAGCAATGACCTCAGTAACTTAGTGAGACCCTGTACCAAAACAAAAAATAAAAACGGCTGGGAATGTAGCTTGGAAGTAGACTGTTCCTGGGTTCAATTTCTAGTACCGATAAAAACCCATATAGTAAACATTACAAAATATGCACACAAAGCACACTAAAGACTAAGAAAATGCCGTGCTGGCCTAAATTCAGGTAAGTACTAATGTCCTCTGTTGGGGGCATTCCTCATTGGTATGCTTATGCTGTGCCTGGGAGCCTATTGCTACTTATGAGAGGTTGTAAGTAGGGAAATTTCTGAACTCACATAAGTTAATGCATATTTTTTCTGCCCTGATAGTGGTGCACTCCTCATTTTGCATTTGTACCTATACCCTTACATAGAGAAAGTTATAGAATTATTGATTGATTAATATTGCCTTATGGTCCCTATTACTCTAAACTATCAACATCTAACACATGTTAGTATTAGAGGGTCATGTGTCTACTCTTTCTCCTGTTTCATTTCAAGTCTAAGAGAAGGGAACAAGGCAAAATAATGATGACAGAGGCCAAGATGCACAATTTAGGATTCATGGGGACCCTTCCTTAGCATGTAAAACTCTTACAGTGTAAGGCAAATTATGCTGCAAAAATTAAACCTTTGCATTGTGAATGGGGAACATTTTTACATCTAGCTATATTGCTTCTCCCTGTGGAGCTGTTGTAAGCACAAAGTTCCCATTACATAATGAACAACTCCTTAAATACTGTGCAACTGTTTCTTGCTAGAAGCATAATGCAGAGAACTCTGCTTTTCTATAGCCATTTATATCACCCCTACTTGGGCCACGTTCTGTAGCGAAAGGGTGATACATACACATCTGGGGGCCACAGGAAAGTATAAGGTGGATATTCATGAAGCATTACATGAACCAAGTCATAATCAGAATACTTTTCTATATTCATGTTCTTCACATTAAGGGTTAAAGAGAGAAGCTGCTTTAAAATTGATTCAAGAACTTTAAATCACTCAGTGCCAAGAGACACCTAAATTGAGCAACAGATTTTACAACTTGTCTTTAGGAACTTTGAACCCACCCCGAGTTTCATTTACTTAATGAGGAGAATCTGTTTATTTGTTGCTATGGAGAAGATTGCTGGTTTTATCATGGTTGTATAAGGACCCAAAGGTATATAAAATATTTCAGTAGTTATTGCCAGTATTTTATATCTGTATTGCATTTTGGAGTTGGCTGAGCATTTTCAAATGATCATCTTAGCAAATTGCCACAGTAGTCTGAGATGCTAGTAAATCATAGGAAGATTCCCTTTTCCCATGGGAGAGTAGGTAAAAGGCCCCATGTGGTAGAGAAGGACACCTCCAGCACTCATGTGGTTGTGTTGAGGAGAAACGTGAATGTTGCTGGACATGACTTAGGGTAAATAGGACAAATCTACTGAAGCAAAAGTGCTGTGTTGCTGCATGCCATGTGATCACATGAGGCTCTGCCAGAATTCCAAAGCAGGCATTGACTTTCCACAGGGAGTCAGCCTAAAGTTTGTTGTTGTTGTCTGTTTTTTCTCTGGTCTCTTTGTTTTTGTTTTTGTCAAATGTAGAGATATATTGACTTGGTTCCCATTTCAGAAAAAGACTCATTGCCTAGTTGTGAGGAATGTGGTTAGGTGACAGCCTGGACTACTCACTTGCTCAGATTCCCCCCAGCTTTGTAAATACTGTGTTTCATGGAGTCACTCCAGCCAATGACTAAAGAAAATCATGGTGCAAGAATGGTATGTTTCTGCCTAACATAGGACTCCTCCAACGCACTCCAGAATTCCCCTGGGTTAAGAAAGGCATTGTTAGATCTACATCTTGGTCTTGCATAACAGAATTACTCTTCACTAAATGTTTTGTGTGTGTGCCTGCTTTTGTTTGGTTTTTTGATTTGGGTTTTTTGTTCTGGTACTGAAGATTGAACCCAGTGGCATTCTACCTCTGAGCTACTCCCCCTACTACATCCCCGACCCTTTAATTTATTAATTTTTTATTGGTGCATTGTTGTCATACATCTTAATTGGGTGCAAGATTGTACAGCTTAAAGTTAAGTGAGGTCATCACCTTTATCTACGTGAGAAAAGATAGCGGTAAGATGCCAAGATCCAGAGTATAAAAATAATTTATATCCTCAAGCTTCAGAAGGCATTTTTCCATGGAGAAAGGGGATAAATAAAAGAAACAGGGCTCCACAAGCATTGATGGTTTTCCAAACTTCTCAGTTGGTCATTAAGTAGATAGCATGAGCCTGATGCCTGGTGGGCCACACACCTGTGTCCATGACCACACTTCTTCCAAATGTCTGCCACTGCTAACAAGGATACTGAGTAAAAAAACAGGTCTGGATAATGCTCCATTTCCCTTCCCTGGACAAACTATTCCAAAGCTAATATCTTAGTGATACTTTCTTTCTCTCATATATAAAGGATGCCAAGTGACACTACTATTGTTTAACAGAAAGATATTGTTGAATCACTTTGGGATTTTCTTTCTTTGTTCGCTTGCTTTATTAGATCTAGTTTTATCCTGTTTTAAATTTTAACAAAAATTTTTTCGGTACTAGGGATTGAAGTCAGGGGCATTTTTAGTTTAAAACAGGGTGTCTTGCTAAGTTTCTGAGAGTCTCACCAAGTTGTTGAAGCTGACCTAGAACCTGCGATCCTCTTCTCTCAGCCTCCCATGTGCAGGGATTACAGGCATGAGCCACCACACCTAGATAAATTTAACAACTTTTTATTAGGTTTATCAGCTGGTTAGATGTTTCATGAATAAGCAATAAAATAAAGAGAAAAATGGGAGTCATGAAACTAATTGCAAATCCATTCTTCAGCTCAATAAAATTATACTCTAAAACACTTGAGCTGTACATTGAATATTAATAAAAATAAGATGAAGTATCACAAGTAAGATCTAGTTGAAACTTTAACATATTTCTTTTTCTATGATATTCAAAAGGTAACATTGAATTTCATGAGCAGAATCTAAGAAACTTCTGAGAATTGTTTTTATTGATAATTTCTAGCATGTAAGAGATTCTATGATGACAATTCTAAATTTTCTTGGTGTTTGTTTATGAAAATTTATGGGAAAGTTCCTGGAGTGGAATATTCCTTGGCAAAGACAGAGAATGCCTCAAATTTAACTTCCTACATGCAGCTGGGAATTCCTAAGCCACTGTTATGGTTAGATATAGAATGTCCTCTGAAGAACTCATGTATTAATGTTTAGAGTTGATGCAATGAAGTCATGAGGGTTATATCATCAGAAGATAAATCCATTATAATGTATTTACTGGGTGGTAACCTAGGCACATGGCATATGACTGGAGGAAGTGAGTGCCTACGAGTGTGGTCCTGGAAACTGTGCTTGTATCCTTGAATCCCCTTGTTTGCCGTCTTGCTTCTGGCCTCCATGATGTACAATAAGAGCCTTTGCTCTCTCTCTCTCTTTTTTGCCACTGTTATGCCCTGAGCTCCAAAGACTCAGCCTAACATGGACTGAAACTCTGAAATCTCTAGAACTGTGAGCAAATAAATCTCCTATCCTCTAAATTGTGTGATCGGTTGTATTAGATTATAGCAGTAAGAATTATGACTGAAAGAGCCATCTTTCCAGCCTAACCAACACCCTTTTCTTTCAAATAAGCCACACTCTAGCTCAGCTGCTCTGCTCAGGTGTTTTTGTTCTGTTTATGGAGAAGAATTTTCCTGTGCCTTAGTTTTCTCATCTGTAAAATGAGATTAATAAAAACCAGCTTCATGAGGCATTTGGAGAATTAAAATGACATAATTTGTGGATTCTCAGGTCTCAAAAACAGTAAGTGTTACATGTTACTATTAATAATAACATATATCTGTTATTATTCATGCTTAATATTATTGCTATAATTTTATTATTAATTCTACTTTGGATACCAATCCCAAAAGCCCTATATATCAAGATCATTCTTCATCATTGACCTTTCTCTGATTCCTCCAGATAAAATTCAGTAATTTTTATGTTAACATTGTTTACTTACTTGTATCTTAATTATGCCCATATATAATACAGTTTAAAATTGGGAACTGTGTTTAAAAAAAAGCAGAGCACATTGCACTAAAATATATGTTCAGTAATTCCATAGTGTGTGAATGGAAATAATCTATCTTAAGTTAGTCTCTAATTTGGTACTAATAGGCTTTAAGTTTCTAGAGTTTATCTTGATGTTGGCTTGGCTCTATTGTGTATCTTTTGTATTGAAAAGGTGACATCCATGCACATTTTTAGTGCAGTAATTTATGATAACTTCTAGTTGTTAAATCTTCCCTAGATATAGAACCTCTACATCTGTCACTGCTCTACTCTCATGTTTTTGCTGTAATACTGCTCAAAACATGACATCTATTAGTGAGATTTTTAGTTATGAATAGTTCTTTTGAGAACTTGTATAGAATGATTGCAGAGTCCTCAGGAAATTGTCATGGATTGCTTTTAGCATGCAGTTTACCATTGTGGTCTCAACTTTTCAAAGTGTTTCAAATGGGCACTTAAACCCACAGGTAGAAACCTAGTTACATCCATTATTTCTGATTATTCCTGTTCTGAATTTTAGTTAAGCAAGCAATTTGGGGACAATTTTGTTTTTAATATTTGACTTTTTTCCTGAATTCCTGAATATTTTGTAGTTCTTTCTTATTAACATGAATCAATTTATTCCCTTATTTCTTGTCAATTACAAATAGTTGTCGGTGGTTTGGCAAATGGCATATAAAGGTGATTCTTTAAAAGTTGAGGGTTTTAACCATTTATTTTGACACTCTCTGATTTTCCTGAAATTTAGAATTCCATTAAAGGAACAAAGGAGTTCTCGAAAATATGCATTGGAAATTCTCGTATGGGTTTATCAACCACTGCCCTCAGGCACTTGTAATCAGTCAATATACACTCACATAGCAGCACCTTTGCACTTTAAACCTTTTTATACTGATCTGAGTGGTCATTGCCTGTGCCTCATTGTTCTGGATCCATCACATACAAATAGTTAAATAAAACATTTTGGATCTCACTCCTATTTATACCTCTTCTTCTTTTTACCTATTATTTTTCACATCCTATGATATGATCATAGTCATTGCTTATTTCTTAAACATAACCAATGTGTTAATTTCAGTCAATAAGTCTTGTTTCTGTGGTCATTGTTTCCCAGAACTCTGAGGGTTTCTAAGTGTGATGGTTATTCTTCCAGGAATAGTGCCAGCTCTCTCCGGTAGCGAGAATTTCTCTCTAATTGACGTTATTTCACACCCTCTGTTTTCCTTACTATTGAAAAGTATATTTCATTGGTAGTTTGCCAAGGATCCTGTTCTGTTTCATAATAATGTTCTGTCCGCACTCTGTGTACTGAGAAATACCTATTCCATGCATCAATTGCATAAATGGCAATTTGAAAGCATTTTACCACAGCTGGATATTTTTCATTGATTCTTTTCATATGAAGATCATTCATTAGGATGCTTCGTTCTGTTTCTTCTTACATCCATACCTCCTTTTTTCTTTCATCCATAGTGCCTTTTGCGTTTTCTATATTAGAATGTAAATTGCTGACTACAGTTATTCTTTAACTGCATCCTGTGGTCATAATGAAATCACAAATTTTGAATTTGACTACTTTTTAAACCTGGCTTCTGACTTGTCCATCCAAATGTATCTTACCATTCTTAGCCTCCCAGTTCCCAGTGACTGATTTCTACAATCTCTTCAAGACATCTGTGCAGCGTTATGGATTATATCGATTGCATTTTGTCCATGTTCAAATTTACAGAATGTAACCCACAGAATATATATTGACTAATAAAGGAATATACCCACGTGGTAGATAGTTGTAGAGAGAAAATATATATTGATATTCTGCAGGCACCTGCACAAATGAAATGGAGAAAATAGCAGTTCGCCATGTCAGAGTTTGCAAATGAAGACTGTGCCTAGAAAACATAGAAAGTGTGGAATGTCCAAAATGGTTTTGCTCCCAATTCATTGCCATAGAAGAAGTGAAAAATCGAAATATCGTATAGACTGGCCTCATTTTATATTACATTCCTGTTTCACTGTGTTTAGGCCTACACCTCTAGATTTCTATATGCTAGATTCTTTTCAAATAACCATCTGAGCATTTCTTCCCCTGGAGTTGCTTTAAAATAGAAGGGAGGTGGGGTGGACATAGAATACTATCTATGTATGTCAAGAAAGAAATGGGGGAATAAAGGAGGGAAGAAGGGAGGGAGGAAATAAGAGAGGGAGAAATTCAGTGATACATTATTCATCAATCTAAGCTGGCATATAAAATAATGTCTCAATCAGTCTAAAATTTTCATTGTATAATCTCTGAAAGAACAAATCCCCCCTCCCTGAACTGTTTGCTGTAAATATTTATCCATGTCTAATCAGTTCTATGCAAAACTGCTTTATATATTTTTTTCTTTTTTGTAAGATCATCAAAGAATCAAAGGAAAAGCTATTTTAGGCAATGAACATAGGCAGCGATTCCAAAATAGAATTGGAGAAATGCAAAGATAGATGGAATCACAAAAGATGATCTCATTCGTAGTATCTTATGCCCTACAAATAGATTTCTGTTTAATTTCCATCATCTCAATGGCTTTCCTTTTTCTCAGAAGTTTATTTGATTTATACTTTTCTTCTAAGTCTTAATTTTCTTTTCATGCCCAATATTGAAAAGCACAGCATTTTATCCAGTGAATAAATGATAATTAATATCCAACTTGGAATATCTCTTTCTAGAATGAAATTCTGTAGGTAGTTTTGATTCATGCACATAAAACTAGGATTTACTTCTATATTATTGGTTTTATTTCAGAATAGTAGATTTTATATCACAGATGATCTAGATATGTCCTTCCCTTCAGAATCTTTAACATGAAGCATGCAGTCTGGAAACAGGTCCAGACACTTCCTGCTGTCAGCAGACATGATTTTATTGTCTTCCTATCAAAGTTCAGTGTTGGCATCATATAAACAAAGCATGCCAGAATAGCAGGTTTCTTATTCTCTGACACTCTAAGAAAGCAAGATTATAAAACTACTGTGTTTCTCATTATAATTCTAGTTAGTTCCATTTGCTCTCAAACATCCACTTCTGTGTTTAACATAAAAGCTTTCAAATTTATTTTCTGACAGACCTGAAAGCAATCCTTCTATGCCTCTTCTTAGCAATATTAGGGTTCACTTTCCTTCCCACGTTTACGAGGTGATTTGAATGGGTATTGATAGCCTGCAGAAATCAAATTATTTGCCTGTGGTACCACAGCTAGTTATTTATGCAGCCAGAGCTAGATGGGATCTTGACACTACCTCAGCTTTATCGGCTTGTCTGTTTATCCCCTCCAACCAGCCACGTATCCGACTTCTTTATTTTTGTTCTCTGAGTTATCCAAGCCCAGACTTTAGAATGGTCTGCCACTAATCCTCCCCACTGATAGCCAGTGAATTGGCAAATCCAAGTTGATCACGAAGCTACAATATCTTTCATATCACCCTGTATTGCCTGAGCTGTTGCCATACTCTGCGTCCCAGTCTTCTCACTCTGGTCCCTCCCTGTCCAAGTCCCAGTGCATGCTGCTCTGTCTCTCTGCTGCAGTGGACAAAAGCACAGCCTCCGGGTCCATACAGCTCTGCCGCTTACTAGCCTTTAACTATAAATGTGGCTAGCAAAACACTCCAAGCCTGTTTCTCATCTATGAAATGGGGCTAAAAAACAAGCCCAGAGCCGGGTGTGGTGGCACACGCTTCTAATCCCCACGCTTGGGAGGCTGAGACAGGAGGATCGCGCAGGTTCGAAGCCAGCCTCAGCTACTTAGTGAGGCTCTCAGCAACTCAGTGAGACCCTGTTTCCAAATAAAATATAAAGTAGGTCTGGGAATATAGCCCGGAGGTAGAAAAGCCCCTGGGTTCCACCCCTAGTACCACCAAAATAAATAAATAAATAAATAAATAAATAAATAAATAAATAAAAAGAAAACAAGCCCAGAGGCTGATTGTGAGAATTACCTGAGATGATGCATGAAAAGTATTTAGCACAGTGCCTGACCCATAATAAGTTCTCAGTAAATGTTAGTTTAGAGGAAGCAATATGGTGTTATAGTGAGAGAGCAAGGCAGGGAACAGCAAGTTGTAGGTCTCAGCGCAGATTATTTTTTATTTTGGGATTTATTTGGGGATTTGCAGAAAAGGAGCTAAAATAATTTTTATTTGTTTTTTGAAATTATACAAATGACAGATGGAAATGGTGCTGCACATTTGAAATCCTAGTACGTGGGAGGCTGAGAGAAGAGGATCATAGGTTCAAAGCCAGCCTCGGCAACTTAGTGAGGCTCTCAGCGACTTAGTGAGACCCTGTTTCCAAATAAGAAATAAAATACGCCTGGGGGTGTATCCCAGAGGTAGAAGACCCCTAAGTTCCATCCATAGTGCCCCCCAAAATTGTACAAAAGAGCCAGGTATGGTGGCACATTCTTGTAATCCCAGTACTTAGAAGGCTGAGGATCACAGGTTTGAGGATAGCCTTAGCAAGTAGTAAGACTCTCATCAACCTAGGGAGACACTGTTTCAAAATCAAAATAAAAAATGAGGCTGACAGTATAGCTCAGAGGTAGAATACCTCTGAGTTTAAGCCCTAGTACCAAAAAAATTGTACAAAAACAACAGTATATGATGGGAACCTATGTGTCTCCAGTGCCTAAAATATTTACTTTATGGCACTTTACCCAAAAAAAAGGTTTTTTATTAATCTTCATTGTAACTGCCAAAGTGAGAATCTTGGCGCTTCCTCTTAGAAACTGTATGACCTTGAACAAAGAACTTAACCTCTCTGAGTGCTGGTTTCCCTGACTGTAAATAGTACCAAGCGTGTAGAATTGTTATGAGAATTAAATGGCATCATTTACATAAAGTGCTTAGCTCACTTTCTGGAATAGTATTTAATAAATGTTAGCTGACACTGTTATGTCTACTCATTGTTGCCAAATAAATAGTCTCTTAGTGCAGAACCTTGCGCATGCTCAGCAAGCGCTCTACCACTGAGCTATAGCCCCAGCTCTAATTGTGACATTTTCTTGAAAATTTTCAAGCAGTCTTTCTATTTCTTATCCTACTAAATAAACATTCCACACTTTGGCTTTCAATATTTTCAGCAATATCAAGCAAGTCTTTAAAATCATTATTTTTAAAGCAACAGGAAACCTTAGAAATAATTGACCTCATTGCACAGATTTGAAAACTAAGGGCCAGAAAAACTGTCAGTGGCAGGTCCTAAATCAGACCTTCTTTTTTTCAAGTAATATGATAGACATTGTAAGAACTGAAAGGGGACCTAGAACCAAACATTCATCTTCCTCCAAAGGTGGGATTCGACTCTATTACATTCCTACTAATTGGTCAACCAAACCCAGTTTGAGTACTTTTGTTTGTTTCAAAGGTTTTTTATTGTTTTTCTTTGTTTGTTTGTTTTTTGTAGTACTGAAGATGGAACCCAGGGACATTGTACTTTCGAGCAATACCCCCAGCTCTATTTTTTTATTCTTTATTTTGAAATAGGGACTCACTGAGTTGCAAAGGGCCTCACTAAGTACCTGAGGCTGTCCGAGAACCACGAGCCTCCTGTCGCAGCCTCTCTGTTTGTATCAAAGTCTTTATACTGAATGGAAATTGGCTTTCTTGATGTTTCTATGTATTGATCCATTTGTATCCACTAGAGTCAAAGAGAACTGTCACCTACCTATATCTTGATCCTTCTTGCACCTATATGAATCAGTTGGGTGTTTGTTGTTTATTGTCTTGCTAAGTAGAAAAGCTCATTCATCACTATCAGGACTTAAATTCAGAGCATGCACTCTAAATAAATGTTTTGTCAAATGATTCAATTGAATCTGGGTGTGGTGGTGCAAGCCTGCAATCCCAGTACTTGGGAGACTGAGACAGGAGGATTGCAGGCTGAAGCAACTTTGCAAGATCTTGTTTCAAAATAAAATAGGGCCTGGGGTATACCTCAGAGGTAGAATGCCTCCTTGGATTCAATCCCTAGTAACACACACACACACACACACACACACACACACACACACACACACAAATACTCAATTGAGTTGAATTATTTAAGTTCCCTTGCTTTATTATTCATAATACCTACTGTCAAGACCTTTTCTCTTGGTCTTTCTCTATGGGAATTAACAATGGTCCCTTTCAGCATGAGCTATGCAGAACTGCTCATAATATTCTGGGGTCATATTTGATCCTTGTGCATCACCTTCTGTCAAATTCATCTGTTCCTCTCTAACTATTCTGCCCATCTCTTAGTGCCCTCTCAGTGGATATTAATTACCAGGCCTTTTAATGATTAGCCTTCCTGCCCCCAGACTTCTATCCATCTTCATTATTATTGCTAGTTATCTTGTTAAACCACAGATCTAATCCTGGTACTCCCCTGTTTAAAAAATATCTTCAATAGCTATCTAGCTATCGATATTCTTTCCCTCCAGGTCTCTATCCACAACCTGTCAAGACATGGCTCCAATCCATAGATCTAGCCTCATTGTGCTCCTTCTTTCCTACACTATCACCATCCCTTCTTCCGCTGCTCTTCAGCCTCTGGTCCTCTCCTCATTTCTTCCACCACTTCATGCCTTTGCACCCACTCTTCGTATGTCTAGAAATCTGAAAATTCCTATTCTTCATTCAGTTTTGCAGCAGTACATTTTAGTGTCTTACTTCATAAGTTCTTGCTTCAAATTCTTATTCTGCCATTTACCTGCTTTATGACCTCAAGAAAGTTGTATAACGTTCCTCAGTTTCTTCATCAATAAGATGGGGATGCTATGGCAGTCATACTTTTTGCACAGGGACATTTTAGGATAAAGAGAAATGAAGCATATAGTCCTCCTGTGCATAGCATAGTACATACTATGTGTACTATGTGTACATCCTATTAGTTTTATTTTAATATTTTCTATTCTCTAACAACATTCAGTATGAGCTATTTTTCATTATTCTTAGTACATAACTCAAATTATACTTCTTCTCCCCTAGGCAAAGTCAGTTGTTCCTTGGGATGTGTTTACCCATTACTCTGTTCATGCATTTGTTATAAAAATTGCCATCATGAGGCGACCTGCTATCTTCATTCATGAAATAAATCCCAGATTCCCTGAGCCTGAAATGAGAGCAGGAAACTGCACATCATGTGAGTTGGCTAGTGGAAACTGCCTGTCCCTATGCTTGTCCTCAACTTTCATATTTCTTTTGAGGATCTTTCACTAATCATTTTTGCCATAGCCTGGGGTCATACTCATAATTTTGCATCATATTTTCTATGTCATGATTCTAAAAGGACCATCCTGTTCTCTCTCCCTCGCCATCTCAGGCTGTTGTGGATAGCTATCCCCCCCCTCCTAAGACAGAACCACATTTGCATTTTGCTTAAACTATATTTCTCATTTTTACAGTATTCACAAAGGAGACAATGGAATCTAGGAAAGATGCAACAATTAAAGAGATTAACTGGCCAATTATTGAGAGCGCCATCCATAAAGTCCACAAGCATATGAGGCTTCCATGCCAGAAAGCAATTCAATCACCATAAATGATCATTCAAGCCTGATCTCATTCTCCCCTGGGACTGGGAATTAAAAGCATATTCCTTTGACAGTTGTATTATCAGTGGATATGCCCGCTCTGCAGAGGGCTAGGCTTAGGGCAAAGGTACCTATATTCCATCTGAAATTTTCAGCCTTCCCCAAGACTTTACTTTGGACTCTCCCCAAATGAGACTAAATTAAAATATGAGTGATGGAGCTCACTCACCCCCCCACCAATTCATCTCTCCAGCTTCTGCAAAGAAATCAAATGCTAATCACTAGTGGCCTCCTAATTCTAGTCATCTGCCCTTAGCTATGATAAAACAGTTATTAACTTAGTCTAAGTGCTGCAAATAAAATAGCCCCATCAGAACTGAAGCCCCAAAATTATGCAAGGGAATTAACAAGGGAAATCATTTTCATAGGACAAGTCCTAGACCTAGTTTTTCCTTTCAGGAAGACTTTTCTCATCAAGAAAGAGCCACATAAACATGTGTTACCTGCTCTCCCAGTGACTATACCTCTTGGCTGTGTTATCACTCACCCCCAAACTCTCAAAGTGCCTAATGCAGTTTTTTATTGGTTACATTAGACTTTTTTACATTTTCTAACTTGCGCTACCCTAGATGTCACCTTAGGAAATCATTCAGTCCTTGAATGATTTTCTTTAGAAATGCATGCATAGCTATACATATGCCCATGAGTTATTTAATCGGTTGGTGAAAGGAGGAAATACAACATTTCTATTATTAACCTTTTTCAATTTCTGGAGAGAAATTGTGAGTCTTGCCTGTAGTCTAGGATAAGAAGCAAAAGAAAAAGGCACTGACAAAATAGCATTTTATTTTAATA
Source organism: Muscardinus avellanarius (assembly GCF_963383645.1). Taxonomy (NCBI): domain Eukaryota; kingdom Metazoa; phylum Chordata; class Mammalia; order Rodentia; family Gliridae; genus Muscardinus; species Muscardinus avellanarius. The sequence continues at coordinate 25,384,043 of NC_137792.1, read as the reverse complement.
CTGCATTATACAAAGACAAAAAACCCCTGAGATTTCCTTTGTCTAAGTAGAATTGACTAATAGGTAAGATCAATCTATATTTCTCTAAGTACAAATAAATGCATATTAATGCACATACATATAAACCCCCCTGTTTGGAAGACAAGAGCCTAGTAGTGGAGTATACCTGTATCCTGGAGTCAATGCCCTTCATATCTGCATTAATGTCAGTTACAAGATTTATTGCAATCTATGGCCAATCACCAATAGCAGCAAAAGACCAGCGATCAGGTACTAAGTTTGTCTGGCTGTATCTTCTTTTTTTCCCAAACCCCATCCCCTTAGATTCTTAACTGTGCAGAAGGGCTAAGTTTTTATACCTATTTTGGATTTTTTCATATCCCCATTTTATCAGTTGGGGTTTTGTATCAGTTAGGATCCCTATGGCTACAAGAAAAACAAAAACTATTGTGTAATAGTAGCTTATATAAAGATTTATTTGTGTCCATTACTAAAATGTCCAGAAGCAAGGCCCTGTAGACTCAGAAATGTCAGGACTAGAGCCTCCACAGTTTTTACTGACTTTTTCTCAAGCTTTTCATCATGATCATAAGATGGCTGTTGAACCACAAGCTACCATGTTCATGGGGTTAAAAAAGAGAGAAGTGAAAGTTGTACTATCTGAGTCTCTTTCTATCATGAAGCCAGAAATTTTTAGAAATATTTCCAGAGATTTTCAGAAAGAGAAACATCTAGAAAAGTCCTAGAGGAATTCCACTTATATATCGCTGGACAGAACTGTGTCACATAATCATCAACAACTGAAAGGTGCCTGGGGAAAGTTGATTGTCAGTGGGGATTGAAGTAGCTAACTGGTAGCATCTACGGTCCTTCAGTTGCAAACATCAACAACTAACTTTGACTCATTCAAGTTAGGGTGAACAAAGTGGGTAGAGATAGGAGCTGTATATTTTTAAAAAATCCATAAACTTGATGTAGTGGGGCATGCTTGTAATCCCAGTACTTGAGAGTCTGAGACAGGAAGATCATAGGTTTGCAGCCAGCCTCAGCTACTTAGCAAGGCCCTTAGCAACTTAGTGAAACCCTGTTTCAAAAGAAAAAATAAAATTAGGCTGGGGGGTTAACTTAGAGGTAGAATGCCACTGAGTTCAATCCCTAGTACTACAATCAATCAATAAATAAAAAATAAAAATCAATCAATAAAGCAATTAACCAATCTAAATGGCATTCATAGACATGAAGAAAGTGATTTAAAAACTAGGTCTTGCCGGGCGTGGTAGCACACACTTGTAATCCCCACACTTGGGAGGCAGAGACAGGAGGATCGCGCAGGTTCAAAGGCAGCCACACTGCTTTAAGAGACCGTTTCCAAAAAAAAAATTATATATATATAATTAGATATATATATATAATTAGATATATATATATATTAGATCTGGGAGTGTAGACCGAAGGTAGAAGGGCTTCCAGGAACCCCAGTACCACCAAATAATAAATAAATAAATAAATAAATAAATAAATAAAAACTAGATCTAGAAATAAGACATGAAGTGGCAGTTTTCTAAGATCTCAGAAGCAGGAACACATTTGTCTTCTTTTTTAATACTGTCTTAGAATACCTAGCTCTAAACTCTTCCCAACTTTGTATACTTTTCCTTCTGTATATAGGCCTCAAGAGTGGCAGAATATGAGTACCTTAGCTTGGGATCTTGAACTCACACCTTAGGGAAAATGAGAAAGGCAAGAGAATACCATGATAAGCAGCTCTAATAGAACCTCAGGAATATGCATAAAAGGAAGAATTCCTCAAAGAAAAGAAAATGAAGGCATTAGTGTCTGTCTGTCTGTCTGTCTCTCTCTCTCTCTCTCTCTCTCTCTCTCTCTCTCTCTTTGACAAAACTAAAAAAAATGAATCCACAGACATTTACTGTAATCCTTATAAGTCATCAAAAATTGTATTTTTAAGTATAGGAAAATAAATAGAATAGCATTATTATATGGGGAAAATATGCTACTACTGCTTTAAAAAAGCATCTCTTCTGTCTCGACATTTTAAACATATTTTGAAGTAGTATTTTAAAAATCTGAAATGGTTGATAAATAAATTTCAAATGCCATCGATGATGCAAGAATGGATGTTAGAGATATTTTAACTATGTTTTTACAAATTCCTTCTCCAAAAAGATCTCACACCTGAAGGGCAGAGATTCTGGTACACATAAATCTTTTCATCAGAAGTCTAGTCACATAGCAATTGTGATATCATTATCTTCATATCTTGCTTCTTTCTCAAATAATGTCTTCTTAAGTTGTATGCCAATGTGATCATCTAATTTTTTAAATGGAAATCATATGTCATAAAAAGGTTAATATAACCAACAGCAAGTATTAGCAAATATTAGCAAAGCTTTAGAATTTAAAAAAAAAGAGTTAAGGTTCTGGCTCTGCAATAACTAGCTAAATTTATATTAAGACCTCAATTTCTTCACACACAAAATTATCATATTATTGTCTACTTGTAAGCCTTGTTGCAAAGAGTAATTTAGGTAACAGTAACAGTGATTAACATATAAATTGAAAGCCCCTTGGATTTTGACACAGGTGTCTTGAGATCAAGAGATTTTTAAGGAAAAATATTTGTTTTTTTTTTATTTTTATTGGTGCATTGTAGTCATACATCCTAATGGGGTACAGGATGGTACAGTCACACATATACACATCACTCATTTAGCCCGTCCCCATTCCCTCCCCATTTGCTCCCCCCTCCTTCCTCATGTTTGGCTTAGTGATTGACTTTGATATATTTATGAATGTATGTCATATTCATTAGGGAATTTGCCTCTTCCTCTCTCCCTTTCCCCTCAGGTCACCTTATTTGCTCATCTGTGTTTTTTTTTTCTTCAACTAGAGTTTTTCCTATAATCCTTTTTCTCCCTAGCTTCTGCATATTAGGGAAAATGTCCGGTTTTTTACTTTGTGTGATTAACTAATCTCACTTAGCATAATGTTCCATCCATTTATCCAAATTTTACTCACCAATAAAGAGGGAAAATATTTTAAATAGGAGACATATATATATATATATATATATATATATATATATATTACTCTCTGCAGATAAGCAAATATGTAGATCATGAGATCATATTGATCTTTTCTTTTAATTTTAATTGGTACATTATAATTAGACATAATGGTGGGGTTCGTTGTTATATTTTTGCACATGATATAATTTGACCAATTTCATTCTCCAGTACCTCCTCTTTTCCCTTTCTCCTACCTTCACCCACTCCCCTCCCACTACTTTATTTTTTTCCTTTCTATTTTCATGAGACTTTTCTTCCCTTTTGTTTCCTTTTTCTCTCTAGCTTCCACATATGAGATAAAACATATGGCCCTTGACTTTCTGAGTCTGGCTTATCTTGCTTAACTTAATATTCTCCAGTTCCATCCATTTTCCTGCAAATGACATAATTTTGTTCTTCTTTATGGTTGAATAAAATTCTATTGTGTACATATGCCATATTTTTTATCCATTCATCTGCTGATGGACACCTAGGCTGCTACCATAATTTAGCTATTGTGAATTGCTCTGTTATAAACATGGGTACACTTGTATCATTGTAGTATTCTGACTTTAATTCTTTTGCATAAGTACTGAGGTCATATTGATTTGAAATGAAGTCCAGTTTTTCAAAGGAATATACTTTTTTCACATTAAAATATCAAAACAATGATGCATAGGGATAATAATGGTCTCTGGCTGAATGAGGTACCACCTTATTATCCTCAACCTTCCAGCTCATAGATTTCTTCCTTGCTGGAGACTTTCCTAACATCTTAATGACTTTTTAACATTTTCCACATACCCTTTACACCTTCCATTAATGACTAGTTCATAGCACATTTTTCTTTGTTTTATTTCCCTATTCTTGGTATGACATTCATTCTCTCTGTGTTTCTATGGAAGCTTTTGTAATGCCTCAGAGGAAACAAAGACTGAGTCTTTGAAATAATGAAAACATCACTAAACCATAAAACCGAGATTTCAGGAGGCTAATGGAGGATTAGGGCTTTATTACATACAGCCATCTTACAGTTTAGACTTCAAGTCTCAATTGTGCACTGACTTTTTTTCTTTTTCTTCAGCGTGTACATGAGCATGTACATACACACTTCATACTTCAGCAATATAAAAGAAAAACTACAAAACTTTCTTATAAAGCCCCAAAATGGAATTAAGAGCCGCAGTCTCAACACCAGGCTCAAGGGTATCTGTGATTTTGGAGGACTGTGCTGGCTATCATAGCAGGAACACTTTGTGTCAGTATGGAGGCTTTTAACTTGTAATAGCAGCTGGGTGCAGTGGCACACGCTTGTAATCCCAGTACTTGGGAGGCTGAGACAAGAGGATCACAGGTTTGAGGGCAACCTCAGCAACTTAGCAAGCCCTCAGCAAATTAGTGAGACCCTATTTCCAAATCAAAAGTAAAAATAGACTCAGGTATGGTAGTGCACGCTTGTAATCTCTGTACTTGAAAAGCTGAGACAGGATGGCACAGGTTCAAAACCAGCCTCGGCTACTTAGTGAGGCTCTCAGCAACTTAGTGAGACCCTGTTTCCAAATAAAATAGAAAATAGGTCTGAGAGTGTAGCCCAGAAATAGAAAGCTCCTGGGTTCCATCCCCAGTAACACAAAAAAAGTAAAAATAGGTCTGGGGTATAGCTCAGAGATAAAAGGCCCCTGAGTTTTATCCACAGTACCACAAAAACAAAACAAAACAAAATAGCTTGCAGTATCAGAATATAGAATGAAAATGTAAGCAGTGTTTCTTTTCTCACACAATGAGAATCTGGAGGAAGTTGGTTTAATATTCAATGATAACATTAGGAATCCACTATCTTCTGTTTTTCCATTGACTTTGGTCCTTAGGATTATTGCCTCTTGATCAGAAAATAGCTGTTACACTACAGGAGTTGCATCTTGACAGTACATGGAAAGGGACAGTTTTATTCACATTTCAGAAGCCCCTGCACCCCTAATATCTCTTTGGCCAGAACAAGGTAACATAGCTGCACCTACCTGCAAAGAAGATTAAGAAATCAAGTGTCTGGTCCTTTTAACATTATTTTTAATTGACTCTATCACTGTATAAAAGAGGTATTATAATTACTATTGATAAGGCAACCAACATTGTATACCATGGTATTTGTAAACCTTTAAAAAGTATTTTCCTAGCCGGACATGATGGCGCAGGCTTGTAATCCCCGCACTTGGGAGGCAGAGACAGGAGGATCGCACAGGTTCAAAGCCAGCCACGCTGGCTTAAGAGACCCTGTTTCCAAATAAAAATATAAAATAGGTCTGGGAGTGTAGCCCGGAGGTAGAAGGGCTTCCAGGAACCCCAGTACCACCAAATTTTAAAAAAGTGTTTTCCTATTAAATTATTTGTAGCCTTTTGGTTCAGGCACCTTTGTTTATAAATCTTTATACTCCTAGCATTTATCATATTGCATTACACAAAATAGAACCTAAGAAATATTTTTAAATTGTAATCTGGAGAAGATAATAACCAATAAAAAATTAACATGACTCTACAATTACAAGCAGTGAAAAATTATAAAGGCCAAGAATAGGCTACTTTGAGCCGGGCGTGGTAGCGCATGCTTGTAATCCCAGCATTTGGGAGGCTGAGACTTGAGGATCGCAGTTCGAAGCCAGCCTCAGCTACTTAGTGAGGCCCTTTGCAATTCAGTGAGACCCAGTTTCAAAATAAAGAATAAAAAACAGGGCTGGGGGTGTAGACCAGACGTCAAATGCCCCTGGGTTCCATCCCAAGACCTGAAAAAATAAAAAAAAAAGAATAGGCTACTTTGAAGGAATAACAATGGAAACTGTATCATCTAGGGAGGTTTTTTGAATAGATGTTGAACTGAAATCTAAAGGCAGGTCAGTCCTGTGAAGATGGAAGGGAATAGAATGATGGTTGCAAAACTGAGCCAAGAGCGGCTAAGTGTAGCTAGAGGTTAATTGACTGAAGGAGTGAGTGGTCCAGGACAAGGTTGAAGAGTTTATTTTATGAGAAAGTAGGGATTTCCTATGATCTGACATGCCTATAACTGTATCTGAGCTGATGTCCCTGTAAAACAGCATCTAATCTGATATGTGTGCTATGCAGAGGAGAGGTTAGAGATGGCAAGACTACCTAGGCATGGTGGCACACACTTGTAATCCCAGTACGTGGGAGGCTGAGACAGGAAGAGTGCAGGCTTACAGCCACCCTCAGCAACTTAGGGAGGCTTTCAGGAACTTAGTAGGCTTTGTTCCCAAATAAAAAGTAAAATATGTCTGGGGATATAGCACAGAGGGCGAAGGCCCCTGGATTCCCTCTCCAATACCACAAAAAAAGTTGGTGAGAGTAGAATGGAAGCAAGAATATCTGTTATAGGGTACCTAAAGTTATCTTAATTAAAGCAAATGGTGACAAAGACCAAGGTGGTAGCAGTAAAAATAGAAGTAAATAGATTTGAGATGTATTTTTGAGGTAACAATCTACATGGCTCGATAATGGATTAGATGTCAGGTATGAGGGATTGAGGAAGGCTCCCAGGGTTTTGTTTTGTTTTGTTTTAAGCAATTTGTTGTACTATCCATTAAAGTGATGAAGACTGAGAAGGTCTGGGTTAGATAGTTTAGTTTTAGATCTGTTCAGCTCAAGATGCCAATGATATGTCTAAGTGCAGATGTAAAATCCTGTTATAGCTCAGAAGAGAGGCTGAGCTGGAAATATGAGAAAGATGTTGACATGTGGTTGGCGTTTAGAGTCTTAAGAACGGAAATCACCTAGTGTGTAAAAAGGAAAGGGAATAAGGGCTAGGACCAAACCCTGACAAATTCCAAGAAGTCAAATAGAGGTAAGAGAAGATAAGTGAGACAAACATCAAAAGAAAGGACATCTCAGAACCCGGGGATGTGAATAAATGTGTGAGTGATGGATGGCTCTTGGTCTGCAATTCTGTTCCTCTCTTAAATCTCAAGTTTGCTAGAATCCAGCTAGGATGCCACATCTTCCCAAATGGTCTGGGGGCATTTAGTAACACATCAGAAAGCAGGCATTTCTAAAGTCATCAGCTTTTATCTGTGAATTATGTGAGATTTGAAGCAGTGAGATAGGAAAGTGACTAAAGTCAGTTCTGCTGTCTTGCTGTCATGAAGACTTGCCCCAGCATAGTGCTTAAGGACATGCTTGCCCACTGAGCTCCGTATCATCTATTCCACTGGCTGAATAAAGAATTGCACACACTCTCTAACCTCAATTCTGTTGAACAAGGGAGTAAGAGATGTCTTTAAATGTTGAAAGACTGGATGGTAGGAAAATAGGATTATTACAGCATGTTGGAGAAATGCATTTCTATGGTTGGTTTTCTTAAATATCCTAATAAGATTTCCTTTTATCTATATAATTCCTGACACTTTACAAAGCATCTTTACATGCACCATCCTGTTTGACCCTCATAAGAGCTTTGCAAAGTATAATGTGAAGGGACAGAAATGATGTTTAGACACCTAGTAAGCAAGACGGGAGTGGTGGCACATGCTTGTTATCTCAGCGCTTGGGAAACTGAGATGAGAATCACAGGTTCACAGCCAGCCTTGACAACTTAGTGAGGCCCTCAGCAACTTAGTAAAAACCTATTTCAAAAATAAAATAGGGCTTGAAATGTAGCTCAAAGGTAGAATACCCCTGGGTTGAATTCCTAGTATCCCACATAAACATACACACAGAAAACTTAGTATGCTTAGGGATAGGGAAAAGCTCAGTGGTAGAGTGCTTATCTAGCATAATGTGAAGCCCTGGGTTCCATCTCCAGCACAAGAAAAAATTCCTTGGCCTTATAAATGGAAAAGCTGTGATTACAATCTGGGTTTTCTAATTTTTATCTCATTCTGTATTATGTAATATGTAGATTGGTAAATATTGTTCATCTCACCAGTATACTGTTAACAACTAGACAGCTACCTAGATTACTGTGAAGGAGCATGAAGCAAATTGGGAAAAGCTAGAAAACAGTGTCGTAGACAAATTACTAATGTCCCATAAGCACTCAGTGGGAAAGTAATAGTACACATGTATTTTATTTATCTGCTGGTCCACAACTAAGAAACCTTCTGTTAGTATTTATGAACAAATATTTTAACAAATTTAAAAGTCTCTTGTTAAATTATTTAGTGTGGTTGGATAAAATAAATTTTAAATAAGAATATGCCTGTTACCCAAATCAGCTATATATCCCCAGTGACAAGTAACTCTATTGGGGAATGTCAGGTTTTGATATATAAAGAATCAGAATGCAGTAGTCATCAAACTTCTTGCAAACATTTCTTGGCTAGGCAAACTAAGTTCTAGTGGGATGACTGGATTCCCATCACTCAGAAATCTCAAATGTTTTCCATAAAGCAAGTGAACACGGTGTTGTGGTCTCCTTTTCAGTCTATTGAATTCTAGAGTACATTGGAGCAACACATTTCCTGCTAGTTTTTTTTAAAGAACTTTGAAAATCCTTTCACTTCAAGTTCCAAATTCTATCTAAAGTCCTAAAAATCATTATCTTAGAAGTATCTCAGTTCACCCCTCTGCATAGATACCTTAAAACTGGCATATGTTCTTCAGCCAAGAATCAGTACAACCTTCTACTGTTTTCATTTTTACCTTCTACATTTTATTTTGAAATAATTATAGATTTGCATAAAAGTTGCAAAAATGGTACAGGGGGTCCCCATTATGCAATTTACCCAACTTCGCAAATGTTAACATGTTACATAACCATAGTCTAATTATCTAAACCAAGAAATGAACACTGGTGCAATACTATTAACTGAATTACTGACTTCTTTCCTATTTCACAACTTTTTTTTCAAATAATGACCTTTTTCTGTCCAGAATCCAATCCTGAATGCACATTGCCCTTAATAGTTACATCTCCTTACTTTTCTCAAATCTCTTCCTCAGCCTTCCCTGGTCTTTCATGACCTTTGTACTTTTGAGAAATATTGGTCCATTATTTTCTAGAATGTCCCTCAGTTTTGACAGGCCTGATGTTTTCTCATGATTAATCTGAGCTTGTGGATTTGGGGGAAGAATGACACAAAAGTGTCATCTCCTTTCTGGTGCATCATATTAGTGGAGGCATCATGTTTACGTTTTGTTTCTAGTGAGGTTAACTTTGGTCTCATGACTAAGGTCATACTTATGCAGTTTCTCCAGTGTGGAGTTATTCTTTCCCCCCTTTTAATTAATAAAAATGTTGGAGATTATACATTATGTTTTTCTATGTATTAGGAATAATGGAAACAGTACTGGAATACAAGTAAAGAGATCTGGATTCTACTATTAATGCTTAGCTTGATGGCATTGGGAAAGTGACTTAACCAGTCTGGATTTCAGTTTTTCTATCTTCAAAATGAGGACTTGGGCTAGATGATCTCAGTGTCCCTTAAAGTGTAGTGACTCGGCTGGGTTCTGGGCAGGGGTCGCGGGCTGGGCACGCCAGATGGGCCCCGGGTCGCGGGACTCTGGGCCCCAGGCAGAACTGCGCATAGCACGCCAGACCCCTGGAGAGACCAGGCCCAGTAAGACGCTGGGTTCTGGGCAGGGGTTGCGCGCGGCGCACAAAAGCCGGGGCCTGGGTCGCGGGACCCTGGGCCCCGGGCCGAACTGCGCGTAGCACGCCAGACCCCTGGAGAAACCAGGCCCAGTAAGACGCTGGGTTCTGGGTGGGGGTCGCGGGCGGGGCACGCCTAATGGGGCCCGGGTCGCAGGACTCTGGGCCCCGGCCGAACTGCGCGTAGCACGCCAGACCCCTGGAGAAACCGGACCCAGTAAGACGCTGGGTTCTGGGCGGGGGTCGCGGGCTGGGCACGCCAGATGGGCCCCGGGTCGCGGGACTCTGGGCCCCTGCCGAACTGCGCGTAGCACGCCAGACCCCTGGAGAAACCAGACCCAGTAAGACGCTGGGTTCTGGGCAGGGGTCGCGGGCTGGGCACGCCAGATGGGGCCCTGGTCGCGGGACTCTGGGCTCCAGGCCGAACTGCGAGTAGCACGCCAGACCCCTGGAGAAACAAGGCCCAGTAAGACGCTGGGTTCTGGGCGGGGGTCGAGCACAGGGCACGCCAGCTGGGGCCCGGATCGCTGGACTCTGGGTCCCGGCCGAACTGCGCGAGTAGCACGCCAGACCCCTGGAGAAACCGGGCCCAGAACAGAAAAAGATAAAGAAAAATATCGGAGAGGTGGTAAGAAAGCCGTTATGGATGTCAGGACACTGGAGATGCAGACAAAACTTATCTAAATGCACTGGAACTTATGGAAAAATTCGCCGTGAAAGAGGACTGCTATTTCTCTATATTGTTAAGAATCTCAGACATCACATATAAGGAGAGAGTTTAGCGGAGACCAAGGAGAAATGCGGTGTTGAAAGAGTTCTTCGCGATGGTGGTGGAGACTTGTATTCAGGAGAAGCAGAAACCGGATCTTACCAACTTTATTTTTTTGGAGAAATTACACTAAATGTCGAATGCTACCATCACGCATGCTTAGGAACACTGGACAACATTCAGAGTGGAAAAAGAGCCTGGGAAGGATTTGAAACGGTGGAGGCAGTGGCAATGCCAGTGGCCAATATTCGGGGGAGGCAGAGATCTGATACATTACAACTGGAACCTTTGAAATAATAACCACAGAGACAGTGATCGGAACCTGCTGAGGGGTTAGGCGGGCGCCGGGGCCAGTGGCCGACATCGGAGCTTGCTGTGAGGCAAGGCCACTACTGAGGCCTCCGTGGCCGGGATTGGAACCTGCAGAGGGGTTAGACCGATGCTGGGGCCAGCGAGGCCGGCATTGGAGCCTGCCATGATGCAAGGCTTGTGCTAGGGCCTCCGAGGTCGGGTCCAGAAATTGCTGAGGGTTTAGGCCGGTGCTGGGGCCAGCGAGGCCGGCATCGGAGCCTGCCGTGAGGCAAGGCCAGTGTTGGGGCCCCCGAGGACGGGACCGGAGCCTGCTGAGGGGTTAGGCCGGTGCTGGGGCCAGCGAGGCTGGCATCAGAGCTTGCCATGAGGCAAGGCCGGTACTTGGGCCTCCGAGGCCAGGATAAGAGCCTGCCGAGGGGTTAGGCCGGTGCTGGGGCCTCCGAGGCCAGGATAAGAGCCTGCTGAGGGGTTAGGCCGGTGCTGGGGCCAGCGAGGCCGGCATCGGAGCCTGCCTTGAGGCATGACCAGTGCTGGGGCCTCCGAGGCCGGGATCGGAGCCTGCCGAGGGGTTAGGCCGCTGCTGGGGCCAGCGAGGCCGGCATCGGAGCCTGCCGTGAGGCAAGGCCGGTACTGGGGCCTCCGAGGCCAGGACAAGAGCTTGCCGAGGGGTTAGGCCGGTGCTGGGGCCAGCGAGGCCGGCATTGGAGCCTGCCTTGAGGCATGACCAGTACTGGGGCCTCCGAGGCCGGGATCGGAGCCTGCCGAGGGGTTAGGCCGCTGCTGGGGACAGCGAGGCCGGCATCGGAGCCTGCCGTGAGGCAAGGCCGGTACTGGGGCCTCTGAGGCCGGGATCGGAGCCTGCCGAGGGGTTAGGCCGCTGCTGGGGCCAGTGAGGCCGGCATCGGAGCCTGCCGTGAGGCAAGGCCGGTACTGGGGCCTCCGAGGCCAGGATAAGAGCCTGCTGAGGGGTTAGGCCGGTGCTGGGGCCAGCGAGGCCGGCATCGGAGCCTGCCTTGAGGCAAGGCCGGTACTGGGGCCTCGAGGCCAGGATAAGAGCCTGCCGAGGGATTAGGCCAGTGCTGGGGCCAGCGAGGCCGGCATCAGAGCCTGCCGTGAGGCAAGGCCGGTACTGGGGCCTCCGAGGCCAGGATAAGAGCTTGCCGAGGGGTTAGGCCGGTGCTGGGGCCAACGAGGCCGGCATCGGAGCCTGCCGTGAGGCATGACCAGTGCTGGGGCCTCCGAGGCCGGGATCGGAGCATGCCGAGGGGTTAGGCTGGTGCTGGGGCCAGCGAGGCCGGCATCGGAGCCTGCCGTGAGGCAAGGCTGGTACTGGGGCCTCCGAGGCCAGGATAAGAGCCTGCCAAGGGGTTAGGCCGGTGCTGGGGCCAGCGAGGCCGGCATCGGAGCCTGCCTTGAGGCATGACCAGTGCTGGGGCCTCCGAGGCCGGGATCGGAGCCTGCCGAGGGGTTAGGCCACTGCTGGGGCCAGCGAGGCCGGCATCGGAGCCTGCCGTGAGGCAAGGCCGGTACTGGGGCCTCCGAGGCCAGGATAAGAGCCTGCTGAGGGGTTAGGCCAGTGCTGGGGCCAGTGAGGCCGGCATCGGAGCCTGCCTTGAGGCAAGGCCGGTACTGGGGCCTCGAGGCCAGGATAAGAGCCTGCCGAGGGATTAGGCCGGTGCTGGGGCCAGCGAGGCCGGCATCGGAGCCTGCCGTGAGGCAAGGCCGGTACTGGGGCCTCCGAGGCCAGGATAAGAGCTTGCCGAGGGGTTAGGCCGGTGCTGGGGCCAACGAGGCCGGCATCGGAGCCTGCCGTGAGGCATGACCAGTGCTGTGGCCTCCGAGGCCGGGATCGGAGCATGCCGAGGGGTTAGGCCAGTGCTGGGGCCAGCGAGGCCGGCATCGGAGCCTGCCGTGAGGCAAGGCCGGTACTGGGGCCTCCGAGGCCAGGATAAGAGTCTGCCAAGGGGTTAGGCCGGTGCTGGGGCCAGCGAGGCCGGTATCGGAGCCTGCCTTGAGGCATGACCAGTGCTGGGGCCTCCGAGGCCGGGATCGGAGCCTGCCGAGGGGTTAGGCCGCTGCTGGGGCCAGCGAGGCCGGCATCGGAGCCTGCCGTGAGGCAAGGCCGGTACTGGGGCCTCCGAGGCCAGGATAAGAGCCTGCTGAGGGGTTAGGCCAGTGCTGGGGCCAGTGAGGCCGGCATCGGAGCCTGCCGTGAGGCAAGGCCGGTACTGGGGCCTCCGAGGCCAGGATAAGAGCTTGCCGAGGGGTTAGGCCGGTGCTGGGGCCAACAAGGCCGGCAGCGGAGCCTGCCGTGAGGCATGACCAGTGCTAGGGCCTCCGAGGCCGGGATCGGAGCATGCCGAGGGGTTAGGCCGGTGCTGGGGCCAGCGAGGCAGGCATCGGAGCCTGCCGTGAGGCAAGGCCGGTACTGGGGCCTCCGAGGCCAGGATAAGAGCCTGCCAAGGGGTTAGGCCGGTGCTGGGGCCAGCGAGGCCGGCATCGGAGCCTGCCTTGAGGCATGACCAGTGCTGGGGCCTCCGAGGCCGGGATTGGAGCCTGCCGAGGGGTTAGGCCGCTGCTGGGGCCTCCGAGGCCAGGACAAGAGCCTGCCGAGGGGTTAGGCCGGTGCTGGGGCCAGCGAGGCCGGCATTGGAGCCTGCCTTGAGGCAAGGCCGGTACTGGGGCCTCTGAGGCCAGGATAAGAGCCTGTCAAGGGGTTAGGCCGGTGCTGGGGCCAGTGAGGCCGGCATCGGAGCCTGCCATGAGGCATTACCAGTGTTGGGGCCTCCGAGGCCGGGACTGGAATCCTGCCAAGGGATTAGACTGGTGCAGGGGCCAATGGCCAGCATCGGAGCCTGGCGTGAGGCAAGTTCACTCCTGCGGCCTCCAAGGTCGGGACCAAAGCCAGCTTAGGGGTTTGACCGGTTCAGGGGCCAGCGAGACCAGAACTGGGTCCTCCCATGAGGCAAGGCCGCTGCATGAGCCAGCGAGGTCTGGATCAGTCCACTGAGTAGCCAGGCCACTACTGGGACCATCAAGAGTGGGATTGGTACTTGCAACGCAGCATGCACAGAGAAATATCGCAGAAAATATAAATCAGACGCTTCTCTTAATCAGCAATAACTAGGAGGAAACGGGCAACAGGAAGAGGTTGAGCTATAGAAAGGGCCCTATAGTGAAGCAACTAATGTGACCAATCAGAGGGTATGTAATACTGGAGGACGGAGCCTCTTTAAAATGCAGGAGGTACATAAACAAATGTATCAAAGTAAATCACCAAAGAAGTGTGGGATGGAGGGAGGGGGAGGGAATGGGACGGGGGGGCTGGAGGAGGGCTAATTGGATGATGTGTGCTTGTATATCCTCTCAAATCTTGTACTCCAATGTGATTGATATATGACTACAATGCACCAATTTAAAAAATAAATTAATTAAAAAAAAAAAGTGTAGTGACTCTGTGATTCTTGACTTGGCATTTTAAAACCAAATTGCACCTAAGAAACTTTAAAGACTTTATAGCTAGAAGTCCAAATATTAATTTAGCCATTTAGATACTACCTATTTATGTGCCAGGCACTGTTTTAGGTACTAAGGTTAAAACAGAAACCAAGACAAAGCTCCTACCCTCATGAGATCTTGAGTTCCACTAGGGAAGACAGATGATTTTTTAAAAGTACAAACTTAGTATACCATACAATTAGATTGTGATAGCATAATGAGGAAAAAATAAGTGGGGAAGAGTCTAGAGGGTTGTGTATGAGGGAGTTGTCATCTAATATAAGGTAATCAGGGAAGGTTACTCTGGGGAGGTGATATTTGAGTAAAGACTTAGAAGAAGTGGGGAAGGTGTCCTGCAAGTTGGTCAGGAACTATGTTGCAGACAGAACAATACATGAGAAGTCTTTGAGGCAAGACTAAGCTGATTATATGCCATATAGAAAAATTGAGGTATCCTGAAACACCCTCACTGGACAGGTCCAGAGAGATTATTAAGACTTGGATAAGAAGACACTGCTATTTAATGTAATATCTGGTTTCAAAATTACCTTTCCCGGGTCCTTATCAAAACCATGCTGTTTTTACTTTCAATGTGTCTTTGAAAAATTGACAGAATATATGATTGTAGATTTCAGACCATGCCAAATATTGGTAGAATAAAAGCCACTTTTAGCTTTCTATAGAGTATGAGACTTGATCTTGCCAGGGGTGTCACAGGTGGATTTTAAAGCATCAACTTCACAAATGTATTTAACGTCAACCAAGGACTCTGCCTCAACTGTAATGGTGCCCACAAGGGAGCCTCCAAATCTGCTAGTCCTAATCCTTGTACTGGGCTGTATCACCTGCCTGCCCAAACATCATGCAAGGAGGAGCAGTATTCCCAAGTGTTGGTGGTAAATGAGGTGAGATGTCAGCCAGAAGTGGCTATGACCAAATAAATATCATAAGGAGGTAGGTTCGAAACACTGGAGTATTTGTGTTTTGAATGAAACCCAGAAAAAGTGCAGCAGAACTGAAGACAGTGGGAGGCCACTGCAACAATCATAACTACTTTATAGGCAGGAATTAAAGACAGGTTGGTTTTTTGTGATTAGATAGATGAGGAGTCTAAGAAACTATTATTTTCTTCATTTATTTATTCATCATTCAACCAGTTATTCAGTAGGTAGTACTAAGCATCCATTATATGGCAAGTACGGTGTTTAAAACCTGAAAATACAGAGACATAGCGGACTCCTGTCCCAGGGCAGCTTAAAGACCATCAGGCATAGACCTCCTTTCCACATAAAGACGCTAAGTGAAGTAAAGGGTTAAAGGAGCTATGATCATAGCATACTAAACCCAGAGGACCCCAAAGGAAGACATTTCCTTAAAAGAAAAAAACTGAGAGTCTCATCAAGCTTCTCAGCCTCACAGAGACATAAAAAACAAACAACCCCCATCAATATCACCTCTCAATATGAAAAGCAACGATAAATACCTTCATTAATCAACCCAAATTAAATCCATAAATAAGTCCATATTTATGAACAGGGCTGGTTACAGAACCCTGTGGATATTTAACATTCAATTATTTTCTGAAGCTAGATCCTGCTCGGAGATGTCTTGCCTTTCTAATATTACTACTGCAGATATCCTAACTAGGCTACGAAGGTGCTCTCTCTGCATAGCGCTGCCATTATTGATTTGGTTGTTAACAGTACAGGCATCAATGACTGATGATGACTCTCTGGACGTCCCTCCCTACTGCCATCAAAATGGCTCTGGGCTTTATCCAACCAGGGCTGCTAAATGAATAGTAGATGTATTAACAGAGGAGAAATTGGTCCTGAGGTGAATTTACTCTCTGGAGGAAGATTTGTTGGTGTTTCCAACAACCTGTGCGTTAAACCAGATGAGCCTTCGCATAGGAATTTTGAGGAGAAATGGGCAATTCTGTGAGAGCCTAATGTTTTCTTAGCTGCATTTTCTTCTTACTGAGACCTGAGCATTCTCTGGAGACCATAGTAGTTTACCATTTTCAGAACAGACTTCTTGAAAATCATTTGAAACCCTCCATGTTTCGATTTATCAATTTATTCTAGTACAGATATACTCTACAAATGCCAATGGAAGAACATTCTCTTTTCCTCACAGGTAGATCACAGAAATGGGTCCACAGTTGTTGAGTCAGTGGTTTCTGAGTTCCATCTGAAATTGCATCTGGGCACTGTTTTTCAGTAAAGGATCTTCTCTGAATGAATGGCAAACATGTCCATTTTTGTGGGCATAAGAACGGAACTTTTCCCATTATGCGCTGAAAGGAGCTGGGGGGTCCCTGATTTCAGTTACACAGGTAGAAGAAACAATAGATTTCCTCTCAGGGATGTCACAGCTTGGATATTACTTGAGCGGCAGGGCACTGCTATACCCTGACTTAAGACACACAATTTAGACTTGTTTCATAGCTGTAATTTTCTTCCTCAAAAAACAACCACCTGCATGAGAAGAAAGAGCCTACGTTTCCTTTTTTCATGAAGTGATAACAGAATAGTAAGTCACCACACATTCACATTCCACAAGTCTTTGTTTTCTTCTCTGGCCATCAAAGTGCAAAATCACAACCAAGAAACTAGAATTGATATGTAGGAGCCTAAAGCAGTAGTAATAACCGCTGCAGGAGAAGTAATACTAAACACCACTTACCAAGCCCTATCTCCATGCTTCATCTCTATTTACCAATCTAATAGTTACAACACCCCTATAGGTAGGTACTGTTACAAGTCCCAGTTTCCAAATAAGACTAAGGTATAGAGAAATTAAGCAATTTGCTCCAAATCACACAGTAAGCAGCCAAGAGTCAATTCCAAATAGTTATCAGAGCCTGTGATTGTAACCATTACATCAGGCTGCTTCCAATAATTAAGTTGGTAAAGCTGGGTATTCAAAAGTTTTTTGGTGGTACTGGGGTTCCTGGAAACCCTTCTACCTCTGGGCTATGCTCCCAGACCTATTTTTATACTTTTTATTTGGAAACAGGGTCTCTTAAGCTAGCGCAGCTGGCTTCAAACATGCGCGATCCTCCGGTCTCTGCCTCCCAAACGCAGGGATTACAAGCATGCGCCACTACACCCAGCTTATTAACATTTTAACAAGCTTGAGTAATAAGATCTTGGGTTTATCTTGGGCCTTCAAGATCTAGTCTAACTCCTTTTCCAGCATAGGAGTCTGTCGACCTCTCTGCTAGAAAAATCTTGGGCCTGGCCTTAAAACAGAGTGAAGGAAAACTAAAAGTTCCTTCTTTGCAAGGCAGTCAAGCCTATTTACAGATGCCCTAATCATTAGGCTGGTATCTTGTGTGTTGAGCTTAAATTGATCTTTCCACAGCCTCCACTTGTTTGTCCTTCAGATGCATGGAGGCATTTGGTTCCCATCCCTCACTTCATTCCCACTACCAAGTCTTCAGAACAACGCACAGGTATGAAAATCAAAAACAAGTAGAAAATAGAAACTTAGGGCCAGGCTTGAAGTCTTTTTTACCTGAAATAAAAATTCTTTTTATATAACAAGTAGAGCAACTCCCAACCCCATCTAGGTACTAAGTTTGCAAATGGGACAGTTTGTTTCTCCCATGCATTGGCGCCAGAGGTGGTAAATGCTGACCTGTCAGATTCTATGCATTTTGCTGGGTTAGAACCGCAAGGGCTTTCCAGGGGCTCAAGCTCTCTGTTATAATCATTAAAACCTGCAGAACCCTGCCTGACTCTGGGGAGAAGCCCTGCGCTGTTGGCCCTCATTCACCCACACCAGGAGAGCTGTTTAAAACTAGGACAGAAGAGACAACCACTGGCTTAGGATCAGTCCTCTGATCTGCCTTGACACCATCCCCTGCATTCACAATCTGGCAGTGGCATCCTCAACCTCCTGCTCACGTTTTGTGCCATGTCTGTTTCCTCATGCCACTTCATCCCAAATGCCAGCCCACGCTCTGACATTTGCTCTCCACTCTTACTTACTAGACCAGAATCTCTGGATATGGACCCCTGCCTATACCCTGACCCTGTGTATTTTTGTGTTCTGCTGACAGATTGGGGCTTTTGAAAATAACAAAACTCCCTGACCACTTTGAAGTCCTCTGCTTCAGCTTGATGGCCCCTCTCCTGTATTTTTTGACCTTGACTCTGCTATGTGTACAAATAGTAATCACATTCACCCCCCAAGCAAAGAATCTGCGTCAAAATCCATCAGGATATCTAACCACATCATTATATCTGTCAACTTCACCGGACTCTGAATCTTGATCTCCTCCTTTCAACAACCTGGCAGTGACACAGTATAATTTCTTTTAAATCATGATGCAATTTGATGTGCTTTTCAAAAGGTTATGGTGATGATTTTAAAGAGTGTTTGTTTTGTGAGGAAAAGAAATGATGACAGTTCTCTTGGCTTCAATGGAGTTCTTCGGAGCCTCTCTCAGGGTGATTAGAGCATTAGAGAATTGAGAGTATAAAGAAATGTGTAGAGATTAGAGCCATTGATAGAAAAGATACAATTATGGAGACATGATAGCCCAGGTGCCAGCAAGGACCAGAAGCTTTAATCATGTTTGCAAGTGTAGGTCCCATCCAAGAAGAGGGCAGGATGGAGAGGAAAGCCAGAAAAGGTGTCTGCTTATAGATTGAGGTCAGATAAATTAAAAGTGTGGTCTAGTCATTATCATTTTCTTTTTCTTTTTTAAAATTATAGTAAAAAAAAATAGCCAGCCATTGTGGCACATACCTGTAATCTCAAAGATTTGGAGGTTGAAACAGGAGGATCACAAGTTGGAGGCCAGCCTGGGCAACTTAGAGAAACCCTGTCTCAGAATCAAAAGTAAAAAGGGCTTAGGATGTAGTTCAGTGGTAGAGCATCCCTGGGTTCAACTCCCAGAACCATAAAAACAAAGGTTACATAATAGGGAGAGCCGTGTATGAGCTCACATTCCTGTTCTTTCTATTGTACCAGGCTTCCTCTCCAAGACTTCATATGCATGGAATCTATTCATGGTTCAAGTGGAATCAAAGCTCAGGAACTATATTCTTAGTTTTGTATTTGCATATTACTGTATCATTCCTGGAGATACCAACATTTTTTCTGATCCTTGTAATGAGGAGAGAGAATGTATCATTACAGTAGCCTTATGCTTGAGTTCCAGCCTGAGATCTCTTTATCCTTTCTCTGATCAGTCATATTAATCTCTCAAGAGCATTACTTTTTTTTTCTTTTTGATACTGGGAATGGAACCCGGGGACATTCTATCACCAACCTACTCCCCTAGCTTTTTTGTTTATTTTGAAACAGAGTCTCGCTAAGTTGCTGAGGTTGGCCTTAAACCTGTAATCCTCCTGGCTCAGCCTCCCAAGTACTGGGGCTTTAGGCGTACATTAGCACACCCGGCCAGGAACACTTTTAAGAAAATAATTTAGTAAGACTTCTACTGTGTATCAAGAGTGTTCTAGGGGCCAGGTAGTCAAGCTGTTTACAACTTTTGGGAAGATAACAACGTTGTCACCATTGGTATCACACCATCATGCTCATAGCCAATACAGTCAGCCCTCTTTAGTCACAGGTTCCACATCTATAGTTTCAACCAATTGCAGATCAGAAATCAGTACAGATTGTCTGTACTGAACATGTACAGACTTTTTTTGCTGTCATTATTCCATAAGCAATATATAACATCTATTTTGTATCAGGTATTATAAGTAATACAGAGATGATTTAAAGTAAACAGGAAGATGTGCGTAGGTTCTATGTAAACACTACATCATTTTATATAAGGGATTAGAGCTGCTGCAGATTTTGGTGTTCTCGGATGGGCCTACAGCCAATCCTCCGTTGATACCAAGGGAACAACTGTATGTGCCAAAGGAGACTGTTGCCAGGCACTGTGCTAAGGGCTTGACATGCATTATCTCACTAAATCCTAACAACTACTTTTTCAGGTACCTCTAACAAGCAGTCTACTTTTAGATGCAAAAATTAAGGCTTAGATAGTTTAAATGCCTTGCCCACTGGTTCTCGGTAAGAAACAGCAGAGACACACCAACAATCTGACTCCAGAGCCTGAGTTCTTAATCATCATACTTAGGAACTTTGACTTACCGGTATCCATAGGATCAGGTCCAAATACCTCTATTACCAACACCCTTCTATCTCTCTCTATGTCCAAACAAGTAAAACAAATGTTCTCTTCCTGATAAGGCAAATCTCCAAGCCTCAATGCCTGCTGCTTCTGGACACTTTCTTCTGCCCTTTGCCAAGTGCTGGAAGGATTCTCTCAGTCCAGATGTGGTTGCTAATCCAGCTTGAGCTCAGTCTCCTCCAAAGAACCTTTTAATTAACTACCCTAGCCCCCTGCCTCTCAGGAGACACCGCTTTGTTGCACATACCCAGGTCTTACTTCCCCACTTGGCCTGTATGTTCTTTAAGAACTGGTTTTGTGTGGTTTTTATTTTTTATAGAAATAATTCTTAGTTTGTTATCCTTGTTCCCAATAAATGGTTCGCTGTAGAAGCTTTCTGAATTTTCAGTTTGAAAACTAATGGTATATTGCTTCCAAAGTAAATCTAAGCTTCTAGATTCTTGAAAATGGATAGTGACAACATCTTTTAAGTAATAGTCAATATAACTAATCCTTTGAAAAGTCTGTGCTTACCACATTACTGCAAGCTACCGGATCTCAACATGTTGACTTCATCTTTTAAATTTTGAGATGACTATGGATTCTTATAGAGTTGTAAGAAACAAAGAGATAACTCATGTACTTTTTACCCAGTTTTCTCCAATAATATATCTTGCAAGACTATAGTTCAATGCCACAATAAGGATATTGATGTTGTTAAATCAATGCACAGAACATTTCCATTTTCACAATGATCCTTCCTGCTGTCTTTTTATAGCCACACCTACCTTTCTTTCCCCCATCCACCCCATCCCGCCCTTGACAACCACTAATCCATTCTTCTCATATAATTTTGTCATTTCAATGGTGTCATAGAAATAAAATCAAATTGCATGTAATATGTGGAGATTTGCTTTCCCCCCTGGTATACTCCCCTAGAGAGTCATCCAAATTGTTGTATACAGCAAGCTGGTTTCTTTGATTTCTGAGTAGGAGTCTATGGCTTGAATATTCCTTTCTCTCCTTAATAATTTACTTTGTGAAGGACATCTGGGATTTTTTCTAA
This sequence comes from Muscardinus avellanarius, assembly GCF_963383645.1. Lineage (NCBI taxonomy): Eukaryota > Metazoa > Chordata > Mammalia > Rodentia > Gliridae > Muscardinus > Muscardinus avellanarius. Next base: position 25,362,590 of record NC_137792.1, on the reverse strand, counting down.
TTTTGGACTATTATGAAAATAGCTATCAACACTCGCATATGGGTTTGTATGTGAACAGTTTTCGTTTGTCGGGTATCAATGCTCAAGAGTACAATTGTTAGGTCATGTAGTAGTGAATGTTTGATGTGAAAACTGCCCAACTTTTCCAAAGTGTCTGTACTCTTTTATATTCCACCAGCAATGTGTGAGTGATCCAGTTTCTCTGACTTTCAGCAGCATCCAGTGTTATCATTAGTTTTTCTTTATTTTTAGCCACTCTGATAAAGGTATAAGAATGTCTCATTGTGCTTTTAATTTACCCCAGTGGCTAATGATATGGAACAACTTGTCATGTACTTGATTGCCATCTATATATTCTCTTTATTGAAATATCTATTCATACCTTTTATACATTTTCAAATTCAGAAGTATTTTTACAGTTCAATTTTGAGAGTTCCTTACATATTAGCTACTAGTCCTTTATTGAATATATGATTTGCATGTGTTTTTCCTTTGTCTTTTCACCTTCATGACAGAGACTTTCGCAGAGAAAACATTTTTAATTTAGCTGTGGTTAAATGAGCCAATTGTTATGCATCATGGTTTTGGTGTCAGGTATAACAATTCTTTGCCTAGCCCAGAATGCCAAAGATTTTATCCTGTTTTATAGTTTACCATTTTACCTTTAAGTGTGTGATCCATTTTAGTTGTTTTTATATAAAGTAAAGTTTAGGTGTGGTTCATTTTTTGCATCTTACTGTTCAATTACTTTAGCATCATTAGTTGAAATGGGTGAATTTGATTTTTAAACTGAAATTAAAAATGACCTCTCTCTTGGCTTCAGCCCCAACCACCTTTTGTGCCTTCCAGAGACCTCATACTTAACATGTCCCACACACAGCTTGTCGCTGTCCTGTTTTTCCTCCAAACCACCCTCAACATTCCCCGTCTTGATTTTGCTATACTTGCTAACACTACATTTCACCCAATCACCCAAACCAGAAACTCAGACGTTATCCCTGAATCTACTCTGCACTGCCAAATGTTGTCAGCTCTAGCCCCAAACCATATCTTAAATTCATTCCCTTTTTTATATCTCCCCTGCCTCCAGTATCTTTTGCCTTAAATGCTGCACAGCCTGGCTTTGCCTGATTTTTCTCCCTGATCTTGGTCTTGCTTCCTAATCCATTCTCTACAGTGCAGCTACAGTAATCCTCCTAAAATGCAGATTTGATTAAGGAACTCTGCTTATTTGAAAGTCTCTCTACTGTTTCCTGCTGCCCTAAGGCAGAAGTTCCAACAAGCCTTTTCATCAGACGGGAATAAGCTTCAACAGCAGCACCTAACTCAATGCCTGATTCACCGTAAATACTGATTGACTAACGGGCTCTTACATAATTCATGAAGTAAACTTCCCATTGTCAACATCAGAGATTCCACTTTTAAGAGTCTTCACAGCTGTGCTCTCCCAGTGCCGTGTTTCATAGAGGATAAGCCTGTCCTAAGACTTAGTGTTTTAGTTAGAGATTCCCCCATCACAGAATTGCAACAAGATCTTGGGTGGAAGAAGTTGATTTCGGATGTGATACTAAGAAGATGCAAAAAGAGAGAGAGAAAATAAGATAGCAAAGAAAGATAAGCTGTCCTCTGGGACTTGTGAGGAGTGTGCAGAATAAAACGCATTTGAATATGGAGAGCTCAAGCCTAAAATACAGGAAAACAGAGCATATAGCATCCGTTCTTGCCCTTCACTCAATGAGAGTTGCTACAAAAGCATGAATTTCTTTGTGGCTGAGCTTGCCCATCCAGAAAGACCCTTGCGTCCTGGAGGAAAATCCCAGGAGTAAAAAGCAGCAAGGCTCAGGGCTCACTTTTGAGATGAGATGCTAAAGATATAGGGTGAGTTTTTGCTTACACTGCTGCTGACACTGGGATCAAGGTGAGCTGGGGAGATTTGGTGCAAGAACTAGAGGTGTTTGCTATAGACCACAGAGTGGAACTGGACAGCAGCAATGTCAGTCTCTCTTCTGGATATCAAAAGAATAACTGTTTATTATAATCCACCATATAAAAATAATAATGCAAGAATTCAAAGCTATCACTTTGTGTCATCGGAGTGGAATGGAAAATAAGTGCGAGAAGTTCTATGAGAGCTTACTGGGCAGTCTTAAAAATCTGTATGAAATCAACCATGACATGTGAACAATCTTGATATGACAGAGCATTTGTATTCTTATCTCATGGGGTTATTGGAAAGATCAAATGAAATAATCATGATGAAGCACTTCGCGCAGTGCCTGGCACAAAGCAAGCACTCAATAAATGCTCATGTTTATTCGATTATTGTTGTTGATTGTCAGAAATCATCAGCTCGACATCGGCAAATAGTAGTAAGTGGTCTGTCAGCGGGAACATGGAAACATTCTCATTACACAGAACTCGGCGTTGCAGGGGCAGTCATTAAAACAGGATCTAATTTTAGTCTTCTAAGAGAGAGAAAATGCTAGGTTCTCCGGAAATGTTGAATCCTTCCTTGGGCATGTAGTTTAATTTTCCAAAATTATATTGCATAATCTGTAAAATGAAAATGAAATTGTACTGCTGTTCATAAAAGGCCCAGAAAAATCATAGGCACTATACAATATAATAGAAAAAGTGTTCTTTTTCCATAGGGCGCAATTAGAAATAGAGGCAAGTTCAGTCACAAAGTTCTGAGCTATAAAGGAGGAAGGGAACAAAATTTTCCCCCCAGTTATTTGATGGCTGCCAGGTTGAACTCATACTTATCCAATGAGCCCCAAAATGGAATACCGTTCTGCACCAACTCTACTGATGATAGTGATTCAGAGAGTAAATGATAAGATTCCATCCTTCTAAAGTGCTTTTAGAATTGGATTCTAGTAAGTTTCATTTTGCCATTGGCCAATCACAAAAGAGACTACAATAGAGAAAAGTGAAGACATCATGCTAGAGAAATGGTGCTACATAGAAAAGGAAGAGAAACCCCCTAATTTAGAGATGTGGATGGAGGGGGAGGAAAGGCAGTTATGCTGTGGCATACAGGAAACATTAAATAAAGCATAAGGTTGGTGAAAATGGCTTAGAATTGAAGGCAATGAATTAGAGAAATAGAAATAGACTAAAATGCCAAAAAACACAAAAGGATGTTAAAGGGGAAACGCAATGATTATTTCACGGTTTAAATGCAAAGTGGCAAATTGGAAATGAAAAACTTAGTGGAATGAGTGAGTAGTGTGCTTCAGACCAGCATCTTTCCCAAGACAATGCTGGAGTCCGAAAAAATGTTTAGGACAGTTTGGGATCCTTTCACCTCTGTCAGCTCCAAACTTTCCCTTCTGCTTACTTCTTACTCCCTTTTTGAATATTATTTTCTGTAGAATTTTACTGGTGCAACTCAATTACCAAGAGATGTTATGTGATTATCTAAAGTATTATTTTTTGAGAGGATGTCAGCTTTAAGAATAAAAGAATGAAGGCAGACTCCATAGGTGGGACCTATAGTCCCAGCTACTCATGAAGCTGATGTGGGAAGCTTGCTTAAGCCCGGGATTTCAAGGCAAGCCTGAGCAGTATAGCAAGACCCTGTCTCAAAAGAAAAATAAACAACAACGAAAAAAAAAAAAAGAATAAGAAAATGGCCTTCTGCCCAAGGGTCTTCTCCTAATCCTTCTCCAATAAGTTCAACAGTGATTCAAAGCCACATCCTGGTGTCTTAGAAGCACCGTTCTTCTCCCTTCCTCTGCTCACATCCTTCTGTGCCTGTACCTGCATAGTTGTGTGTAATCAGTGGTGCATAGCCTGCCAGGACCTATGCGAGCTCTCAAAATTGTACGATTAGCATCTAAAGAAACACAAGAGGCCCATGATTTGGTCCATTTGCAATTTGAAATAATATTCAAAAGTCCTTTTGGTTACAAGCATTTGAAAAAATATATAATTTCTTGTAAATCACTTCTGGGAATCTTTCTATGTTCAAATCCCAGCTTAGACTTTTTTGCTTCTTAAAACACTGCCTACCAGTAACTAGCAGACTACAGGGGAGCTTGAAAACTTAACTTGGTATGCAAATGCTAGATAATAGCAACTCCCTGCACAACCAGACAGCATTCACATTGTACAGCTTATTTTATTTTGCTGAACTCTTCCAATAAAAGAGAAAATGGACTCAACACCACACAAGTAATGTGTGTGAGGTCATCCACATGTGCCTCTGCTGTTTCCAGCAAAACAAAGGAAATAACCAAGACAACATGCTTTCCAGCCAGAAGGTGAAGAATATTTTGGTGGATTGAAAGACAATTGCTGGTACAAACTTGAGGTTAGAAAATCCATGGCATCCAGGCATGGTGGCACACACTCGTAATCGAGCATTTGGGAGGCTGAGACAGGAAGAAGGCAGTTTGCAGAGAGCCTCAGCTACTGCTTAGTGAGGCCCTTTGCAACTCAGTGAGACCCTGATTCAAAATAAAGAATAAAAAATAGGGCTGGCAGTTGCAAAAAGTTAAGGATCATATGTTTTTTCTCATATGTGGAAGCTAGAGAGAAACAGAAAACAAAAGGGACTTTAGATAAAAGAGGCAAAAGACCAGTAGAGCAGTGGAAGGGGATTGGGAGGAAGCTGTGGGAAAGGGAAAAGGAGAACCAATGAAGGAAATAGTCCAGTAATGCTATTTCACATATGAAGGTATCACTACCAATTTCACTAGTAAGTACAGGGAGGGGTGGGTCTGGAGGGAAAAGCACCAAGTGCTGTGTTCATGCATATCTGTATAGCTTTGTTTCACTATGTTGTATAATTACAATGCACCAATAAAAGTGTAAAAAAGAAAAAAAAATAGGGCTGGGGGTGTCAGAGGTAGAATGCTCCTGGGTTCCGCCCCTAAGTATCAAAAAAAAAAAAAAAAGGAAAAAAAATTCATGGCACCTTCTTCTAGACAGAGTGAAAGAGCCAACTGCTCAAGCTTTCATTTTAAGTAGGCAATTCCTAATACAAATCTTTTAATAGGTCTTTTATGAAAACTAATAAAAGCATGGAGAGCATCTATTAGGGGTTGTCAACCATTAACACTCTTTCAAATGGCCAAATCCCAGGTGGTCAACAGCTTCACTAAAATATCCAAGTACTTTTTCCTAACACAGAATCTCCTTTGAGAATCCAGCTCCGACTAATGATCCCCAGCAGCTCTGGTCAATGCTTCTCTTCACGAATGAGGCTTTTCACACACTTTCCATGGACAAATGTGGCTTTGAGTTTTCAAACAAATCTTTGTATTGACAAAGAGTGTTGCAATGGACTAACGTAACAGTCTGAAATGCACACGTTATGAAACCTTTGAGCCTGAAAGATTGGTCCAAATTAGATATCATGGTTGTTTAAATGTTCTCTCTTCCTAATAGTAGTAACAGAAAGTAGGAAATAGAAAAAGAGGGGTATGCTGAATAGGGGTCCACACAAGTTCTTATAAAACCTTGTGCCAGGAAACAGGCATTAATGGATATGGATGACATTATGGCCACAATCTACCACTCCTTCTCTACTCTTCTCCATGATGAGACTGGAGAAAACCTTCACAGAATTAATATGAAACTGGTAAAAATCAGTATACTATATTACATGCAATTGTGTCTTCTCCAACTTTTTATGAAATATATTTAGATTTTAAAAAGTAATAGGCTTTGTTGTTCTTCAATAATGTATAGATCTTGCTCCTAATAGTTATTGCTGAAAGTTCATTTATAACAACTTTTAAACTCAGTGCAAATTTTCTTGAATGTTTCTATAGTTTCCTCTTTATTATAAAGTCCATTAGGTTGGACTGCTGGTGGTGAGTGACAGGAAACTCAACTCAGAGCCTGCCACGGTGGCACACACCTGTAATCCCAGTACTTGAAAGGTTGAGACAAGAGGATCATAGGTTTGAGAACAGCCTCAGCAATTTATTGAGGCTCTTACCAACTTAGCAAGATCCTGTTTCCAAATAAAAAATAAAAATAGGGTTGGGGTGTAGCACAGAAATAGAATGCCTCTGGGTTCAATCCCCATCACTGCAAAAAATAAATAAAAATAAAATCAGTTTAGTTAAGAAAAAAATAAAAAGGAATATAGCAATGGTGGTTTTCAGACAAGTTTACTGCTGTAGACCTACCTCTTAGCAACCTGGATATCCCCAGCAGAAAAGAGCTACTCTCCCCTAAGTGTTTAAAAGTGTCTGAGCCTGACTTTCAATGGTTCCAGTCAGGTCATGTGCCCATCCTAAACTTAAAAAATGGACCATTCTGAATGACTGATTGATACAGCAGGTTGGGTCCACCGAGCACCAAATTCCAAGCCAGATTTATTGGAAATTAACACCTGTGAAGAAAAAGGGGATGAAGCAGAATCGATCAAGGGATGCCAATAGACCACAGTACTGATCTTGCAGGATTTGTGCCAGCCCCATAGTGAGGACTAGAGCAAAGACTGCCAACTAGAAGAGTCCTGAATTGCACAGATCAGAGAATAGTCTGTATATAACTGGAGACTGTTAACTTTCCTTCTCTACTGTAAGGCATCGAATGGGACTCAGATCTTACTCAAACACTAAAATCTGTGTACAAGAAATAGAAGGTGAAGACTCAGCATGGACTAGTGGTTCTCAGCCAAGGGCAATTGTGTCCTTATGGAGATATGATCATGTCTAGAGAAATTAATGGTTATTACATGTCAGAATGGGATGCTACTGGCATCTAGCAGACGGGCATACTGCTAGATATCTTTTAATACACAGGATAGCACAATGAAGAATTATATAAGCCAAAATGTTAGTAGTACTGAAATTGAAAACTATTCTATAGGTAAAGATACGTATCTTATGTGCAGATATGTACTGAAAAATGTTATGAAAATCTTTTGATAATTGTTTTGGTAAAATCTGCTTTCTTAGAAAAAAATTAATATACTTTTTATTGGTGCATTATAGTGTAACGAGCATATGCTCTTATTTGTAGCCACTGATATTTTTTAACTGAGATTCCATACAATCCATTTGACTTTTGAACAAAAAAGTTAGATTGAATTAGTGAATTATCGAAATCTTAGATATTTTTAAATGTATTTTTAAAATATAAATTAGGATTAACTTAAATATTCTTAGTATTTAAATTTCTGAAACATGTTGTTTTCTAAATTGATAAGAATCATCTATGTTTAGAATACACATCATCTGATGGAAGTATTTGAAAAGTACAAGTTTGTTTCTGATGTTTAAAATATCTGTGGGCTGTAGATTTGTTTACTCTGGCAGTTAATTTACTTGTATTGTTTCTTTATTATGTATTTCAAAATTGAATGTCAGTGCCAGCTCATATTGGAACATTAAACATTGAAAATTACAGCTAAATTCATGGAAATTTGCCATAATGTTCCTTCATATGCAAGAACATATTTTTCTTTCTGGGGCTTCTACTAAAAAATAACACAACAAAAGCAAACTTTTGGCACTATACATTTTGAACCATCTAATGGATGCTTTATCTTTCAGGGAACTCAGATCCAGAACTTCTCTTAGGAAATAAAAAAGACTGGTTAATGCCTAAAGGGATAAAAAAGATCAGCTAACAAAAAAAAGAGTTTTCTTCAAGATGTGAAATATGTGTTCAATCCTAAATCAAGGACTAAATGTTCAAAGTTCTTTGTATGAGGTTTAACATTACTTTGCAAGACTAGAAAAAAATTGATATCAGTACTATGAAATCATTTTTAGTAGATACTCTTTACTCATACAAAATCCACCATTATTATCTAAACACAAAATAATTTAACATCCATCTAGCTATATTTATGAAGCCATGAAAAATCAATTATGAAGCTAGGTGTGGTGGTGCATGCTTGTAATCCTAGCATTTGGGAGACTGAGATAGGAAGATCCCGGTTTGCAGACAGCCTCAGCTATTACTTAGTGAGGCCCTAGGCAACTCTGTGAGACCCTGTTTCAAAATAAAGAATAAAAAAAATAGGGCTGGGGGTATAACTTGGAGGTAGAATGCCCCTGGGTTTCATCCCCAGTACCGAAAACAAAAATCAATGATGTGAAGAAAAAACATTCTAATCAACATATATATAAGTATTAATGCATATTAGTTGTATAAATTGTTAGGTTTCACTGTTAAATTTCTATACATGCTCTGATTACATCCACGTTCCCTTCCAGCCCTCCTCCCTATCCTTAATTGTCCTTCTTCTTCTCCCAGGCCATCTTTTTATTTCTCCTCCTCCTCTTTCTCCTCCCCCTTCTCCTTCTTTTTTAGTTTCTAAATATGAGACAAAACATATGATACTTGTCTTTCTGTGTCTGGCTTATTTTGCTTAATATGATGTCATCTAGTTTCATCCATTTGCTGCAAATGACAGGATTTCACTCCTTTTAATGATTGAATAATATTCCATATGTGTGTATACATACTATATTTTCTTTGTCTATTAATCTGTTGATATCCACCTAGGGTGATTCCATATCATAGACATTATGAATGCTGCAACAATAATTTTGGGAATGCAAGCATCTCTTTTATATTCTGACTTTGTGTCCTTCTGAAAATACCCAGAAGTGGTAGGGCTAGATCATGTGGTACTTCTATTTTTAGTTTTTTAAGGCACCTTCATACTATTTTCCACAGTGGCTGCAACAATTTACATTCCATCAACAGTGTACAAGGTTTCCTTTTTATCCACATCCTCAACAGTGTGTTTACTTTTTCTTAATAATAGCTATTCTGTGGTGAGATGGAATCTCAGTGTAGTTTTGATTTGTATTTCCCTAATGGCTAAAAATGTTGGGCATGTTTTAATATATTTATTAGCCACTTGTATTTCTTTTGAAAATTGTTCAAATCATTTACCTATTTTTTATCAGATTACTTGTCTTTTGTTATGTTTTTGTGTTCTTTATCCTGGATATTTATCCTCCCATTCTGTACATTTCCTACTCTCTTGTTTCCTTTACTCTGCAGAAGATTTTAGTTAAATATAACCACCTTTTGTTAATTCTTTCTTTTGTTTCCTGAGCTATAGGAATACTGTTCAGGATATTGCTGCCTATGCCAATATCTTGAAGGGTTTCCCCCATAACTTCTTCTGGTAGTTTCAAATTTTCCAATCTTAAACTGACGCCTTTGATCCATCCGAGTTGACTTTTGTGCAGGGCAAGAGATAGGGGTTTAGTTTCATTTTTCTATATATGGATATCTAGTTTTCTCAGCACTATTTATTGAAGAAGCTGTCTTTTCTCAATTGTATGCGTTTGGGCCCTTTGTTAAGAATCAGCAGGTTAAACAGATGTGTTATTTTTGGAATCTCTATATTTCAAAAACATATTTCATTTGTCTATATGTCTGTTCTTAGGTGAATACCATGCTGTTTTTGTTACTTTAGCTCTGTAGAATATTTTGAAATCAGGTATTATGATGACTCCAGAATTGCTTTTTTCCTTCAGGATTGCTTTGGTTATTCAAGCCAAAAATGTTGGGCCTAAAATATGAATTTTAGCCAGGCGTGGTGGCGCACGCTTGTAATCCCAGCATTCTGGAGGCTGAGACCTGGAGGATCGCAGTTCGCGGACAGCCTCAGCTACTTAGTGAGGCCCTCTACAACTCAGTGAGACCCGGTTTCAAAATAAAGAATAAAAAAAATAAATAGGGCAGGGGGTGTAGCTCGGAGGTTGAATGCCCCTGGGTTCCATCTCCAGACCCGCAAAAATAAATAAATAAATAAATAAATAAATAAATATGAATTTTAGGACTTTTCTTTTAGTTCTGTGAAGAACACTCTTGGTATTATGATGGGGGTTACAATGAATATGTGAGTCACTTTTTTTGTGGTACTGGGAGTGGAACCCAGGAGTTTTCTACCTCTGGGGCTACACTCCCAGATCTATTTTTATACTTTATTTGGGAACAGGGTCTCACTAAGTTGCTGAGAGCCTCACTAAGTAGCTGAGGCTGGCTTTGAACCTGTGCAATCCTCCTGTCTCAGCCTCCCAAGTGCGGGGATTACAAGCGTGCACCACCACGCCCGTCTGTGAGTCACTTTTTGCAGTATGGCCATTTTAACAATATTAATTTTCCCAGTCTCTTAACATGGGAGGTCTTTCCATCTTCTAGTATCTTCTTGAATTTCTTCCTTTGGTGTTTCCTAATTTTCCCTGTAAAAGATTTTCATATCCTTGGCTAGGTTTATTCTTAGGAGTTTGTTTCATTTTATTTTTGAACCTATTGTGGATGGGATAGCTCTCTTGATTGCTTTCTCAGAAAATTCCTTATTGGTGTACAAAAAAGATACTGAGTTTTATATTGATTTTATATCCTGATGCTTTGTTGAATTTTTCATCAGTTCCAAGTGTTTTCTGATGAAATTATTAGCATCTTCTAAGTATAATATTATATAATCTGCACACAGGAAAAATTTGACCTTCTTTTTTATATTTGTATTATTTTATTTTATTGTCTTACCTAACTGTTCTGGCTAAAACTTCAAGCACTATTTGAATAAGAGTTGTGAGTGTGAACTATTTGAATAGGAGTTGTAAGGGTGAACAACCTTGTCTTGATCCTGATGATTTTTTTTTTTTTTTTTGTGGTGGTACTGGGGGTAGAGCCCAGGGGCTTTCTACCTCCGGGCTATACTCCCAAACCTTTTTTTATATTTTATTTGGAAACAGGGTCTCACTAAGTTGCTGAGAGCCTCACTAAGTAGCTGAGGCTGGATTCGAACCTCTGTGATCCTCCTGTCTCAGCCTCCCATGCGTGGGGATTACAAGCGTGCAACACCACGCCCGGCATTGATCCTGATTTTAGAGGAAGTGGTTTCAGTTTTCTCCTTTCAATATGATATTAACTATTGATTTGTCATACAAAGCACTTACATTGATGTAATTTCCTTATAAACCTAATTTGTTCAAGGCTTGTATTATGAAAGGCCTTTGAATTTTCTGAAAGGCTTTTTAAAATCTACTGAGACAATCATGTCATTTTTATCCTTAAATCTATTTATGTACTGTATCACATTTTTCTGTTTGTATATGTTGAACCATCCTTGCATCCCTAGAACGAAACCATCTTTATCACGGCATATGATCTCTTTAATGTACTGTTGAACCTAATTTCCAAATATTTTATTGAAAATGTATCTATTTTCATCGAGGATGGTAGTCTATAATTTTCTGTTTTTGTTGTGTCCTTGTCAAGCTTGGTAGCAGAGTGATACTGGCTTTGTAGAATAAGTTTGGATGTGTTCTTTTCCTTCTACTTGGGGTAAAGGAGCAATTGAGGTTGAACCCAGGGACATTCTACCTCTGATCTACACCCCCAGTATTATTTTATTTTTATCTATGAAGCAGGATCTCGCTAAGTTGCTAAGGCTGGCCTTTAACCTGTGATCTTCCTTTCTCAGCCTCCCAAGTACAGGTATGTACCACCATACCTGGCTATAGAATTTTTTCGACCAAGTACAGGTGTGTACCACCATACCTGGCTATAGAATTTTTTTGACCGTGTGCCTTGAGATATTGGTTTGTTGTGTAGTGTTTTGCTTAATTCCAGTTGGACTGCATAGTGTAATTTCCCTGTGGCGTTTTTTGGCTATGATTAGAGGGTTTTGATACAATATATACTGTGTTAGAGGTTGAGGGATGCCCTTTCTCTGTAGGTCTCACAAGAATAGGGTCCCTCTGGTAGTTTAGGCAGCTGTGGTACAGACAGACGAATATGGGGTACACCCTCTGTGGTTACTCCTCCAGTCTTGTAGGTAATGTGTGGTTTGATACGGTATGAATAGTGACCTACGCTGAGATCCCTTAGAGATGCAACATATACAACCATTGTTATACTTCTCTGCTGTTGCTATGGAGGTTACTATCCAGAAGTAGTACTTCAAGTCTCCCCTAGTTGTGCTACAGGGAGACAGGTCATTTGCTTGAGGCTTTTATCTTCTTTCTTCTTTAAGTTGAAGTATCCACCGAGGTACAAGTAGGACTAGGTAACTGGAATGAGGTACAATTTTTCTGCATTGAGGTAGGAATATATCACAGTGGGTAAGTCCCTACCCAGCGTGCTTAAGTGCTGGATCAATTCCCAGTGCCAGACAGAATGGGGAAGATAAACAACAACAAAACCAGAGAAAGGAATAAAGCAACAACCAAATACCAAAAACTACAGAAAAGAAAGGGACAAAAATAATGTAAAATAAAGAGTTAAAAATGGTAAAAGTAACCTATAATTCCAGTACTTGGGAAGCTGAGACAGGAGGATCACAGGTTCGAGGCCAGTCTCATCAACTAAGCAAGACCCTGTTTCAAATTAAAACTTTAAAAATGGCTGGAAATGTAGCTCAGAGGTAGAACATCCCTGGGTTCCATCCCTAATACCTCCCTTTCCCCACAAAAAGTAAAAATAAAATTAATTTAAAATAAAAACAAAAATGGGAAAAAAATTTTTGGTCCTGAACACAGAGGCATTCTACCTTCAAGCTACACCCCCATCCCAATTTTATTTCTTGTTTGGAAACAGGGTGTCAGTAGGTTGCTAAGAGCCTTGCTAAGTTGCCAAGGCTGGCTTTGAACCTGTGATTTTCCTGTCTCAGCCTCCCAAGTACTGGGGTTACAAGTATGCACCACCAAGACTGGCTAAGAAAAAGAAAAATTTTATAGTTTAAAATAGAAAAGGAAAATGAGGAAAGCAGAAGAAGGGTAACCCATGAGAAAAAATGGTAAAAATCAAAGTCAAATATTAAAAAGAGCAAAATGAATACATAACTATTGATCTATTTTCTTATATATATGTCTGTATGCATATATATATATATGTGCGTATATATTTCTACATACAGAGATGAAAAAAGCAATAACAAAAAGTACCAATAAAAATAAAAATTTCCTGTCTACCAAGGTGTTCGATTGTGCAGGCAAGAGTAGAGGATCTCAAGCTGTGCTGATCAGAACTTCTTTCCATTGTCTTCTTAGATTGTGCACCAACTGGAGCAAGCAAAGGCTGGGAGTGACTGACGTCCTCCTTTCCTTTGTTATGTTTGCCAAATAAGAGTGGATTGTGACCAGGGACAGTTGGAACTCCTCTCAGGTGCCTGGCCTACAAAAGCAGCTGGGGCAGAACTCCCCAGGCAGAGTCAGTCCAGAGTTATTTGGACCATCCACTCTAAGAGCAGGGCATGGGAGTTCAGGATGCAGAAGGAAATCATCTGGCGTAGTGCTCTTGAGTTCCCTTTGTACTGCACATTCCAAGAATGGGACTGACATCGGGCTCTGCAGCATGTCAGAAATGCCAGCAGCTTTTGTGCTGCAAACTCTGCATGAGAGGGGGCAGCAGTGGATTTGCAACTGTCTCTGCTGAGGGAGGTACCCGCAGGCCCCAGGCAGTCCACCACCCAGGACTCTAATGTTCCAAGACAGTAGACATCACAAGCAACTGCTTGTTCTTCCAACCCTTGCAGTTGGCTTTCCTAACCCTTGGTTTTATATTTATTTATTTATTTATTTATTTATTTATTTATTTATTTATTTATTTATTTTGTGGGTCTGGGAATGGAACTCAGGGACATTCAACCTCCGGGCTACACCCCCTGCCCTATTTTTTATTCTTTATTTTGAAACAGGTTCTCACTGAGTTGCAGAGGGCCTCACTAAGTAGCTGAGGCTCTACGCTAACCGAGATCCTCTGGTCTCAGCCTCCCAAATGCTGGGATTACAAGTGTGCGCCACCATGCCCTGCTCTAACCCTTGGTTTTAAAGGGGAAGCATTCTCCATTTCCTGACAGTTTCCCACTAGTTCTCAGCAGGTTGGTGTCATAGGCTCTCATCAGGGCAAAACTGAGGAGACCCAAAGATGGGAATACGCATGGGCTCAGACAAGACCTTCCCGAGATGGCTCTCCCTTACAGCACAGCAATATGCTGGGAAGTGCAGATAACTGCTCCAGACACCGCTTGATATGCAGATCCCAAGTTGATTTTGTATTGGACTATTTCTGCAAGATGCTGATTTTTGCTATTGGTGCTCTACCCCTACCCTCTGCCATGTTGCCTTGTGAGCAGTGCTGAGCCATTCTATCTTGCCCTCTGTTTCACTGCTCTAGCAAAGAACTAATATATAGTTTAAATAGTCTGAAAATGATTTACTTCTAGTAGAGAGGTTTAGAATTTTTTCCAAATCCCTGTCCTCTATTGAACTTCAGCATTAACTCACAGTCACCACCTCACTATGCAGCTGCTCTCTACTTGTTCTAATTGTTTGTCATGGGAAAGCAAATGCTGGGTGCTTCTAATCCACCATCTTGAATCACTAGTCACTATATTTTGAAAGCACTTGGCAAAGAAGTGCAAGATAGTTAAAAGGAAGGAGGCAAATGATGAGTTGTTGCTTAAATAAATGAAATGATCGACAGTATAAGTGATACTGTTTGAAATCTCGGGAATCTTGAATCCATTTGGATTATGTCACCCAACAGCATACAAAAATTACTTAAAAAATACTCCTCAGTTAGGCATGATGGTGCATGCCTATAATCTCAGTGACTCAGGGGGCTGAGGCAGCAAGATGAGAAGTTTGAGGCCAGCCTGGGGAACTTCATGAGATCTCATCATCTCAAAATAAAATATTGAAAGAGCCAGAGGAATATAGCCCAGTGGTAGAGTGTCCTTAGGTTCAAGCCCCAGTACCACAATAAAAACAACACCAAACAAACTGTGATGTGCATGTAATGCTAAGCTGCCAATACTCCGAATCTGTTCTAAAACAATGATGTTCCATGTCACTCTCTTTCTCCAGCCTCCCAGTGTGTTAAGTAAAAGAAGCCAAACACACAAGACTATATAATGCCTAATCCTATTTGTTTGATGCTCTAGCAAAGAACTAATATATAGTTTAAATAGTCTGAAAATGATTTACTTCTAGAAGTAGAGAGGTTTAGAATTTTCCTGGAACACAAAGAAACGTTCTAAAATAACAAAAATACTACTTTTCTTGTTTGAAATGATGATTGAAACTTACTCTCTAAATGTATCACATATCCACCTTCTACATAGTTTAAAGTGTATATAAACCTTACAATAAAAGAAATGTATGCCAAGTTATTTCCTAAATTATTTCTGATTTGTTTATAAAAACTAATTTAAAAATCGCCTAGCATCACCTTATAGTTATTTTTCTCAGATATATTCAGTCACAGTCTTTCTCTAGCCTCCAAGTAAACTCTAGGCCCCACTACTTTCTCACTTTTAGAAACACATATTGCTTTATTGGTCAGTAACACTGATAGTATTGTTTAAAAAGTCTCTTGTTAGTACCAGTTGCATTTGTCTCCTCAGAAGAGATAGTTCTTGAGAACAAGACTTTTGCATATTCTGTCTTTGCTATCATCTACAAGAGGAACATAGAGTACAATATATGTAGCAACACTTGAAAATGCTTGTGGATGCCAGACGTGGTGGCACATGCTGGTAATCTCAGCATTTGGGAGGGTTAGACAGGAGGATCGTGGCTCGTGGACAGCCTCAGCTACTTAGTGAGGCCCTCTGCAACTCAGTGAGACCCTGTTTCAAAATAAAAAAAATAAAAAAAAATAGGGCTGTGGGTATAGCTTGGAGGTAGAATGCCTCTGGGTTCCATCCCCAATACCACAAAAAGAAAGAAGAAAGAAAAAAAGGAAGGAAGGAAGGAAGGAAACACTTGTGGAATAATTGATCCTTGACTCCACCTCTCATATTCTCCACATTTGTTTAAGTATTTAAGTATTGTTACATACCTAAGTATTAAGTATGTAAGTGTTATTAAATACTTAAGTATTGTTTAAGTATTCTGCTAAGAGACAGAAATCACCAGGCTACCCCCAATTGGCCAAATCAAGATCCAGCAAGTTAGATCCAGAACTTCCTCTGGTTTGACACCCACCTTCTGGTACAAAAAAATAGCATGCCATTAAATGCTTTACATTGTCTTAACTCATTTTTAGTAAAATATCTATCTCTGCCCAAGCTGTAGTAGAGATCTTTCTTTTTTTTTAATTTTTTATTGAACATAAGTGGTATACATTTAAACTATACTTGATGCCCTCTCCCCCTCCCGCCCTTGTTTTCCCTTCCCCCCTCCCAGCAATAAAACAATGATTGTCCCGGGTAACCATGCCATATTCATAATTTTACATATATTCAGATGGGGACCCTCATTAATCAAGTTCAGCCTTCCTCTTCCTCTATCTTTCCATTCAAGCTTTCCTGGTATTTCCCCTCCATTATCTGGAGTACCACTGGTATCCTCTGGATTCCCTAGTTTGGGCATATTAGCGGAAACATATGTACCTTCTCCTTCTGTGCTTGGCTGGTCTCGTTTAACATAATGCTCTCCAGGACTTTCCATCTTCTTGCAAAAGGTATGATTTTGTTCTTCTTTATGGCTGAGTAGAATTCCATTGTGTGTATTTCCCAGAGTTTTGCAATCCATTCATCTGTTGATGGGGACCTAGATTGGTTCCATATTTTGGCTATTACGAATTGTGCTGCTATGAACATAGGTATGCATATGTTGCTATAGTTCTCTGTTTTCAATCCCTTTGGAAAAATACCCAGGAGTGGTAGAGCTGGATCATATGGTGGATCTATTCCTAGCTTTCTTAGGAATCTCCACACAGATCTCCATAGTGGCTGAACTAGTTTGCACTCCCACCAACAGTGTAAAAGAGTTCCTCTTTGCCCACATCCTTGCCAGCATTTGTTGTTATTTGATTTCTTTATGCTTGACACTCTGACTGGGGTTAGATGGAATCTCAGTGTAGTTTTGATTTGCATCTCCCTGATGGCCAATGATGTAGAACATCTTTTCATGTATCTATTGGCCCTTTGTATCTCTTCTTTTGTGACGTGTCTGTTTAGTTCATTTGCCCATTTCTTGATTGGGTTGTTTGCTTTGCTAGTGTAGAGTCTTTTGAGCTCTTTGTATATTCTGGATATTAGTCCCCTATCAGAGTGGTGGCTGGTAAAGATCTTTTCCCATTCTGTAGGCTTCCTCTTTAAGTTGTTGATGGTTTCGTTGATGAGAAGAAACTTTTAAGTTTGATGTTATCCCACATGTTAATTCTTGCTTTAATTTCCTGAGCTTTGGAGGTTTTGTTGAGAAAGTTACTGCCTGTGCCAATATGTTGTAGTGTTGAACCTATGCTCTCCTCTACTAACTTCACAGTCTCAGATCTAATTTCTAAGTCTTTGATCCATCTCGAGTTGATTCCTGTGCATGGTGAGATATAGGGGTTTAGTTCCATCTTTCTACAAATGGATAGCCAGTTCTCCCAGCACCATTTGTTGAAAAGGCTGTCTTTTCTCCAGCGTATGAGTTTGGCCCCTTTGTCAAAGATTAATTGACTAAAGATGTGTGGGTTTGTTTCTGTATCTTCTATTCTAATCCACTGGTCAGTATATCCGTTATTGTGCCAGTACCATGCTGTTTTTACTACTATTGCTCTATAGTATAATTTGAAGTCTGGGATTGTGATGCCTCCTGAATATTTATTATTGCTGAGAATTGCTTTGGCTATTCTGGGTCTTTTCTTTCTCCATATAAAGTTCATGATTGATTTTTCTAGGTCTCTGAAGAATGTTGCTCGTATTTTAATGGGAATTGCATTGAATCTATAGATCAGTTTTGGTAGAATGGCCATTTTGATTATATTTATTCTGCCTATCCATGAGCACGGGAGATCTTTCCATCTTCCAAGGTCTTCTTCAATTTCTTTCTTTAATGTTTTATAGTTTTTGTTGTAGAGGTCTTTTGCACCTTGGGTTAGGTTTATTCCTAGATATTTTATTGGTTTTATTGGTTATAGTGAATGGAATTGTTTTCTTTGTTTCTTTCATTGTGGATTCATTGTTGGCATAAAGAAAAGCCATTGATTTCTTTAGGTTGATTTTGTATCCTGCGACTTTGCTGAATTTGTCAATCAGCTCCAGAAGTCTGTTGGTTGAGTTCTTTGGTTCTTCCAGATAAAGGATCATGTCATCTGCGAATAAGGATAATTTTAATTCCTTTCTTCCTATTTGAATTCCTTTGATTTCCTTCTCTCATCTTATTGCTGCAGCAAGAGTCTCAAGGACTATATTGAAAAGGAGTGGTGATAGTGGGCATCCTTGTCTTGTTCCTGACTTTAGAGGAAATTCATGCAGTTTTCCCCCATTCAATATAATGCTGGCTTTGGGTTTACAGTATATTGCCTTAATGATGTTGAAGTACGTTCCTTCTATCCCAATTTTCTGCAGTGTTTTTAACATAAATGGGTGTTGGATTTTGTCGAATGTTTTTTCAGCATCTATTTCTATGATGATGTGGTTTTTGTTCTTGGTTCTATTTATGTGGTGAATAACATGTATTGATTTGCGTATGTTGAACAAGCCTTGTTTTTCTGGGATGAACCCAACTTGGTCATGATGTATTATTCTCTTGGTATAGTTTTGAATGCGTATAGCTAGTATTTTGTTTAGAATTTTTGCATCTATATTCATTAAGGATATTGGTCTGTAGTTTTCCTTTCTTGAGGTATCTTTATTTGGTTTGGGGATTAATGTGATACTGGCCTCATAGAAGTAATTTGGGAGGGTTCCATCTCTTATCAATTTCCTGGAACAAGTTATGAAGTATTGGTATTAGTTGTTCACTGAAGGTTTTGTAAAATTCAGCTGTAAACCCATCTGGGCCTGGGCTTTTCTTTGGTGGAAGAATTTTTATTGCTGTTTCTATTTCTTTGGTTGTTATTGGTTGGTTTAGGCTTGCTATATCCTCTTGGCTGAGTGTAGGAAGGTTAACTGTGCTTAGAAATCTATCAATTTCTTCCATGTTTTCAAGTCTATTGGAGTATAAATTTTTAAAGTAGTTTCTGATAATCTTTTGAATTTCTTCACTATCTGTGGTGATATCTCCTTTTTCATTTCTAATTTTGATAATTTGAGTTGATTCTCTTTTTCTTTTGGTTAGTTTGGCCAGGGGTTTATCAATTCTATTGATCTTCTCAAAGAACCAACTTTTTGTTTAATTGATTCTTTGAATTGTTTTTTTATTCTCTATTTCATTTATTTCTGCTCTAATTTTAATAATTTCTTGCCTTCTGCTGGCTTTGGGAGTAGACTGTTGCAGACTTTCTAGGTCCTTGAGTTGTGTCATTAGGTTCTTTACTTGGTGGTTCTCTGTCCTTCTTATGTGGGCACTCAATGCAATAAACTTTCCTCTTAATACTGCCTTCATAGTGTCCCATAGATTTTGGTAGGTTGTGTCTCTGTTTTCATTTATTTCCATAAATTTTTTTATTTCTTCCCTAATTTCTGCTCTTACCCATTCATCATTCAATAGTGTATCATTCAATCTCCATGTATTTGAATAATTTCTTTTGAGTTTCCTGTTGTTGATTTCTGCTTTTATTCCATTATGGTCTGAAAAGATGCAAGGAATTATATTAAATCTTTTGAATTTGCTGGCACTTTCTTTGTGTCCCAGTATGTGGTCTATTTTGGAGAAGGTTCCATGGGATGCTGAGAAAAATGTGTATTCTGTAATTCCTGGTTGAAATATTCTGTAAATGTCTATTAGGTCCATTTGGTTTATGGTTTTCTTTAGTTCTAAAGAGTCTTTACTCATCTTTTGCCTTGAAGATCGATCCAGTGGTGTGAGAGGCATATTAAAGTCTCCCAGAATTATTGTATGTGGGTCAATTTGGGATCTGATGTCCAGAAGGGTTTGTTTTACAAATGTGGTTGCACCCATGTTTGGGGCATATATATTTACTATCATTATATCTTCTTGGTGTATTGTTCCTTTTAGTAAAAGGAGGTGCCCTGATTTGTCTCTTCTGATGTGTTTTAGTTCAAAGTCTGTTTTGTTGGATATCAGGTTTGCTACCCCTGCTCTTTTTTGGTCTCCAGTAGCATGATAAATCTTTTTCCATGCTTTCACTTTCAGTCTGTGAATGTCTTTGGCTGTAAGGTGAGTTTCTTGCAGACAACATATATTTGGATTATGTTTCTTGATCCACATTGCCAGTCTATGTCTTTTGATTGGTGAGTTAAGTCCTTTGACGTTAAGAGATATTATTGAAATATGATTTTTGTTTTCTGCCATTTTATGTTCTGTCTACTATTGTATGGATAGGTCTTTCTTCTTTACTTAAATGGCCCACTTATTGACTTCCTCTCTTATCTGGTTATGGAGTCTGCTTCTTTTTTCTTCTTTATGGTTTATTTCTTTAAGAATTTTCTCTAGTATAGGCTTTGAATTCATGAATTTTTTAAGATTCTGTTTATCCTGAAACATTTTTGTTTCCCCATTGATTTTGAATAGTAGTTTTGCTGGATAAATAAGCTTCAGTTGGAAGTTATTTTCTTCCAGGGTCTGAATCATGTCGTACCAGTCTCTCCTAGCACTTATGACCTGGGTTGTATAGTCTGGGGTGATTCTTATTGTTTTGCCTCTATATGTCACCCGTTCTTTTGTTCTCACTACTTTTAAGATTCCTTCCTTGGCCTCTATGTTGGTCATTTTGGTTATTATATGGCGTGTCGTGGTCCTTCTTTGGTCCTGTCTCAATGGAGTTCTGTATGCCTCCTGGACATGAAAATCCAAGTCTCTTTCCATGTTTGGAAAATTCTCTGAGATTATTTCTTTGAAGAGATTACGGATGCCCTTGGTCTGTACCTATATCCCTTCTTCAATGCCTATTATCCGTAAGTTAGGGCGCTTCATATTATCCCATATTTGCTGGATGTTTAGGTTTTGTTGCTGTAAAGATTTCTGTATATCGCTGACCGTGTTTTTGGTTTTGGACGTACTGTCTTCAAACAGTGATATTCTGTTTTCCATTTCATCTAATCTTCCAGAATTTCTTTCTATTACTGTCTTCATTTCACTTATTGACTCTTTCATTTCATTCCAGACCTCTTTCTGATTCTTTCTTAGTGTTTATATCTCATCTTTCATTTCCGCTAGACTTGTTTTAAATCCTTTCATCATATTGTAGTTCAAGATTCGGAACTCCCCTTCTTGCATTTCTAGAAGGTCAGTATTCGTGACTTCTGTCGTTTCTCCACTATTCCTGGTTCTCATATTTTCACCGTTCTCAGGCCTGTTCTTCTGTTGTATTCCCATTGAAGTGGTACAGATTGGGTGATGGTGGAGTAGCTGGCAGCCCAATCAGAAGTTCTGACGGGCTGGTAGTTCTTCCGTATCTGCTTCTCCAGAGGCTGTAGGTCTGGCACAGAGGTGACTCCTAGGTCTCGGTGCTTCCTGCTTCTCTGAAGGAGCTTTTGGATTTTTTTGCCACATTGGTGTAAGTCAGATCCTGGGGCTATGGTTTGGGCTGGAGCTCTGCTGGTGCTGGGCGGGGGTTGTGCTGAAGCCTGGTGCTGCAGCCTCTGAGAGGCTGCTGGCTGGTGCTGGGCCCTGTCTGGGCTGGGGCTTGGCTTGGGCTGGGCTGGGGCTGGAAATGGTAGCAGCCCAGGGGGTTCTGGAAGGAGCGGAGCCTGAGCCTTGGGGCCCCGGAGCGGCTTACCAGTGGCTGTAGGTCTGTAGGTCCAGCACAGTCTCCGTCCTTCCTGGGTCTCCGAAGGAGCTTTCGGATTTTGTTGCCACGTTGGTGTAAGTCAGGTCCCTGGGCTGCGGTTTGGGTTGAAGCTCTGCTGGTGCTGGGTGGGGGTTGTGCTAGAACCTGGTGCTGTAGCCTCTGAGAAGCTGCTGGCTGGTGCTGGGCCCTGACTGGGCTGGGGCTGGGCTGGAGCCAGAGATGGTAGCAGCCCAGGGGGCTCTGGAAGGACTGGAGCCCGAGCCTTGGGGCCCCGGGGTGGCTTACCAGCGGCTGTAGGTCCGGCACAGAGGTGACTCCTGGGTCTCTGTGAGTCCTGAGTCTCTGGACGAGCTTTGGGATTTTGTTGCCACGTTGGTGTAAGTCTGTAGTAGAGATCTTTCTATCAGGATTAATGATGTGAGGGAGGGGTTTGAGAATTCACTGTTGTCCCTATAATCATTTCCCCATCATTTTGTCCAATCTTGGTTCAGTCATTCATGATTTACTGCTTTGGGTTGTTATTTCAAATAATATCTCAATAAGCCAGGAGTCCCTCCTGGTTTTTACACATCTCTCCTAGACAGAAAATCTGAAATTTCCTTGACTTCTCCTTCATTCTGATACTGTTACATCCCACCGTACTGTGTTTTGACTTTCTTCCTGGCAGCTTATCTTTTCTTTACTTTCTCTATATTTCCATTCATTCTGAAACACCACTCTGACCATGCAATTTTCTTATTTTAAAAAATATAGAGTCAGGTGTGGTGGTGCACACCTGTAATCTCATTATTTGGGAGACTGACACGAGAGGATTGCAGGTTCAAAGCCAGCCTCAGCAACTTTGTGAGGTTCTCAGGAACCTAGCTTGACCCTGTTTCTAAGTAAAAAATGAAAGAGATCTGGGGTTTAGCTCAGAGGTAGAATGTCCCTGGGTTTAGCCTCCAATATCCCTAATAATAATAATAATAATAATAATTTTGTAGTAGATGTCACCAGGGTGGGGGACAAGATGGCTAGAGGAACCTGGTGAAGGGAAGACTGACTTTTAAAATATTTGTTCAGATGTCAGGCGTGGTGGCGCACGCTTTTAATATCCGCACTTGGGAGGCGGAGACAGGAGGATCGCACAGGTTAGTAGCCAGGCTCACTGGCTTAAAAGACCCTGTTTCCAAATGAAAAACAAAAGTATAAAATAGGTCTGGGAGTGTAGCCCAGAGGTAGAAGGGCTTCCAGGAACCCCAGTACCACCAAAAAAATAAATAAAAATAAAAATAAAATAAACTATTTGTTCATTCTTCTTGGATTTTATTATCATAGCAATGCTTTACAAATAAATAAAATTAATTTTTAAATTATTTTTTAAATGTTTGAATGCCTTCCCATGAACAACCAGATGAAATTCTCTCTTTGTAAACCTGCCCATCAAATACTGCTCTGGTTTGACTCCAAGCTGCATTTCCAACGTTATTCAGCTCTTCCTCTGTTTGTATTCCACATTTAGGCTTTTTTTAGTGGCAAAAATTGCAAATTCTGCTCTTACCACCCAGAATGTCTCTTCTGTTTTTGCCTATCATAAGTTCACCCAACTTTGAAGGCCAACTTCAAAGCAACCTCCTTCATTAATTTGATCCAATTACTTTGTAACTCCCAAAGCTATTGAGGCTTCTTATAGCATTTTTCAGTTAACCAGGAGATGAAAGTAGTACACTGGATGTCAGGAAGTGGATTCTCCAGCTGTATTCTTTACTATATCCCCTTCTCTATACATCTATTTCTTACCTGTACAGTGGTGATTATAGTAGCACTTTCTTCAGAGGGGTGTTCATCTTTTCAAATATTTAGTTGGATGTCTACTATGAGACAGGCACACAGACCTGAGTTTGGAAGATACAGTAATGAATGAAATAGACTGAGCCTGCCCTTATCAAGTTTACTTTCTGATCAAAAAGGTTTAAATTGACTATATCTGTAAAACTCTTAAAATAGTACTTGGAGCATAGTAAACATGCTATACAGATTTATTGTGATTACTGTTGACACAACTATTGTTGTTATTTTGGTATTTCTATTAATACATAAAAAAGCTAAGGTTAGTAGACGATTAGTTAAGCTGCTAAAGGTCAAGTGACTAGCAAGAGATTCCAACTCATATCTTCTTGATCAAACTCAGTGGCCTTTCTACTATATTTGTGGCTTCTAAACAAGGCTGTATATCAGAAACATCCATGGAGCTTTAAGGAAAGATGGATTCTCAAGCCTCAATCCCAGAAAAACTAAGTCAGAAATGGTAGAGTTGAGCTAAGAGTCTGTATGATTTAAAAGCTTCCTAGGTAGATTGGAAAGTAACTATATCGCATTAAAATCTTTCCCATGCTACTTTATTATGCTTACTTGCAATTATCTAATCTATAAATTCACTAAAGATAGGCTCCTTGATCCCTTACTTATTTTTTCTCCTTCTCCCAGGAAAGTACCTCATAAGCACTCAATAAGTATTTGAGTAATTAATTGCTTAATTATTTAATTAAAGTTGCTCTTAAAAATGCAAATACTCAAAGCTGTGGTGCTAGAAGCCTGTTATGAGCTATCACTTATCGTCCCAAGGATATTTATTAATCAGTTAAGAACCAATAGTTGGGAAGGACAGGTTAAACATCTGGGAATGGAACTGAGGAGGCCCCAAAGTGAATTCTAGCCACATCATCAACAGCCTCAGCCCTAACCTTCCCAGTACTTCATTAACAACTTTAGGTAAAATGCAGAAAATATATTGATAAAAACAAGAATGTCTTCCCCTACCCCCCTTAGTTTTGTTTCTTTTAGCTTGGCATATGTTTCTCTTTGGGAAAACAGTGGGGGAATCTCTTTTTTAAAAAATAAGGGGGAAAAAACTCTTTATTCTTGTCACACCATGAACATGAAGTTCATTGCTATACATTAAGATTATAAAGCAAGAGCCCCAAAAGCAGTGGCTGATTATTCACAGCAGACATATTAAGTCAAGAAGCTTATTTTTTCTCTCTTTGCTAAGGCACAAAGCCTGGGGCTATATGCATTTTTATTACACTTTACTGTCTTGGTTTCACTTGAGGATTAAAAAGAGAGTCAAGGTACAGCGCACGTAGCCTGATGGATTTTCGGATTTCTTGCTTTAGTGAAAGGAAGAATCTCATAAACCACCTCAGATTATTACTCTGGGAAGTGTACCTACTTCTGTGATGACCTAGAAATACAATCTTTTGTTTCTCCTCTAAAAGATCACATTGTATTTGGAATTTTTTCCCTGTAGTTTTCTATACTATAAACTCTATATTTGAAACAATGGCTTTAGTTTAGATTTGAAGAGAAAATATCTAAAATAGTTCAGGGAAGCTTACCAACAGCCTTGGGGTGGAATGGAGAAGAAAGGAAGCAGAGAGAGAAGGAGCCAGGTCAGAAGAGTGGATGGAAGGCATATGGAGAGAGCTCGAAAGTGAGACCAGGTAAGTTTTAACTCTAGGTCCAGTAGATCTACAGCAAGAAATAATGGAAATGTCTCGCTCCATCTTCTGTCCTTCATTATGGAGCACTTATTTAATTTGTGCCTTAGTCTCTGATATATAAAGCAGACAGAAAGACTGAATGTTATAGGATTGGGAAGAATAATAGATGAGCTCTTCCAGTTTACTATTTGTAGAGAATAAGGCTGATGCTGCTTTGGAAGCTGTATCAGCGAGAGAAAAAAAAGAAAGATGCTTTTGAGTAAGCCAAGAGGAGAGCTGGAACTTGAAACAGTCTCCTGGCGGACAAGGTTCTTTGATAGTCGGACAAATTGACTGTGAAGGGAGTCAAGGTCAGGGAGCTTTGGAAACGCTGCTAGCCTGGCATGGGATTGAAGGAGCGTGGATTTCCTTGGTTAAGGATTGTTGCATTCATACCTCAGCAATTTCACCCTCCCTGCCTTCATTAGAAAGGTGATTAGTAGAGCGAACTGAAAACTTACAAGTATATTATTACCCCACATGTCAGGGCTTTGCCATAGAGACAAAAAATGTTTAATTCCTAGTGCTTTATCTCTTTATTATTTATCTTTAAGATTTCACCCTGCTTCAGTCAGTCTTTTAAGTATGAATTTGCCAACTGCTTTATATGCCATCTTTTTTTTAATGATACCATTTCTATTTTATCCCATTGATAATTATTTCAAATTGCCACTTCTGGTCCTTGAGAACACTCCTGTGTTCTAATACCAGGAGGCATAATTATGTAATTACCATGTGAGCATTATGCTACTTATGGCCCAAAGTGCCCGCAGAAAGGAGGGCTCCGATAGCCTCAGAAAACTTATGCAAGAATGATATCTTCTGAATGTGAGATAAATTTAGCTCAAGAAGAAACAGCTCAAGCTCAAATGTAAATGATTTAACGGACTGGTGTTGCAAGGTGAGAGCCACTTGACTCCCTTCCTGTTGAAAATCCTGAGACACATTAGGAAAGCTTTGAAACAGGAACCTATTTTTTAAGATAAAATCTGCATCGAATTACATCATCTAAGCAGAGGGGATCAACTTTTATCTCTTTGACACAGAAAATAAGGCAGAAGGAATGCTTTCCATGATATCTCCTGCCCTGTCACAATTTTTATAACAATCTGTAGATGTAACTAAACTAAAGATTTTGACAAATGAAGCAGGATAGGAGGTTGATTGCTGCTTTTTGAAATTAAAATTAATGATACCCTTAAGGTACTTGAGTCTATGAAGTCAACTTAATGTTGATATAACCTGACTCCATTATCACAGGATGAGGCGATTGCTTGAGCATGAAAAGCAACAAACACATTTTCAAAGCGCATTCTAGACACTGGCGAGGTAAAAGCTTAAAGCCTAAACAATAGACAGAGGACTCGCTGCTTGTCCCTTCTTGCTTTCCATTTGATGGAAGAGTATGTCAGAATAAGAGGAGTAACGTTCCTGGAGAAGAATTGGACTAGCTCTAGGGTAGGGCTCTTGTTCAAATCCTGCCTTGCCCTGCTTCGGTTGAGACACTGTCTGCTTGGCAGACCCCCTATGCTCTTCTGATGGGTTATATAGAAAATGATGCTAAGTGAGATTAGTCAGTCACAAAAAAAGAAGAAATCAAATGCTTTCCCTACTATGCGAAAGCTAGGGAGAAATAGGTAGCAGGAGGAACTCTAGACGAAGAAGGAGATTCTATAGATGAGCAAATAAGGAGATCTAACTGAGGGTGATGGGAGGTGGCAGAGGGAAATTCCCTAATGTGCATGACGTACATTTACAAACATATCAAAGTCAATCACTAAGCCAAACACGAGAAGGAGGGAGGGGGAGGGAATGAGAAAAGGGCTAACTGGGTGATGTGTGCATGTATGTCTACACCATCTTGCACTCCATTAAGATGTATGACTACGATGCACCAATAAAAAAAAAATCAAAAATTTTTCAAAGAAAATGATGGGATAAGAATGGGAAAAAAGAGAGCCAGGCTGTCATTCAGTGGTACAGCACTTTCTAGCATGTGATAAAGCCCAAGTTTGATCCCTAGCATGATAAAAAGATAAGGAAAAAATTGAAAAGAATGTCAAAGAATAGGAAAAGAGTATACGAAGAAATATAAATCAAAAGAAGGGAAAGCATGAAAGAAGATAAAGCCAGGTCTGGTGGCATATGCCTATAATACCAGTACTTGAGAGTCTGGGACAAGAGGATTGCAGGTTCAAAGCTAGCCTCAGAAACTCATAAAGGCTCTAAGCAAATTAGTGAGACTCTATCTGGAGTATAGCTCAGAGGTGGAATGCACACACACACACACACACACACACATATACACACACACACACACGAGTTATGAGCACCTAGAGTCCTAGCTATTCAGGAGGCTGAGACCGGAAGATCCCTTCACCACAGAAGTTGGAAGCCAGCCTAGAAATGTAGCAAGAACCTGTATCCAAAAAAAAAAAAAACAACAGTGGATTAATGATGGTCTCAGATGTCACACATTAATATCCATTCCAAAACTCAACTAATAATTATGCTCCTACTCAGAGTGGGTACCATGTTAGCACTGGTTGCATTCCTGTGGTCTCTTGTTTAACTCCTATCTTTATGCCAAGGAAACATAAATTCAAGCAAACTAGAATCCAGCCAATGTTTATGTTCAACAACCCCAAGTTGTTTTACCACAGAGCGGTACCTGTCACGTATCCTCATTCCAAACCTTATATCAGGCCATTTTTTCTCATCTATAACTTGAAGGAAACAAGAATTAGAAGAATAATGGATTTAAAATGAAAATACTACAGTTAATAAAAAAGATTTTAACTGAAATTATAAGTCTCAGTAAAGTTTCCAGAATAATGTTTGGCCATGTACGTATGAGTGTTACATGGAAGGATTTGGAAGAGTAAATCATGAAGGTTTTCTCAACACGTCCACACAGAAAATGGTAAAACTGCAGAACTGCAGGGCAAAATCTCCTAACTAGCTGGATCACATGTGTATGTATATGTGGCTTATTCACTAGCATCACAGCGCAAGATGAGTTTGGGGTGTTTGTTTTGGTTTCTAATGGGCTCATTAGTGTAGGTGTGAAGTTTGGTTCCTGCATGCCTATGGATATTTATCAAAGGTCTAGACAGACTGAGAGCCAGAAAAATCAAAACGTACGTGCCTAGCTGCATCTTTTCCCTGGCCTGAAGTAAACATGATTTATGTATGTGGTATCAGTAAGAACACTGGGACTCTAAGTAGAAACCACAGCGTCTAGTAGTGCATCTCATCAGCAGGTGAGTCTTGCCTCTCTTAAACCTTCAATGAAGAAAGAAAGTGAAAAGTAATTAACATGTCAAAAGAAGTGGTAGGAGCCCTTAAGAATTTTAAACAACTTCAGTAACCAACATTTATGCTTAGATGCACTTATTTGAAATCATTTCTAAGAGCTAAAATATTGTTCTCCTTTTTTTCTTTCTTTTATCTCTTGGCTTATTTAAAGCAATGTTGGAGGGGAAAATGAGATAAAATAACCTTCAAAATACACGAAGGAATGAACTGAGCTTTGGAAACAGTTATAGGTGGAAATTAAGGATGTGTTATCTTTAATTTAGTTAGATGACTCGGTGTTCATCTATCATCTCTCAAATTATACTTTCAGTTCTACCATATTCATAGTTAGCCCAGTGCCTAATAAATTAGAGGATCTCAAAAAGGCATTTGTTCATTTACTGACTTTTATTGACCATATTCTATGTACTAGGCACTGTGCTAAATTGCAAACAAAACAGATAAGGTCTCTGTCTCATAGATGAGAAACCTGCATTCCAGTAATTATCCTCTGAATAGATGTAGACATGTTCTTACTGGAGCAAAAGAAGGGAAGTCTCTGCAGAGAGCCTACAGAAGGCACCTGAAATGAGAAAGCATAAGAGAATCATACATAGCCCTTATGGCTCTCAAATTAGATCATTTTGAAATTAGAATAAAACAAATAGGGAGAAAATTTGGGCTTTGGGGTTGGATAGATTATTGCTTTCCTTTCTAAAAGTATTATAAGCAAAATGAATCAAAATGGTTTTCTTCTTTTCTTGTTTTGCTTTTACTATCAAAATTGGGATTAAGAGTGGAAGTAAAAAGGAGTTTCCCCAAATGTGTGTCAACCATCTTGAAAAAGAAGTTACTGATTTAGAATGGAATTGTTATAATAAAGATTCTGAAATCAGTGGCACATTAACTCACTCAGCTGCCGCATGCCAGGTACAGACTAGTCACTGGAGTATTGCAAGGAAAGAAAGATGTGTCCCTGTCTTCACAGAGCATGTAAAAAGATCTTTCTTCTCTTGACATGCTTTTACTGAAGAATTGCTGCACGATAGATCATGAGCACTCATGGACCAGATGGCAGATTTCTGCCCATCTGGATAGTTCTAAAGAATAGACCCTGGTGTATCAATAGATAAGGTTTCTTCCAGTTCTGAGCTTTCCTGATCTATGATCTAATAGTAGAAACAGGATGTATGCTTGCAAAAAGATGATAGACTTGTATTAATTTTTCTAAAAAGGAAACAGAGATCTGGCCTATTAGAGATTGGGTCCCTCCTGTCTCTTTAAATAATTCCTCATAAATCCCTTTAGCTCTTTCTTCTTGACTCACCTTCCAATTCACTCTTGTCCCCTTTTCCTTCTTTTAATGACTGAGACACATTATTCATCTGTAAATGGCTATATATGACATCCCCAATTAAAGATTTCACTCTTAGGTCAAATTCATCACGTTTTAAAAGAATTCCTATACACTCATGCCTCCCTTTTCTTATTGCCATGTTTCCAATCTTCTCTACTTGAAATAATCTAGAAATTTAAAAATTAAGTTCCAACACCAAACTGGGCAGTACTTCCTTCTTTTAAAATACTTTCTAATATGTGCCTTCCTTTATATTCCAGGCAGTATTATCTTAATTCCAATGCATATCACCCCAAGTCTAGTCAAGTACAACAGCCTCTATTCAGCCTTAGGGTCCTTTTAGAATCTCTTATGTGTCAAATGACAGACTAATTTTCCTAAAACCCAGCTCTCCTCCAAAATCAAGTCACCTCCCAGGAATGTTCTGTGGTTTCCTTGGCCTACAGGTTGTATCTTAGACCTCAGAGTCTGGGTACTTTCTTTTGCATTACCTCGCATTATATCTTATTGCCCTTACTGAGCATCAATGTTCTGCAACCATAGGACTTTCTTGGGCTTATCACTATTCCTCACCTCCAGCCAGGCCTGATGGCACACAGAGGATCACAGGTTCGAGGTCAGCCTCAGCAACTTAGAGAGACCCTGTTTCCAACTAAAAAGTTAAAAAGGTCCAGGAGTGTACCTCAGAGGTAGGATGCCAAATCTTCCATGTTAAATCTTCAATGCCAAAAAAAAAAAGAAAAAGAAAAGAAAGAAAAGAGAAGATATTAGCTTATGCCATTATGAAAGCTGAAAAGTCCCTTGTTCTGTTGTAAAGTAAGCTGGAGACCCAAAAAAGCTGGTGATGTACTTCCAATCCAAGGCCAAAGGTCATTGATTCTAATGTAGGAAATGGGCAGGTTAGCATATCAACACTAACATCCTTGAGCTTGGAGCAGTAAGAACATTCTAGACGGAAGAAGCACCAACACAAGTGTTATATTGAGTGGAATATCGCAGGTAAGGCAGGTATTTAGTGGCTTAGCAGGTAGTTTGGCTGGAAGAGTCATAAGGCTAGGCAAACAGGTTGAGATGTCCCTCGTGTTCTCATGTGCCTAACAATGTGCAAATACTGGGTTATACAAATATATGCTCTGAGCAGAAATGAATGAGGGTAGGGAGAGAGTGAAATAACAATGTTCTGGATTTCTGTTAGGCGCTTCATTGATAGCAGCAAGTCAGAGTTGGCCCTTAGCCAGACTACCTGAGCCACTTTTCTAATGCGATTCAGATCTGCTTTGCTCCTCCACACCACACCAAATGCTGGTGGCTGTGGACGAGTTCTGAACCCCCTAACTTAGCACTGACTGTTCACAACCAAACCAAGAGCCAGGGTTATGGAGCTAGGGCGCCTGGGGCCACTGCTAAGACTGAGTTGACAAATTGCCAGGTAAAAAAGTGTACCATATCACCCCTAAAATGCTTCCCTTTTCTCTGACCAAGAATGGAATGCACCAAGCTTATGGGATACTGTGTAATATATATTATAGGAAAACCTAATAGGAAAAAATTGGCAATTTTTATTCTGTGCTGTATGAGGTATATTTCTCAATTGTTCCCAAGTCCACCAAAAATTGAAATGTGAAAATTCCTTTCATCTCACTACCTAGTCTATATTAATCCCAATTAAGCCTTGCCCCTGCTTCTCTGATACTTAATTATTAATCACCAACTGATTATTTATTGTCAATAATTATAACTCAGTCATTTGTTAAAAATTGGTCAATGATAATTAAAGAAGGGCGTGGTGGCACATGCTTGTAATCCCAACATTTGGGAGACTGACAGAATCATGGTCCTCAGACAGCCTCAGCTACTTAGTGAGGCCCTCTGCAACTTAGTGAGACCCTGTTTCAAAATAAAGAATAAAAAATAGGGCTGGGGATGTATCTCAGAGGTCAAATGCCTCCTGGGTTCCTTCCCAGTACCCCCCCCAAAATAAATTAAAATTAGTCCAAAATAACAGACTAAGGCAAAATATATATCATTCCTAAAATCCTTTAGTCATCTAGCATCTCACTAACTTTTTGTGAAAGAATTAGAATTTGCACTTTCTGATGGTCCTAATTGAGTCACTAAATTATTTGTGACTGACAATGAGTAAAGTACAAAAAGTCATTTTAACATTGTTGAGAGAGGAAATCCTTTGTATTTGGCCTTGGTTTGATAAAACTGAGTCTCAGACACCACCAATAATAAGGAGATATTAAAATGAGCATTATGAATTGGTACTTTAATGTTTTCAGCCTGAAAGACCCAAAACATCATACCCAAAGGATACATAATTTGATTTGTGTTATATATAAATATGATTCATATATAATATGTTTATATTTTTGATTTTATATATTATATACATATACTTTTGTGCCACTGGTACATATGTGCCACACACACACACACACACATACACACACACACACATACACACACACACACATACACACACACACACAAACACACACATATGGATTTTTTTTTTTGGTGGTACATTCTACCTCTGAAATATACTTCCAGCCTTATTTTATTATTTATTTGGAATCAACATCTCACTAAGTTACCAAGGCTGGCCTGGAACCTACAATCCGCCCATCTCAGCCTCCCAAGTACTGGCATTTATAGGCACATACCACATTGCTTTCATTGTGCCTCATTAGATATAGTAAAAAAGTCTCTTTTTCCTCACAGGTGGCCGTGGAGGACCGTGTCAGGCAGTTGCATGAAGCCCACAGGGACTTTGGGCCGGCATCCCAGCACTTCCTGTCCAGTAAGTCTTTTTCAAGTTTCACTTCTTAACTTCTTCATTGCATATTGGTCACTAAGAATAAGAATTAAGAGTTGAATTCCAGTCACCTCTGCCAGATGCATTGGAGCCATAAATCATCTCCAACTGTAACTTGTTAGTTGAATTCAGAAGGCATGGAAGAGGAGGGCCAATGAGATCATTTTGTCCAGTCGTCTGCTAATGCATAATTGTTCCTACAGTGGATTCTCAAGTGCTAACTTCAAGAATATTTCTGAGCCCGTCGTGGTGGTGCACACTTGTAATTCCAGTACTTGTGAGGCTTAGACAGGAGGATCGAAGGTTCATGGCCAGCCTTAGCTACTTAGTGAGGCCCTCCGCAACTTAATGAGACCCTGTTTCAAAATAAAGAATAACAAATAGGAGCTTGGTATGGTGGTGCATGCTTATAATCCCAGCATTTGGGAGGCTGAGAGAGGGGGATTCACGTTCCTGGACAGCCTCAACTACTTAGTGAGGCCCTTTGCAACTCAGTGAGACCCTGTTTCAAAATAAAGAATACAAACAGTAGGGCTCCAAGGTAGACTGCTCCCTGAGTTCCATCCCCAGTACCGCAAAAAAAAACAATAATAATAATAATAAAAATAGGGCTGTGGGTGTCACTCAAAGATAGAATGACCCGAAGTTCAATCATCAGTACTGCAAAAACAAAAAAACTTTATTTCTGCCTATATTGGTTCACTTCATAAAGCTAATAATTATGTCATATCATTATGATGTGATCATTCAAGATATATTTCTGTGAATCTGGAATTCTTTATAAAATTCCTTAGATACTCCTTACTTCCAAATTGAAACCCCCAGCCTGTGGTGTTTCCTTTCTCTAATTATTCTTGTTCCTCTTTTATCCTGAACTCTACTCATTCTTTTTATTTACCCATTTTATTATTCTATTCATTATATTTATATTTAATTATATTTTATATTATTCATAAATAGTATGTATTTTATAGTTAATGTTAAGACAGATAGCTTTACTTGACTGAAAATTTAAGTATTAGAACATCCTTTTAATATGACAATAAATATTGAGTTACAAGCACCTGTTTTCCTCTAATTAATGTTGTAAATTTATACTACTTTTTCTTTCATTATAGCAAAAGAAAATGTATATTGAATCTTGAAGTATTTAAAAGCCAAACTTCTACATTTAACATTCTACAGTTAACATCTTTTACTGGTTCCATGTGTTGCCTTCAGGGAAAATATAACTATATGAGTGAGGGTTGGCCATCATCTTTTTTTTTTTTTTTTTTCTGGTACTAGGGATGGAACCCAGGGGCCTTCTACCTCCGGGCTACATTTCCAGACCTATTTTATATTTTATTTGGAAACAGGGTCTCTTAAACCAGCTGAGGCTGGCTTTGAACCTGCACGATCCTCCTGTCTCAGCCTCCCAAGCCCGGGGATTACAAGCGTGCGCCACCACGCCCGGCTTGGCCATCATCTTCAAAAGATTACTTTGTGCCTGGCAATGTTACAGATCCTACCTAATTGAATCCTTATAGCACCTCTATGAAACAGGTGCAGTTGTTATGCCCATTTGAATGATGAGGAAATCGAGGCACACGTTGGCACAGCGAGTAGATGAGAAAGCCAGGATTCAAACTCAAGAACTTGACTCCAATCGGGTGTCATGGTCCACACCTGTAATTCTAGTACTTAGAAGGCTGGGACAGGAGGATCACAGGTTCAAGACCCATCTGAGAAACTTAGTGAAACCCTCAGCAACTTAGTGAGGCCATGTTTAAAAAGAAAAAAGGCTAGGGATGTAGCTCGGAGATAGAATGTCCCTGGGTTCCATCCATCCCCAGCAGCATACACACACCAAAAACAGAAAAAAAAGAGAACTTGGCTCTCTTCATTTATTTGATAGGAAGTAATTCTGTATGGTCTTCCTTCAATCTGCTGCTGCATTCTTTTATTGCTGCTTCTGCTTCTTTCCTTCCCCCATGGGTTAATAAGCCGGGAGTGGTGGCACATTCTTGTAATCCCAGTGCTTGAGAGGCTGAGACCGGAGGATTGCACAGGTTCAAAGCCAGCCTCAGCTACTTAGTGAGGCTCTTAGCAACTTAGTGAGATCCTGTTTTCAAATAAAATATAAAACAGGGCTGGGAGTATAGCCCGGAGGTAGAAAGCCCCTGGGTTCCACCCCCAGTATCACCAAAAAAAAAAAAAAGCCCTTACAAATATTGTAAAGTATTTGACTACCTGCTTTCATGCATGTCTCCAGTTGTTCATCCTCTTTATTTTTTTTTATTTATTTAAGTACTGAGGATGGAACCCAGCGTCATTATACCTCAGAACTATGCCCCAGCCCTATTTTATTATTTTATTTTAAAACAGGGTCTCACTAAGTTGGGGAGGGCCTCACTAAATTGCTGAGGCTGGTCTCTGCCTCCCAAATACTGGGATTGCAAGCATGTGCCACCAAGCCTGGCTGATCAATACCTTTTAGATAAAAAAAAATTCTAAAAGGCATTGTTTCTGCCTTTTTGTTATATGTCAGTAATGGATTAAAGAAGAAGTTGCTACATTTTCTTGATTAGTTCTAATCTTATTATCTGCATGTGGTCTAGTTATTTTGACAGTACCACATATGCTTAGGAGTTGCCAAAAAACAAAAGGGGGTGACACTAAAGAGTATATTTCAATATGTCAGATTGTAACTTTGAGAAATGGATCTAGAATATTTATAAAGGCTGCAGATTTTGTCATCTGTAATTTTCCAAATCTCTGGTCGGCTTCACTTGCCTTGGTGACAGCCATTCTATTAGATTTAATTGAGATTAAATGTGATAACATACCCCTAAGTGACTCATAAACCATAAATAAAAATATTACTATTATGAATATTAATTACTCCTCAGACACCATGTATATTAATTCAGATTTTCTTTTCTCTGTCTCCCTCCCCCACAAAATTCCCATATCTTCCTCATTAAAACCTATTCCCAGAAAATGATATGTTGTACTCATTTAACCTAGGTGACAGGTAAAGTTTAATGTGTACTTCTCCTGGGTTATTTGCATCTTAATAGGGTAAAAAATCCATAAGCCTCAGGAATGGCTCTCTGGTGGTAGAAAGTCAGCCATAACCTCTGAGCTGAGAGAAGAACTTTGAAGGGCCACATGGAGCATCCTCACACCTTTTAAACCATATCCCATCAGTGTCTACTTCCAGAAAGGTCAGGCCTGGAGATGGAGACACTTATAAAAAAAATACTGATCTACTTGCCGGAGTAGAGCCAGCCCCAGAAGTCACCCATCTCTTGGAGGCCCATGTGGAATATCAGTACATGCCTAGAAGCTTTGCTTCTGCATATAAAATATATACCAATTTGTTTGAAGGGAAATTTAAGAAATAAGACAGTGAAACTAAACATGTATTGTGTCTTTGTGTTGTCCTTTGTTAAATTACAAAGCTGAGATATGCTAATCAAGGAAAATTTGCAGAGCAGAGTAAAAACAGGAAAAGGAAAATTATACATAATCTCATAATTCAGAGAAAATCACTATCAGAAATTTAGTTTATATATCTTTTGTCTTTTCTGTCTTTCTCTGTGTGTGTGCCCATGAGCCCAGAAGTGTGTGTGTGTGTGTGTGTGTGTGTGTGTGTGTGTCCATTCCTCTTTTTTCTTATAAACCAAGCAGAGATTTTAAAAACACATTACAATTGTATGGTCTGCATTTTGCTCTTTAAACTATATTGAAAATACTAATACTTTTTAGATATTCTTCTATAGACTAATATTTAAATGGCTGACTGATATTCCCTTCTGTGGCTATACCAGATTTACCAGGACAATTCTAAATTACTTAATGTTAAAATTATTTCTTAATGCTTACCATTTCACCCAATATCATGCCTAACATCCTTCGTGCACCTTTACAGATGTCTCAGATTCTTTCTACAAGAAAAATGCCTAGTAATTTAATTGTTGTATTAAAAGATGTGATGGAGGGGAAACCTCAGCAAAGCTGAAATGGAAGGGTAGGAGACGAAGTAGAGTGAGGTTGATTAATGGAGGAGCTACATCTGAATATGTGTAAAAGTATGTATCATGGTTAACATGGACACTCATTGTTGGGAGGGAGAAGAAATGAGGGGGTGGGAAAGGGCACCAAGCACAGTCTGAATGTATGCCATTTTCAATATGATCCACATAAAAATAAAAATAAATAAATAAATAAAAAGAAAACTGAGAATGAGCCACTAACTTCACCCTTCCTCACAGAAACTCCTTATTTAATAGTTCTCTCTCTCTCTCTCTCTCTCTCTCTCTCTCTCTCTCTCTCTCTCTCTCTCTCTCTCTTTCTTCCTTTGGAAACTACATTACCAGCTGTCCTTTTTTAATCAAAAAAGAGAGACGATCTCTGACTAAAAAAAAAAATGTATTCAGTGTTTCTTCTTGTTGGCCCAACCTCTTCTTATTAAAGTAGTTTCTTTTATCTTAAATCTGAGAGAAAATGAGAAGAGAAAACATTTTGAAATGTGACCCTTTTCATTGGCAGACACTAGTTTGTCTTTAATTCTACTTTTAATACTTTTACAACTCCTAATTGACTTCTGCAACTTAAACCAAGAAAAGGAAAAACTCCAGAACTATCATTTTTATATTTGATGCATCTTACTGTACAAATCAGCGTGAAAATACACACATATATGATTGGTAGTAACAATTTTAATCTCTATGTCAATCATTAAGAAGGTACCATAATACTCATTGATTGGCATAGTAGTCTAAATATTGTCCTCCTTTTATTATTTTCAAGAATTTAGGATTTTTTTCTGGCCGTCTTCTCGATTCCCTGGGATTTTGTTCTAAATTATAGATTTCTCACCAAGAAGGAAAACAATATACTTGGCTAAAGGTAGCAATCCTTCTGCAACATTAAGAGGAACCTGTGATTGTTTTAATATTCTATAAATTATGGAGTTCAGCCAGTGTGGTGGTGCATACCTATATTCCCAGCAACATGGAAGGTTAAGGCAGGAGGGTTGCATGTTCTAGGCTAGCATTGGCAACTTAGCATGACCCTGTCTCAAAATTAAAAATAAGGACTGAAAGTATAGCTCATTGATAGAGCATTCCTAAGTTCAATACCTAGTACTGCAAAAGAGTTCTAGAAATCACAAAGGGAGAATTGTAGTTTTTCCAAGTTGGATTTCTCCGAACACTAATGTTCTATAGGTTTAATAACTGTTGCTAGAAAAAAATTCTGGGATCAGTATGATCAGAAAAACACAAGGTCTTAAAGTATAAAGATATAAGAGTTTCCTGTTAGAGTGTGTGTGTGTGTGTGTGTGTGTGTGTGTGTGTGTGTGTGTGTTTGTGTGTGTGTTACTAGAGATTGAACCCAGGGGCATTCTGCCTCTGAGTTATACCCCCAGCCCTTTTTATTGTGTGTGTGTATGTATGTG
Organism: Muscardinus avellanarius; assembly: GCF_963383645.1. Classification (NCBI taxonomy): domain Eukaryota; kingdom Metazoa; phylum Chordata; class Mammalia; order Rodentia; family Gliridae; genus Muscardinus; species Muscardinus avellanarius. The sequence goes on along the minus strand of NC_137792.1, from coordinate 25,324,575 downwards.
TGTGTGTGTGCGTGCGTGCGTGCGTGTGTGTTTGTGTGTGTGTGTGTGCGTTACTAGAGATTGAACCCAGGGGCATCCTGCCTCTGAGTTATACCCCCAGCCCTTTTTATTGTTTGTTTGTGTGTGTGTGTATGTGTGTGTGTGTGTGTGTGTGTGTTTTTCTGGGGATTAAACCCAGGCACATTCTACCTCCAAGCTACACCTCAGCTCTGTGTTTTATCTTTATTTTGAAATGGTCTCACTAGGTTGCTGAAAGTCTCACTAAGTTGCTGAGGCTGGTCTCGAACCTGCAGTCCTTCTATCTCATCCTCCCAAGTACTGGGATTATAGGTGTACACCACCACACCCAGCTCACTCAGGTTTTAACAACTCTGAAATTAGAAAGCAGCTACCACAAATGAGTTTTGAATTCAATGAAGTATGGCAGTATTATCTTACTGAGTTGTAACAAAGATCAAATAGTTAATATATATGAAACTCTTAGAACAGTACCTGGCAAATAGTAACTGCTGTATAAGTGTTTGCTTTTAGTCTTAGCATTAAAATCATTATTACTATCAGCTTAATAGTATAACTTAGTCTATGCCTGTTAGAGTCAAATTTGTCTTGAACTATTATTTATCATTTATCCTCTCACATTTAATCCTCAATGTAATCTCCTTTCTGAAGATCAGTTTCATGCATCTACTATAAAGGTCCAGTGTTTTGCCTACTACAAGAGCTCAATAGTTATTGATATAATTAGTGTGCAGATAAATAATTTAATGGGTAGGCCTTAACCTTTGTAAGGTAAGGTTGGTATCAATCTTGTTGACAGTTATATTCCATAGTATCTGACATGGTACTTGGCACTTGTTAGATGTTCCAGAAATATTTATAGAATAAATTATGTCTTGCACCCAAAAGAAGAAGTAACTTTACTTTTGACATTGATAATACACAGCAGCATGAGGTTTAGCATAGTGACTATCATATAAGAGATAATAAATAATGTGAATTTTTATGTTGCTTCTTAGCAGTGAATAGTAGCGCTCATAACTCTACATGGTCATTTTGATCAAAGTCAACTGTGCCATATAATATATTAAGGAGACATATTGACTTCACAGTTACAGCATATCACAAGTCTATTAGAAAATAAAATTATATTAACAAAAAGGTACAAAGAAAAGACTAAAAATAAAAGTACTTCAAAATGCAAACAGTTATTTGTCTCTTCTTTCTTTCCACTTTTGCATATTTTATAATAAGCATATATTACTTTTATAATGGAAAAAACAATAAAAGTAAAATCCTTATACTCTAGCTTTTAACCCAGTGACCTCTTCCAGTATTATACTCTATTGGCAGCAATGGAACTCTATATAAGAAGAATTTTCATTTTACTATTTATTCTAAATTTAAAAGCTGTGAGTTTCATCGAGTGACCTTCTTGTTCACAGATTATGAGACATTGTAAAAAGAAAGAACTGATCAATTATTTCTTGCAGGCTTTATAATCTTAACTGCCTAATCATGTCCCCAGTTAACTCTTTTTCTCTCTTGTCAAAGCAATCTAAACTTTTACAGTCTTCCCTTGACACATGTAGGGCTTAATATTTCGTTTTCATCTCGAGAGATGCCAAATCTTCACCTCCAAACCCCTTCCAAACACTCGTAACTTTTAAAAACTGGAAGAATAAACCTTTATGCACATATAATAATTGCTGCCTTCACTTAACAGATGCCAACCTATGCTACCATTGTCCTTAGGGAATGGATGATTTGAAATATGAGTGGGCCAATAATAGTAAAGCTTTAGATTGTCTTATCTAGTTTAGATGACTTATCTAGTCATCATGATGCAAGTCCAAAACAATCCTGCAGGAAACTGGGCATAGTGGTACATGTTTGTAATCTCAGAATTTGAGACCCTAAGACACGAGGATCACAGGTTCGAGGCCAGCCTCAGCGACAAAGTGAGACCCAGAACAACCTAGTGAGACAATTTCAAAATAAAATAAAGCTGAGAGTATAGTTTAGAGGTAGAATGCCTTTGGGTTCAGTTTCCAGTTTAAGAAAAAAAAAAGGGGGGGGCTGATGATATAGCAAGAAAGAAAGAGAGGGAGGGAAGGAGGCAGGCAGGCAGGCTAGCTGGCTTGCAGGTACAATGTGAGATGAATTTACAGCCCAGAGTTCAGTATCGGGTAAAATCTCAGGGACAAATCACTTAGGCTAGCTTCTTCAGCAGTCACATGTTATCCAGTGTACTGGGAATTGAGACAAATGCCATCTAACCTGTCAGCAATGCTGGGAAGTTTCTATAAATGTAAGGTACACTAATAATGATTACACCCTTTTCTCAAAAATTCTTGCTATGGCTTTTGCACCATTGGCTCTGTATATTCCATTTATTTGAACACTTGGAAAGTTCTCAGTTTCTGCTATGGGAATTTGTGTGCTGGATCTGGCTTATGATGACCTAAAAGAACCAATTATTAACTATATAGGAATTATGAGCTGGTTCTCAAACCCACCTTTGGTAGCTTGCAATCAGCTATAGTGGGAATATTTACCCCCACAGAAATTTGCAAATTAAGGCTTTTTTAGTTTTTTGCTTTTTTTTCCTAGCCAGTTAACTAGAACACCAGTAATTTATCTATATTATTCAGATCACCCAATTCCCTGGGTACAAAGCAACTTCTTAAGCAGAAGTATGCTTAGAATTCAAATATCTAAATATTTATTCGCCGTCTATAGGGTAGCCACTCACTCTGGCTTGTCCAGGACTTTACTGACTTGAGCACTAAAAAAAAATCCCATATTCTAGAAAATCTCACTTTCAGGCAAAGCAGAATGGTTGGTCCCTTTCAGTGATTTTTTTTTCCTAGAAATAGAGCCTTGAATAAGACTTCTCAGAGAAGTAACTTTTTGAGAGAGCATACTCAGGTGAAAGGGACTGTGAAAACCCCACTAGAGTAGAGAGGATGCTGGTCAGAGAGGCAAGCTAAGCAAGGAATTTGAGACTGACTCCAGCCTGATCCCACAAGGAACTCTGGAACATAAATTGTATCACAGAGCTCCTCACACCTTGAGGCAAGTGTGCTGGCTTTGTGTTCCCTTAAGTGAGAAAGTCATTGGCTATGGATTTGTGGAGAATCTAAAAGTAATCTGGCAGCATGGCAGATATGGAGATAGCAAGGTAGTTCCCATTTAGCCAAAGCTGGTTCTCTATGAAAGGGGCAATGGGCCCTTAGTATCTGACACTCACAATGCATAGGGATGCGCAAACCATCCTAGTAAAGGGAACATGAGTGGGACATCAATAATATCAACCCTCTCCTAGATGTCAGGAAGCTAATGATAGGCTATACACACTCTGGCTTTAGAGCTGTTATGGTTTGGATATGCAGAAAAGCCCATGTGTTGGCAATGTAGAAATGTTCAGAGGTGAAATAATTGAGTCATTAGGACTCTGATCCCATTGGTGGATTCATCTATTGATGTATTAATAATTTGAATGAACTTGCTAAGAGGTATCTGTGGGCAGATGGGGCATGGCTAGAGGAGGCCAGTCAGTAGGTACATAGCCTTAGGGACTATATCTATGCCTGATCCCTTCCTCCCTCTCTCGCTGTCTCTTTTTCCTGGCTGCCATGAGTTGAACAGCTTTCCTCTGCTACACCAGGCCCCCACAGTTGGCCATGGGTTAAACCTCTGAAACCATGAGCCAAATAAATCTTTCCTTCTCTAAGTTGTTCTTGTCAGGTATTTTGATCACTGCAACAACAACAACAAAATAAGCTGATTAAAACAGCTAAATGACAGCCTTTAGCTTGATCTCTAACTACCACCCTTTTATTTTGTGGTACATGGAAAAGTAATCTGGCAGCATGGCAGACATGAAGCAAATGGTTATTTCTTTCTTATTTCATCTTCTTCATTGTGACAGTTTCCTCTGGGCGTTGTGAGGACCTAGAGCAGGGAGACTAGCCCCACATTTCTGAGTCAGTTTCATGACATGGGCACTATTTTAGTGTAATGCTGTTTCCAAAAGGTATATTTTTACACTCCCCAGAAAATGAAGGCGTTTGTGAGTTTGGCCTAGGGTAGCATTTTGTCATCTGTCCCAGAATACAAAGCTTCGCACAACAGAAATGGTGGAATCACATCCCTGTGGGCAAAAATCATTACTTTCATTTTTCCATTTGGATGTTTTCCATTTTCAGAACACAACCAGTTTGGGATTACAAAATACTTTTTGGTGAGAACTTTGAGGTAAGGAAAAAAAGCATTTCGTTCTTTTGTAGGCTTACATAAACTAGTTCTTGTTTAAAACTATTCTTCTGGATTTTTAAATAGAGTTTCAGTTATCAGCAATAAAAATCATCTTGATTTTAGTCCACTATAGGTATTGCTATGTTATGTTTTATGTCTCCTTACAGCTATAAAAAAAAACAGGGATAGATTTAGATAAGAGGGATATTTTCAGAATACAAAGACTCATAAGAGAGGATGGGACTGACAGTTATCATGAGACATGTTTTCTTCTCTCTATATATGTGTTTGCTGCTATAGATATCACCTATTACAAGATCATAACTTCTCTCCACAAAATACCTTCTACTTATAGTTTCTACTTTTATGTGACTTCTCTTTTATTCTTGGTTTTCTATTTTTTTCACTTCCCCATGTTCATCTCTGTGTATTAAATCAAACTCTCCAAGAGAAAACATCTAATTGGGTCAGTTATATTCTATCCATCTAAGAGTGAGGGCATCTCATAAGATATAAGCCACACTATGAATCAGATTTTCTTGACTTAGGCATCATTGACATTTTGGTCCAAATAATTCTTTGTTGTTGGGAGCCTTCCTGTGTATCATCCTTGGCAATGTCCCCAGCCTCTACCTAGTACCCCTCCTCAGTTGTAGCAAACAAAAAATGTCTCTAGACATTGCCAAATGCCCACTGGAGAGTGACATTGCCCCTGATTGAGAATAATTCGTATATACAATAAATCCCCTAGACAGTTTGTGTCAATAGTGGTTATGTGGAATGCTCGGTACAGTGATCCATGCCTGAGGAATAATTTAAGACTACTTTTCTGCACCTTCAGGTCCTCTTCAGTGAATGGGTGTATCCTTGGCAGACAATCTTCAGATCACACCCCCTTTGGGGCAGCTTTAAATCAATCAGAAATAGAAAAACTTGGTTATTTTGGCCCAACTTGGGGGAAGTCCAGCTCTAGCTCAAGAGCGCTTGTGGGGTTGGATAAAATTGTCAGCAGGGTGCTTCCAAGCTTCACTTCTCTAGATTCCCATCCCTGCTTCCTTCCCCTCCCTTTCACAGCTGTCAGTCCCCGTGACATACCTTGCTAAATATCCTGCTCTCTAAATTTGGTCTTAGAGTCAGCTTCCCAGGGGAATCCAATCTGTCAGGAGACAATGTCACTGACAGGTATTTCAAAGCATCTAAAAAACAAAGGTGTTGTAATTCTAGTCACTGGGTAGTATGATTTACTCTATCTCTCATAATGAGGTTGATGATTTTGTCCAATATAAGTAGTGGTGATCCTTACTTAAGGTGTCTGACCTCATGATCTGCATTAATAGGTAAGGACTTTGGGGACAACATAAAATGACGTCAGCCTCTTCTTGCCTTGCACTTGCCATACATACCAATGACAGACAAGACTTAGAATGCAGGATGGCAGGTGAAAGAGATTATAAGAGGAAGTTGGTCACGGTGTGAGCAGCAGAAGAGTAAAGGGCATGCACTGCTTTTTAAAAATTTCTTGCATGTAACACAGTACGTCATATATAGATGCTGGATATGCCTCGATTGATTACTAACCAGACATTTTAAAGAGTATTCCCACTCTAATACTATAGGAAGGAACTCAATCTAGTGCCTAGTCCAATGTCCTAAAAAGTTAATGAGCTTCCCTTTGTTCTGTCAGCTACAAATTGATTTGTCACTCAACAAATGTCTATTGAGTGACCAATATAAGTCAAACTCTGTTCTAGAAACTGAGGAAGTAGAAGTAAATAAAACAAAGTTTCTCTCTCAGGAGGCTTAAATTTACGAGAAGATGGAAAATCAAGTCATGATAAGTTTGATAAAGAAAAATAAAGCAATATAAAAGAGCTAGAGGGATGGAGAAGGGAACTTTTTAGATGGAATGATCACCGGCGGTGACATTTGAGCAGAGAAGCAAGGGAGTGAACCAGGCAGATCTCAGGGAAGAGTGTTCAAGGTAAAGAAAACAGTAAAGGCAAAAGCCCCAATAGGGGAGCAGGCTTAGATGACTTGAGGAATAGCAAGGAAGCTTGTATGGCTCCAGGCGACGAAGCAAGATGGCAAATGACAGAAGTTTAATGAGTGACCTAGGACCACATCATGTAAGGCCTTATTAACGATGGTCAAAAGCCTTTGGAGTTTGTTCTTAGTGAGAAGAGAATGCTTAGGATTCTGAGCTAAGAAGTAACATGTGTCTGTTGCATGCTTAATTTGCAGTGTCTATATCATTTCTTTATATATTTATTTATTAACAAATTCTAGGCAATTTGGAATATACAAATGATACAGAATTCTGGCCTTGGGGTACATAATTCTAAACAGAATAAACTTATTATTTATTTATTTATTTATTGTGTTGCTGGGAGTTGAACTCATGGGCATTCTACCGCTGAGCTACATTCCCAGCCCTGTTTTATTTATTTTTTATTTGGAAACAGGATCTCACTAAGTTGCTGAGAGCCTAACTAACTTGCTGAGGCTGGCTTCAAACCTGTGATCCTCATGTTTTAGCCTTCCAAGTACTCGGATTACAGGCATGCACCACCATGCCCAGCCTAGACCTATTAAAAAATAAATAAATAAACAAATAAATAAATAATAAATAAATAAATAAAAACTTCTGTAGTGGTGGAAAATAGTGGGTTTTACATGACTATAGAGGAAATAGCAACTAATTTTACAGTGCAGGAAATAAGATGCTCTATCTAAACTAATATTATGAATGTACATTGTCCCTGATACTACATGTAAATCCTAGCTAGAGGGTATTCCATCTGATGGAAATGTAGCAAACAATGCTTCTAATTGCTTGGTCCTTGATTTCAATTAGCTAGAATCACAAGACACATTCAGTAATAAGAAATCAGGTTCTCCTTTCTACTTAGTCATTTTTATATGATGAATGTACCCCTTCCCAATTTTATGAGTAGTCTCCTTATAGCCCTTTTGTTCAGAAAAGGGATTTCTTATGTATGTATAATGAATATAAATATAGATTTTAGAGAGTGCTAATGTTTTAATGAGATAGAAATAGGCAGACAAGCGAGAGAAAAATTGAAGGATTAGTCAACATGGGGATAATTTCACATGGAAAAGAGCAAGAGGAAATATCTGGGAAAAATAGAAGAGGAAAAGAATAAGTTAATTTATGATGTGAGCTAAGGATAGAAGGGATTTATTCTCAAAAAGTAAAACATGAAAAAAGTTGTCTTAGTCTATTTTCAGTTGCTGTAACAGAATACCTGAGGCATAGTTATAAAAGAAGTTTATTTAGCTTGCCACTTTGGAGGCTAAAAATGCAAGATCTGGCAGCTCCATTGGTTCGGCCTCTTGTGAGGTTTGGCACATCACATGGCAGATGGCATTATAATGGCAAAAACATGTGCTAGTCTGATCACATGGCAAGACAGGATGCCAGACAAGGAAGAGCTAGGTTTGCTTTTTCAGAAAAACTCACTATCTTAGAAACTAGCCAGGGGCTCATGAAAACTACCATAATCTTTTCAGATGAAAATATCTCCAATGACCTAACTACCTCCCACTAAATCTCACCTCCTAAAGGTTTTATTCCTCAATGCTACCACATTGAGAACCGAAATTCTACCATACAAGTCAAACCAAATCCAAACCATATAACAAAGTTTCTATTATGAACTTAACCTAGGATAGCTATCGAGAAAAAGAAAGTAATTTAAAAGCCTTGGTCCAGCCAGGCAGGTGGTACACACCTGTAATCCTAATACTTGGAGAGGGCTGAAACAGGAGGATCATAGGTTCAAAGCCAGTAACAACTTAGGGAGATCATGTTTCAAAATAAAAAGGGATAGGGGCAAAGCTCACAACAACCTTGCTACCTTAGGGCAAAATAAGGGGCAGAAAGCTCAGAGGTAGAATGTCCCTGGGTTCAATCCCTAGTACCATTAAAAAAAAAAAAGACTTGGTCAAAAAGTTCTGGAGTAAATATCATATCTATATTAGAAATGTTAAGGGAAGAAAATTTTGAACCAAATCTTTAGTTATTTCTGAAGATTGCCTTTCTCATCTTGCTTTCTAAATGAATGTATATCTCATCTATAATCATTTCATTTTTAATATCTAGCTTGCTCCTGGCTGCCTCGCATGTACTAACATAATTTCCTTGAAGCTCACAACAACCTTGCTACCTTAGGTAAAGATATGGGGCAGGAAGGCTTTTATCTTAAACTAAACAGTGTATAACTTCAAGTCAGAGTATTCCTACAACAGATATCACCCACACTCATTTAAATTTAAAAGGAAAGTCAATTTGGTAACATGGAATTTAATTTCAATTTCCAAACTTACCTGGGCACAGGTGGCACATGCCTGTAACCTCAGTTCTTTGGAGGCTGAGACAAGAGGATTACAAGTTCAAGGCCAATATACTGTAACTCAGGCAGACCCTAGTTTAAAAATTGAAAAAATAAGTCGGATGTGGTTTTGCACACTTGTAATACCAGTACTTAAAGAGGTTGAGACAGGACAATAACAGATTTGAAGCCAGTGTGCTGTAACTCAATGATACCTTTTGTACTAGTATTGGGAAGAGGTTTCAAAATGTATTAATGTACCAAAATTGGGAAAGATTGCAAATTTTGAAAATATATTGTTTGTACTAAAGAAAGCCAGGATTGTCAGGAAGAAGGGACTCTTTACATTTCTAAAGAGAGACAAACTGCCTCAAGGATGGGAGGAAATCCCAGATCCCAGAAAAGCAATTTAACACATCTCAGGAGTGTAACAAAAAGTGTGAAGGTCTGTGCCCAAGAAAGGGCTGCCCCCCCACCCCACCTCCGAGGGGCAGATCCAGCTGGGATGGAGACAGCAGAAAGCTGGGCTAGAGATAGGGCAACATATCTACATATGAAAGGACCTGCCGCAGACTTGGTCAGGATAAGAACACTCAGCGTGCAGGGGTTTTTTGGTGTATTTACTTGAGTCACCCCCCATGCCAGAATGGGGCTTTAACTATCTTCTGTATTTCTATCTTTTTAATAAACTTCTTTAAATCTTCAGCAAGAGTCCAGGCTAATGTGTATCTGTACTTAGCTCAGGATAAGAACCCACGGTTTTTTCTGGTTTTGGTCGTTTTGGGTTTTGTTGTGGTTTGAGGGAAATTGTGTCCGGGACCCTAACAGAGGTCCCCTGGAACAGTTTCCCCACAACCATATTCTCCGAATCCGTAACACCTTTGTTTAAAATTGAAAAGTAAGCCAGGTGTGGTAGCACACACTTGTAAACAAGAGACTCACAGGTTTGAGGACGGATTCATCAATTTAATGAGGCCTTCCGCAACTTTGTGAGACCCTATTTCAAAATAAAAAATAAAATGGGGCTAAAGATGTAGCTCAGAGGTAGAATGCCCCTAGGTTCAATCTGCAGTACCATAAATAAATAAATAAATAAGGCTGAGGGTATAGCTCAGTAGCAAAACTCCCCCAACCTCTCAGTTCAATCTCCAATAAATAAATAATAAAACCAAAAATTGAAATTAAGAAGAAAATATCTTGTTCCGTTTCTTTCTAAAAGCACTTAGCTATTTGTTTTGAGTTCCTAAGCAATACTAATGCGAAAGTATAAAAGGCAGCGGATTTTCATAGTTGACACCAGCAGCAGAACGCCACAAGTTGTTGTACTGCTCTGAGAACTGCATGCATTTTTTTTAATAGTCAAACAATGGCTAGAAAAGGAAGAAGAGGGATGTTTCCTTGAGCTGTTCCCCAGGCCCGAACTTTGGAGGTTAACAGTTTTACTCGAGAGTCATAGGGAGTCATTCTCCTTTTCCTGGTTATCCCAGGTTTCTTCACACTGACAGTAGGTTAATTAATTGGATAAATATCCTGATAACTTTCAACATGGATGATAATGATACCAAAAGTAGGAATGGTTGAAGGAAGACACTGAGCAGTTTATGTTCTTAACAAGTAAGGAAGATTTTACATAGATTGTCCTGTTTGATCCTCAAAACCACCCTATGAGATAAGATCTAATATTGTCTCCATCCCACCAAAAAGAAAACTGAGATGGGCCAGTTTAATCACATATTCAAGTCCATACTTGTAACCATTGTGCTTTCAAGAAGGGTTTGCAGAAACTAGTGAGTGGCAACCCCCAAATCTAAACTGCATAGATGAAAGGGGATTGATAATCCTCAAGTTGGCCACACCAACTTGAGGGTCTCTATTCTTTAATCACTTAATCTTTTTTCCTCCTTTCCTCTCTCTCTCTACCTCTCTCTATTTTCTTTCCCTCCCCTCTCTTTGTCACCTGTGTTTACAATGATGCTGGTAAGGAGCCTCTCCCCAAACAGGTGGCTTCCATTCTCCCTGAGAACACAGAGCCTCTGTTCTCATCTAGATAAAGTTGCACTGGAAAGCTCTGCCTTGCACTGCGGGTTGGCTGCGTTTGCCTCCAGGCGGTGAGTTCAGTTTAGATTATCTTGAAATGTCTTGGGTTATGAGGCTGGGGCCGAGGGATCAGAAGCCACCTGGGGCATGCTCTCAGGGCAGATTGCCAGAGCTCCAGAGAACCAGCCTCTGTGCACGTCCTGTCGCTAAAGCAGGTCACATGCAGAAGCCCAAGGTCAAAGGGCTAAGAAAAAGCACTGCTCACCAGGAGGCTGTGGCTGAGGCGGACATGTTTCATTCTCGCAGCATGGAGTGGAGAACAGGATCCAAATTCAATCTCTCCCACCCTCTCACGGCTTTAATTGCTCATGTATCTTTAGCCCTTTCGCACTCTTCTCATCTTGCTTTTTAAATGGATGTATATCTCCTCTATAGTCATTTGGTTTTTAATATCTGACTTGCTCCCCACTGTCTCAGGTTTCCAATTTTACTTTCCTTGAAATTTCCCCAGTGCCTAATACAATACCTTCTGCACAGAGAGCATTCAGTAAATGGCGTTGACTGCCTGCCGTCTTTTAAAAGCACATCTGGAGAGACACTAAAGGCACCTGGCAATATTGCACTGACTTGTTAGTAACCTGACTTAACCCAGATGGCCCAAAGAATGTAACCACCATTACCAAAGGAAAGTTCTCATAAGGAAAATTCTGTTTAGATGTCTTCAAAAGTTCCACAAGCAAAAGTTAGTCGGTGTTCTGTTTATTTGAATGGCTGTCCCCCTATATCTGACTTTATGAAGCTTATTTCTTACTCTCCTTACAGTCATAACAAGGCTCCTAAAGATTTTCTTTCTGTCTTTCTTTCTTTCTTTTGTGGTACTGGGGATGGAACCCAGGGGCTTTCTACCTCTGGGCTATACTCCCAGACCCATTTTATATTTTATTTGGAAACAGGGTCTCACTATGTTGCTGAGAGCCTCACTAAGCTGCTGAGGCTGGCTTTGAACCTGTGCGATCCTCCTGTCTCAGCCTCCCAAGCGCGGGGATTACAAGTGTGCGCCACGCCCAGCTCTAAAGTTTTTCTGTAAGTAGGTTCTCTTTCTTGACTAATGCCACCCATTATTGGTCATTAGACATCATGGAACTGTGCAGACAGTAGCACTGGATATTAGATACAGTGTTATCTTCACAACTCAATCACCTTGCCAGATCAAATGGAAGCCTGATATTCTAAATGACTCTGCAATCTACTGACAAATCCCATGGTGTGGGATTCTGTTCACCATGTGTGATGGTCTCAGAGCTCAGCATTATCTGTCTGACAGCTCATATAATATTTACAGGTTGTTATTCGTGAGGAATTTTAGTTAGCCATAAAGATTTTCACAGCTATGGCAGACATTAGAGGTCCCATTCATCACTCTTTGTGACCTTCCCCTCTGGAATGTAGTCCATCTGTCTCTGCTGTTGAAATCTTTATGGAAAATCTGCCCATCTTTGAAAGTTTAGTAAGTGATCTTAAAGTTTTCATTGAATCTTTACTTTTGATAAATGATACAGACATATAAAGTACCATTCTTATTTTAATTTAGTGTTTTAAAAAGTGTGAGATTTAACTTGGCCTTCCAGATAAATGACAGAAAACTTATTATTGCTATAAGAATTGTATTCATCACATCAAAAATAAAATAGACTGGGCATGGTGGTACACGCTTGTAATCCCAGCATTCAGGAGGCTGAGACCTGAGGATCGCGGTTCGCGGACAGCCTCGGCTACTTAGTGAGGCCCTCTGCAACTCAGTGAGACCTGGATTCAAAATAAAGAATAAAAAATTGGGCAGGGGGTGTAGCTCAGAGGTCAAATGCCTCTGGGTTCAATCTCCAGACCCGCAAAAAAATAAATACAAATAAAATAAAATAGAAATCATTGAGAAAGCAACTGGAATGGGGGAGAAAATGATATATACCTGCATATATTCAGCTTTAATAAGCATACGAAAACTTAATCATTGTATTATAATCTTTTTTTGCAGTACTAGGGATAGAACCCAGGGGCATTCTACCTCCGAGCTATACTCCAACCTAATTTTTTATTCTTTATTTTGAAACAGAGTCTCACTGAGTTGCAAAGGGTATCAACAAGTTAGCTGAGGCTGGCCGCGAACCCGGATCCTCCTGTCTCAGCCTCCCAAATGCTGGGATTACAAGTGTGCGCCACCATGGCCAGCATGCGAGGAGAAATAAGTTTGCTGTGTAATTTGATATTATAAAGAAGACTGTACATTGTCTTTGGATATACAATATGGTTTTATTTTTTAGGGAGTTTGTTTACCCTTTTGTTGCCTGTGCCATTGAAATCATATCCAAGAAATCACTGCCAATTTCAATGTTGTGAGTTTTTATGACCCAGATTTTCTATTAAAAGTTTATAGTCTTAAGATTTATATTTAGGTCTTTTATATATTTTGAGTTAATATTTCTATATGGTGGTAGGTAAGGATCCAACTTTATTCTTTTCCATGTAAGTATTATTTTTCAACAATATTTAGTTAAAAGATAATTATTTCCTCCACCAAATGTTCATGGAAACCTTGTCAAAAATAACTTGACAATATATGGAAGAATTTAGCTCTAGGCTTTTATTTCACTCCAATGGTTTATATATCTGCCTTTAGAACAGTACTACACTGTTTCAATTATTGTAGCTTTATATGGTTTGAAATCAGAAAATATACATCTTCTAGCTTTGTTCTTTTTTGAGATCGTTTTGGGTATCTAGAGTCCATATTCCATATTAGGATAGATTTTTTGTGAAAAATAAATAAATATATGATAGTTTCACCTAAAAAAAAAGAAAGAAATATTCTCTGGTAAGAAAGAAAGCAAAAAGAAATATTGAAATGTTATCTTTAAGTCATCAAAAGCTTGGTATCAGACAAATGAAACTGTTATGTGAGATTATCAACGTTAATATTGGATAAATTGCTATAATACTAGATGTCAACCACTAAGCCAAGCATGGGAAGGAGGGATGGGGAGGGAACGGGGTGGGGAACGGGTAGGGGCTATCTGGGCAATGTGTGCATGTATGTCTACAAAAGTGTTTTTTTTTTTTTATCCCATTATGATGTATGAATACAGTGCACCAATAAAAAAGATTAAAAAAAGAAAACACACACAAATATAACTTCTAATTTATAAGAAAAAAAACATAACTTGTTTTGTTTTGTTTTGTTTTAGTGGTACTGGGGTTCCTGGAAACCCTTCTACCTCCGGGTTACACTCCCAGACCTATTTTATACGTTTTATTTGGAAACAGGGTCTCTTTTTTTTTTGTATATATTTAGATTTCAAACATTTTATTTTCTTTCTGGGCATTACTTATAGCATTTTATTGAGAATCAGAGTATAACAACAATAACAACAAGGAAAAAATGAAATCAACTAGAGATTTGCTGAGGACCACTTCTATTTCTTATATGAAATATAGTCAAATTAATGAAATTATATAATTTCCACATCAAATACAAGTTAGTAAAGAATTTCTCCAAGTAACACTGCATACGAGCAACCATTTTACCTGAACTATTTTTTTTTATTGGTGCACTGTATTCATACATCATAGTGGGATACAAACTTTTGTAGACATACATGCACACATCGCCCAGTCAGCCCCCACCCGATCCCCACCCCATTCTCTCCCCATCCCTCCTCCCATGCTTGGCTTAGTGGTTGACATCTAGTATTATAGCAATTTATCCAAAATTAAAAATGATAATCTCACATAACAGTTTCATTTGTCTGATACCAAGCTTTTGATGACTTAAAGATAACATTTCAATATTTCTTTTTACTTTCTTTCTTACCAGAGAATATTTTTTTCTATTTTTTTAGGTGAAACTATCATATATTTATATATTTATTTTTCAGGAAAAAAATCTATCCTAATATGGAATATGGACTCTAGGTACCCACAACAATCTTGAAAAAGAACAAAGCTAAAAGATGTATATTTTCTGATTTCAAACCATATAAAGCTACAATAATTGAAACAGTGTAGTACTATTCTAAAGGCAGATATATAAACCACTGGAGTTAAATAAAAGCCTGGAGCTAAATTCTTCCCTATATTGTCAAGTTATTTTTGACAAGGTTTCCACGAACATTTGGTGGTGGAAATAATAATCTTTTAACTAAATATTGTTGAAAAATAATAATTACATGGAAAAGAATAAAATTGGACCCTTACCTAATCCCATATACAAATATTAACTCAAAATAGATAAAAGACCTAAATATAAAACTTAAGACTATAAACTTATAGAAGAAAATCTGGGTCATAAAACCTCACAACATTGAGATTGGCAGTGATTTCTTGGATATGATTTCAATGGCACAGGCAACAGAAGAGTATACAAACTCCCTAAAAAATAAAAAAAAAAATATTTTATATCCAAGGACAATGTAAACAGAGTTAAAAGTTACTAATAGAATGGGATAAAATATTTCCAAATGCTATATCTGAAGGTATATTAATATTCCAACTAGAAATCCTAAAAATTAACAACAATAAAGGCAAACAATACCCTTTAGAGATAGGTAAAAGACTAACATAAGTAATGACTCTCCACAGATAACCAATCTTAGTTGTCTGTTGGATGGAAAATCTTGTTTCTCTGGTTCTGGTGTGTGTTACCTATTTCTTCTTTGTAGTTAATCTCTTTGAGTATTTTCTCTAGCGCTGGTTTTGAAGACATAAATTCCTTCAGTTTCTGTTTGTCATGGAAGCTTTTTATCATCTAATTTGATAGAAAGTTATGCTGGTTAGGAAATTTTTGGCTAGAAGTTGTTTTCTTTCAGAGTTTGGAATATGTTACTCCAAGCCCTTCTGGCTCTCATAACTTGGTTTGGGAAGTCTGGAATGATTCTAATTGGTTTGCCTCTGAATGTCACTTGGCCCTTTGTTTTTGTTGCCTTTAAGATTCTCTGCTTGGCTTCCACATTGGTCATTTTGACAATTATGTGGCGTGGGGATCCTCTTCTCCGATCCTGTCTAAAGGGAGTTCTATACGTTTCCTGGATCTGTGTATCAACCTCTTGCTCTATGTTTGGAAAATTTTCTGCTATTACTTCCTTGAAGAGATTGTTGATCCCTTTGGTTTCACTTTCTTTTCCCTCCTCTATTCCAATTATTCTTAGGTTAGCTCTCTTATAATGGGCCCATATTTCTTCAATATCAGCTTCCTGCTGTTGGATATTTTTTTCTACATTAGAAACTATGCGTTCATTTTTGGAATGATCATCTTCTAAGAGCGAGATTCTGTTCCCCATGTGGTCTAATCGGATGTTTGTGCTTTGAATTGAGGCCTTTACTTCATTAATTGCATCCTTTTTCTCTTTTTGGCTCTCTCTGAGTTCTTTTTGAAGCACTTCTATTATTTCTACAGTTATTTTCCTGATTTGATCTTCTAGAAATCTCTGATTTTCTGTTTTATCGGGTTCTGATGTTGTGGGGTTGTGGGCATTCATTGCTCCAGTATTATTCCTCTTTCCCATGATTTCGGATGTTTGTGCCTTCTCTGGGTTCTTCCCTTGGGTCACTATGACTTCACTTAAGGTGTTCTGGATCTCAGTCAGTAGTATCTCAGACCCCACTACTCCTTTACTGGGTTGTATCACAGAGTCTCCGACCCAGAAAGTTGATAGAGGCTGCTTTAGACTGTGGGGGGTGCCAGGTTGCACGTTCTCCTATGGTGTGATATCTCTGCCACCGCCACTCCCCCACTGGGTCAAGTCCCAGGGAGTACAGTACTGGGATTTCTCCTCTGTGGCCCGCAATTTGACTCACTGTTCTTGAGTATGCAGATGTAGCTGTACTGGACTCGGTGAATTCGCTGCTGCTGCCGCTGGTGGCAATATGGTGCTGCTGCTACGCCCTCGGCAGTGAGGCTGGTGTATTTCTTCTTGGTTTTGAGTTCCACTCTGAATCCCTGCAGCGTGTGCTGAGCTCAGCCACTGGGAGCTTTAGATGCTCCCTGCACCGAGAGATCCCGCCTGGCTGTTCCACAGTGGCTCACCTCGGCTTGCTGTAGCCGTCCGGTGAATTCGCCGCTGCCGCCGGCAGTAAAGCGCTGCTGCCGCGTCCTCAGGCGTGAGGCTGGTGTATCTCCTCTGTGGCTCTGAGCTCTGTTCTCAGTCCGCTTTCTCTCTGGAGCCTGGTGATTTTTTTGTTTCTCTGGTGATGGTGTTTTCTGGCTATGAAAGGTGCTGGTTTTGTGGTAATGGAGATTGGTTGTTAGCGGGGCTCTTAAGCCCCGCTTTCCTCGGTCGCCATCTTCCCGGAAGTTCGGAAACAGGGTCTCTTAAGCCAGCACAGCTGGCTTCAAACCTGTGTGATCCTCCTGTCTCCGCCTCCCAAATGCGGGGATTACAAACCTGTGCCACCACGCCCAGCCAAACATAACTTCTTAAATGCTTGGTCAATACCAAGACATACTATTTACTTTCTCTCTCCTCCGTCCTTCAGCCTTTGTGATTTGGTTTGGCCATGAACCATTATTGTGATATTGCTCTATAGAGATGACCAGTGTTTATGTGATTGAATACATCTTCCTGTTCTACACTTTCAGTCCTTGTTAATCATAGTTGCTCAGATCTCACCAACTAGATTGCCCATGTATTTTACTCTGTGTGTGTGTGTGTGTGTGTGTGTGTGTGTGTGTGTGTGTGTTTATTGGGGATTGAACCTGGGGCATTCTATTTCTGAACTACATCTCTAACCCTTTTATTTTTTTTACTTTGAAACAGGGTTTTATTTAGTTGCTGAGAGTCTCATTAAGATGCTGAGGCCTGCCTCAAACCTGGACTAGTCCTGTCTCAGCCTCCCAAGTACTGGGATTGCAGGTGTGTGACACCATACCCAGCTTCACCTTACCGTAGTTTCTATATTGTCTTTTCTTTGACTACAGTTCTATTGCCACCACCATTCTGGGTATTCCCTTGGGTATATTTTTTTTCTTTTCCTCTTTCTAATGTTAGACAATGTACCAATCTTTCCCTTTTAATTCATTACAGCTTAGACAAATACAGTGGTATACACTAGTAATCCTAGTCCTTGGTTTAAAAATCTCAGTTCTTGATTATAGTACATGACTATAATCCCAGTACTTGGTTTAGTTTCACTTATCAAAACCCTATTTCAAAATAAAAAATAACCCACGCATGGTGGTACACACTTGTAATCCCAGTACTTGGGAGGCTGAGATAGGAGGATCACAGATATAAAGACAGCCTCTGCAACTTAATGAAGCTTTCAGCAACTTAGTGACACCTGTTTTCTAATAAAAAAACAAAATAGAGTTGGCTGTATTGCTCAGAGGTAGAATGCCTCTGGGTCCAATCCCTAACATGAAAGAAAGAAAAAGAAAGAAAGAAAGAAAGAAAGAAAGAAAGAAAGAAAGAAAGAAAGAAAGAAAGAAAGAAAGAGGAAAAAAAGGCAGGCTGGAGGAAGAGCACAGAGAGTGCCTCTGAGTTCAATCCCTAGGACAACACAAAATTTTAGCAGCTTTATTGAGGTATAATTGATACATAAAAACTGCATATCTAATATATACTATTTAATTAATTTGAACATATCTATAAATTGGTTACACTATCGCCACAACCAAGATAAACATAATATCCAGGAATGGTAGCACACACCTGTAATCCCACCCACTACCTGGGAGGCTGTAGCCGGAGGATCGCAGTTTTGATGACAGCCTCAGCAAGTAGAGAGAATGTTGACTGTCGCAACCCAGCAAGACCCTGTTTCCATCAAAACAAAAACTGAAAGGGCTGGGAGTGTAGTTCAGAGGTATACTGCCCTTGGATTCTGTCCCCAGTACCAAAAGAGAGAGAGAAGGTTTCTATGTCCCTTTGTTTTTGTGGGGAATAGGGTTTTGGTAATGAAGCTTAACCTGGAATCTAATCTTCTAAAATTTTAAGTGCACAGTACAATATTATTAACTACATTATGTTATATAGTAGCCCTCTCTACCTCTTTCATCTTGCATAACTAAAACTTTGTACTCGTTTAATAACAACTCCCCATTTTCTCCTCCCCCTATACCCTGGCAACCACTTTTTTTTATTTTTTGGAAACAGGGTCTCTTACGCCAGCGGGGCTGGCTTCGAACCAGTGTTATCCTCCTGTCTCCACCTCCCAAGCACGGGGATTACAAGCGTGCGCCACCACGCCCGGCTAATTTTTTATTTTGAAACAGGGTCTCACTGAGTTACGGAGGGCATCACTAAATAGCTGAGGCTGTCCACAAACCGTGATCCTCCTGTCTCAGCCTCCCAAATGCTGGGATTACAAGCGAGCACCACCATGCCCAACTATTCCACTGTATGAAACTGTTATATACTTATAGTTCTTTTTCTAGCCTTGTTTCCTTCTTAAAGAGCCCAGCTATTCTCCTAGCTTCCGCTATCTTTCTAATCACTTATAGTCTTGTCCTCTCACTTATAGTTTGATGAAAAGACCCACCTTCCAAATATTTTAATGAAAATGCATCATTTATTAGAAATTCACCTTTCGAGCAGGGCATGGTGGCGTACGCATGTAATCCCAGTACTTGGGAGGCTGAGACAGAATTGTGGAGGTTCAAGGCCAGCTCTTGGCAATTTAGCGAGACTCTGTTTTTTGTTTGTTTGTTTGTTTTGGGGTGGTACTGGGGGTGGAACCCAGAGGCTTTCTACCTCTGGGCTATACTCCCAGACCTATTTTTATACTTTATTTGGAAACAGGGTCTCACTAGTTGCTGAGAGCCTCACTAAGTAGCTGAGGCTGGCTTCAAACCCATGTGATCCTCCTGTCTCAGCCTCCCAAGCGCGGGGATTACAAGCGTGCACCACCACGCCCGGCTTCGAAGCTCTGTTTTAAAATAAAAAGTAAAATAGGACTGGGGTACTAACTCAGAGGTAGAATTCACCTGAACTCAATCCCTAGTACCAAAGAAATAAATAAGTAAATAAATATCATTCCTTGTGATTTTCCTTCAACTTAACAGGCACCTCTGTGAACAGCCCTTTTATTAAACTCTCCTCACCCAATTTGAATATGCCATCTGTTTCCTGCCAGGATCCGGACCAATACAGTGCCATTATATGTTCTTCTAAAACCCAATGTCATTTAAATAACAAAGTCTTTAAGGGTATGGTGCATTTTTGGATCTTTTTGCCTACCACACTTCACTACTTCTTGTTCTTGCCTACAAATATGGGGCTGAGCCCATCATACATATTCAGTAAATAGCAGTTGGTTGATTTTAATGCGGAAATAGTAGAAGCGCTCATTAAAAAATATCCTCAGAGGGTAAAATTATGTGCAAAGTATTAGAAACTGTGCCTTTCTTATTTATTGCAATAGCACCAGCACTTTATCCAGGGCCTTGCATGTAGGAAGTGCTCTATAAAAATTTGTTGCTTAATAAGAGATGCTACATGTTGTTTTGTTTCTTTATCAGGTAAAAATAAGTCTCATCTTCCCTTCTTTGAAATGAGCTTCTCTGAACTGAACTGATGATTTATTTTGGACATTTAGGCCAGGACTGATGGTACAGATTACAGATCATAGGGAGGCAGATTTTGACCTGAATAAAAGGAAGCTGTTTATAATCATCACAAAAGCTTTAAGAAATTCAAAAGAGCTCCTTCACAATGCTGTAACAATGAAGTTGTTCAAGCAGCTCCTAGAAAATCAGTTGGTGGAAATGTGTAGAGGGTACATTTAGAAATCAGAGACAGTGAAGAAAACTTGGACTGGATGGCTTTGCAATCTCTTTTAAGACATTAATTTTCTCAGTCTTTGTGCCACACGTGACAAAGGTCAATGACCAGGCAGACCCTGTTGTAATCTTGGATACCCTCCTGATTAGTTGCATGATCTGAGTTAGTTTACTGAACATTCCAGAGCCTCCAGTTTCTTAATCTGTAACAGTGAAATAATATATAACTTCGTGATGTGTTTGGGAAGATCACATTAAGCAGTTCAGTGCAGGGCACGTAGTAGATGTGAAATATATTTATTTTCTCCTTCCTGAATCATCTGACTTCATTTTGATGAATAAACCAAAATTAGGATAGATTACTGTTTTAAGACCTGAAACGTGCCATCTCATGTGATCATAATGGTTTTCCAAGTGCAAAATGAAAATATTGTTTATGTCACATGTCATTATGAGTATCAGATGAGTTAGTTCAGTGCATCTTGCAGGCATATAAAATTTTCTCCAATAACTCCTGTTCCTTCCCACCTTCCACTGTGAACAAGCATTTTCAATGGGGACAATATTGCCCCAAGGGGAAAAATCCGGATCCTAAAAAGTGAAAAATATCTCACTCCTTTTATGTATAAAGCACAAATACGTACAATATACAAAGAAGAAAACAGTATAACTGTGGTATTAGAATTTCATGGAGAATAAAGTGATGAGAAAAAATTCTAAAATAATTCTTCGGGGCTGTATGTGATGGTGCATACATATAATCCCAGCTACCTGAAAGGCTGGGTCAGAAGAATCAACTTAGCAAGACTGTATCTCAAGATGAAAATAAAAAGGACAGGGAAGACAGTTCAGTGGTAGAGCACCCATGGGGTCAATCCCTGGTACCAAAAAAATTTATGGGGATGAAGTAGGTAGAGTGGGAAAAAGTTGAGACATTATTCGTTACACCAATATAGAATTCCTCCATGAAAGTATTATTAGAATTTGCATACTTCTATGTTGCCAGATAGTAGTAGCTTATATTGAATGTTTTTTTTTTAACTTTCATATGTGTGTGTGTGTTTAGTACTGGGAATTAGACCCAGGAGCATTCTACTTCTGAAGTATACTACCAGCCCTGTTTATTTTAATTTTTAATTACTTTTTTTTGCGGTTACTGGGGATGGAACTCAGGGGCATTTCACCTCCAAGCTGCACCCCCAGTCCTATTTTTTTATTCTTTATTTGGAAATAAAGTCTCACTGAGTTGCAAAAGATCTCACTAAGTAGTAGCTGAGGCTGTCTTTGAACCATGATCCTCCTGTCTCAGCCTCCCGAATGCTGAGATTACAAGCCCACCATATAATTGTGCCACCATGCCCAGCTTTTATTTTTCATTTTGAAACACAGTCTCACTAAGTTGTGGAGAGCCTCACTAAATAGCTAAGTCTGACCACGAACCTGTGACCCTCATGTTTAAACCTACCAAGTATTGGAATTACACAACCCAACCTAATGTCTTTTTCTTAACCCCAAAGGTGAGTTTTCTACATATTATGTACAGTGAAAACATGTTATTTACTTATTTACTTACTTACTTTCTTACTTAATTACTTATTAGTACTGGGAATTAAACCCAGGGGTGTTCTACTTCTGAGCTACACCACCATCCCTATTTTATCTTTATTTATTCATTATTTTTGGTACCAGAAATTGAACCCAGGGGCATTCTACCTTCAAGCTCTACCCCTATCCCCTTTTTGTTGTTTTGAAACAGGGTATCCCTGGGTTCCTGAGAGTATTACAGTCTCACTAAGTTGCTGAGGCTGGTCTCAAACCCGTGATCCTCCTGTCTCAGTTTCCCAAGTACTGGAATTACAGGCATATACCACTGTGCCTGTGTTATTTATTTTTCTCATCCTTTCCCTCACTTTTTTTTAATCTAACTATGTTATCAAACTCCAATTCTACCAAATACAAGAAAAGGAGAAAAATTAATGAATATATTTAGGTTGGAAGTCTAGAGAGTGCTCTTTTGGCATGGTTTAAATAACATTAGCATCCTTTTTAATTTTCTGGTTAGGCCCCTGTGTCAATTAAAATGTGGCTTAACACCAGGGTGCATCACTTGGCACATTTTGTTCATTGTGCATTAAAACATGGTTAGAGTCGGCACTTCCTCCAAATAGTGTGGCTTGTATTTGTGATTTTCAAAACCACCTTGGGTACGGAATTGAATCCTATCACCTCGAGGGAAGAAAAGCATTTGAAGGTAGAATTGCTAACCTTTCTTGCTTTTAATAAATACTGTATTTGTAACGCAAGGGGAAATTCAGAGGTTGGTTTTGGAATAAATAAATTCATGTGTAGTTTACTATTTAAATTCAGTAGGCAATACCCTATGGTGCTGGTGCTGTATGATAATGAGTGATTTTTACACTCAAGAATCTGAATCACAAAGCTGCATTGGAATTCCATGTAGTGGTTATAGAAACATCTGTATAAGAAAATACAAAAGGACAGTCCAGTGTCATATAAAAACTATTTGCCAATAAATCTGCTTTTGATGGGCTACTAAAAATGGACACATCCAGCATAAAGATGTATGTGCCTGTTACGTAGGCTAGCTTTGTGAAGGATGACAAGCTCCCACTGGTGCACTGAGATAAGAAACAGCTGTTGTTGGTATAGGCACCACTGCCAGAAATGAAATGATAATTCTGGGGGTGCACTTATGAGAGCTACCACGGATCTGATCAAGTTTTGAATGGATGCAAGACCAGAATCATCTGGCTCTCCCAAACGCAATTGCTGATGACCTTTAACAATCTCATGGGGAGGAACACTGAATCCAATCCCAGAGAACCGTCATCCTATTGTGTGTTATTTCTAAAGCAAGTTGTTCTGTTCGTTTTTTGTACATATGGTAGTGAAGATGGCAGGGAAGAAACAGGAGAGACTGTTGTTATTTTTTTCTTTTTTAATTTTTATCTATTCATTTTGGTATTGGGGATTGAACCTACCTCCAAGCTATATCCCTAGACCTTTTCATTTTGTATTTTGAAACAGGGTCTAATTAAGTTGCCAAGGCTGGCCTTGGACCTGTGATCCTTCTATCTCAGCCTCCCAAGTACTGGGATTACTAGCGTGTGCCACTGTGCCTGGATTATTTTTCATTTTTTATTGCATTAAGTGCACTTTTAGTATAAAATTTCAGTGTTTCAAACAATTACTGGAAAGCAGTTGCTTAGATGAATTTGTAAACTGAGTCAAAGGAGAAAAACATTTTGTTTTGTGTGTTTTTGTTTTGTTTTGTTTGCAGTACTGGGGATCAAACTCATGGGCACTCTACCACTGAACTATATCCCTAGCACTTTTTTTTCTTTTGAGACGGGGTCTAGCTAACTTGCCCAGGATAACCTTGAACTTGGAATCTTCCTGCCTCAGTGTCCTAAGTAGGTAGGATTATTGACATATACCACTATGCCTGGCAGGAAAATCATCTTTCAAAGAAGAAAAATGTACTGATGCTCATCATTGGACCTATTTGATAGTTATACATTGTCTCCATCAACATTCTCACTGCTGTGACCCAAAATATCTGCCAACCACAACTTAGAGGAAGGAAGATGAATTTTCTCACATTTCTGGAGTTTTAAGAAGTTTTAGTTTATGTTAGGTTTAGTAAAGTCTGTGGAGCTCAGATCATGGTGGCCAGAAAAAGAAAAAAGCATGAATGGAAGGATTCTGCTTTCATATCATGGAGACCCAAAACACACACACACACACACACACACACACACACACACACACACACACACACAAAGGGGGATATATGTATATTCTCCAAGGCCACATGCACAGTAACCCATCTCCTTAAGTCACACCCTACCTGCCTACCTTACCACCCAATAAACTCATGAATAATGGATTTATCTATTGATAATATTAGCTCCCTCATAATTCATTCACCTCTGAACATTTTCCATTAATACATAAGCTCTTTTGGGGGATATTTTGTATCCAAACCACAACACACATAAAGACAAAGACCTTTTTAAGGAAAAAGATTAACAATTAGGGACTTCAGTCATAAAAGTTTTAAAGTTCTTTCTAATATGGAATTTACAATACTTCAAAGTCTTCTTTATAAATCATTTCAACCATTTACTTCAAATATATTCTGCCAATTCCTCCGGCACATAATTGGGATTAGTTTCCCTTTAATGTTTAACAATGAGAAGTCAACTCTAGATATTCTATGTGGGTCTTGTTAGCTCACCTGGGCACCATGGATTCTCTTCTGTCTCTTGTTTATTATCTACTTGAAGGTTGTTTCTTCCAGGCAGAAAGCCCTGTAGCCAGGCCTGTGGACCTCTCTATCCCACTTATCTCTAAGAAATGCATAAAAAGAATAAATGACTCCAGGCAAGGTAGCACACACCTGTAAGCCCAGTACTGGGATTCTGAGACAGGAAGATCTCAGGAACTATGGTTTCTAGCTCTCCTCAACACAGCTAGTCAGAAATGGCTTGGGTTTCAAAATTCCATAATATCAGATTCTGACTGGGTTATTCAAGAAGTCCAGCCCAAGTTCTTAAATCAGGTTTTATTTTCTCTGAACTATCAGGACGGCTGTGTCCTAGAGAAGAAAAAAAGGCAAGAAGAGAGTTGATGGAGAATGAGAAACACAGGGATGGAAAGAAGAAGAAAGGAATAGAAAAAGGACAGAAAAATTGGAGGCAAGGGACTACTTCAAAGCAGCAGCTAGATGTCTTTTTTTGTATTAAGAATTTCAGTCTGCCAAAAAGAAAAAAAAACAATTAGCAGCTGAATACAAATCCATTCCTATATTGTATAAATGACATATCTCCAAGGTACAACACAGCATGCCTGGTTAAAGGTTAGACGATTGAATCCCTCTATTACTCTATATAAAACAAAGAAACTGGAGTTTCATTACCCTTAAATTGTCTGGCGGTGGGTGAAGTTAACTTTTATTAGAAGCTGTTCTTTCATATTATACAGCGTAGTTGAGAATATATTAGCTTTGACGTTTTCTTACATCTCAATACACCACGGAGTCAATTTACTGTAAGACTAATTTAGAATGGAGCTTTTCATAGAAGAAAATAATGGTCAGCATCAGCTGGGTTTTGAATTATTAGCAGGATGGCAATTCAAAAAATATA
The DNA here is from genome assembly GCF_963383645.1 of Muscardinus avellanarius. Taxonomy (NCBI): domain Eukaryota; kingdom Metazoa; phylum Chordata; class Mammalia; order Rodentia; family Gliridae; genus Muscardinus; species Muscardinus avellanarius. The sequence goes on along the minus strand of NC_137792.1, from coordinate 25,298,989 downwards.
CATGCACATAATAGTTTTAGATCTTAATAAGAATGCTTCTTATATTTCTGCTTCTGATGATAGTCTGTTTCTTAAAACTCCTGTGTCTTAAAATTGTATTCAAAAGGAAGATTTATTTAGGAAACTTTTATTGTGCTTCCTAAATTTTTTTGTCTTAAAGAAAAACTTCAAATCAAACACTATTTAAAAGATATTTTTAGAAGTGTTACTTTAGTAAAGTAAAAAAAAAAAAAGCTATAACTTTTTTTCTTGTGGTGTTGTTACTTGAACCCAGGGACATTCTACCTCTGATATATACCCCCAGCCATAATTTATTTTTATTTTTGAAATAGGGTCTCACTAAATTGCAGAGTGTCTCATTAAATTGCTAAGGCTGGTAGTGAACCTGCAATCCTACTGTCTCAGCCTCCCAAATACTGGGATTACAAGTGTACACCACCACGCCAAAGTAAAACCTGCTACAACATAAGGATAAAAAAGTTGCAGCTAGTCATGGTGGCACACTCCTGGAATCCCAACATTTGGGAGGCTGATACAGGAGGATTGCAGTTCGTGGCCAGCCTCAGCTACTTAACAAGGCCCTCTGCAACTCAGTGAGACCTTATTTCAAAATAAAGAGTAGCCGGGCGAGGTGGCGCACTCTTGTAATCCTCATGCTTGGGAGGCTGAGACAGAAGGACCGCGCAGGTTCGAAGCCAGCCTCAGCTACTTAGTGAGGCTCTCAGCAACTTAGTGAGACCCTGTTTCCAAATAAAATATAAAATGGGTCTGGGAGTATAGCCCGGAGGTAGAAAGCCTCTGGATTCCACCCCCAGTACCACCAAAAAAATAAAAAATAAAGAGTAAAAAATAGATCTGGGGATATAGCTCTGAGGTAGAATGCCCCTGGGTTTCATCTCCAGTACTGCAAATAAATAAATAAATAAATAAATAAATAAATAAATAAATAAATGGAAGCTGAGACCCGTAGGATCGCGGTTCGCGGACAGCCTCAGCTACTTAGTGAGGCCCTCCGCAACTTAGACCCTTTTTCAAAATAAAAAATAAGGCCAGGTGTGGTGGCGCACGCTTGTAATTCCTGCGCTTGAGAGGCGGAGACAGGAGGATCGCACAGGTTCAAAGCCAGACAAGCTGGAATAAGAGACCGTGTTTCCAAATAAAACGTATAAAAAATAGGTCTGGGACTGTAGCCGGGACTGAACCCCAGTACCACCAAAAAAATAAAAAATAAAGAATAAAAAATAGAGCAGGGGGTGTAGCTCAGAGGTCAAATGTCCCTGTGTTCCATCCCCAGACCCGCAATAAATAAATAAATAAATAAATAAATAAATAAATTCCAAGTATGTGCACCATACACATACACACATACACATATATGTATATATGTCACATAAAGTAAGAAGTTTTATTTCTTTTACATAACAGGTGCCAATCTATCACTTTTGGTTATCTTTTCTAATAAGATTATGTCAGTTAACTGACTTTTTTTTAATGTGTAAGGTTCTAGGGATTAAATCCAGGGGTATTTGAAGTCTGAGCTATAACCCCAGCCATATTTTATTTTTACTTTGAAACAAGGTCTTATTAGATTAATAGAGTTTCACTACTTACTGTAGTGAAATAGTGAGCAGGTCCTCAAATTGCGATCCTCCTATCTCAGCCTCCCAAGTACAGGGATTACAAGCATGCACTGCCACACCTGGCTCAGTTGACATTTTGAGGTATCAATTAAACATGTAATTCATGCATGAACTTGGATTCTCTTTAAACCAAATGAAACGAAAAAAAAGTATACTAGAGTGATGAGCATGGTATTTTAGCTTCAATAACATAAAATGTACATATATCACAAAAGGGTGTTTCAACTGCTAAACTAAATAAAAACCCAGTCAATCAAATAGTAAAAGATATGAGAAGCAATGACAGGAGGTGTTATAAGAAAAGCACCCAGTGGAGACACAGAAGAGAACAGCCTTCCATCTACTCAGTTTCTTATCTGCTCTATAGGTTTAGCAGTGGAATCCCCCCTCCCTTGCATTTATCTTTGTGCCTGAATGCGTTCAGTTTCACTTAGATTAAGACAGAAATTTCAGAACAGCAGGTTAATCTATTCTGTCTTCATGGGCAACTGAGCAAACAGACCAATATCAGTGTAAATTATAATTCTGTAGATTAATATTGTCTTTCCTATTTTTTTTTTAATTTGACTTTTTTTTTTCCTTTCTTTCTTCAGCTTCTGTCCAGGGTCCCTGGGAGAGAGCCATCTCACCAAACAAAGTGCCCTACTATATCAAGTAAGTGGAAAGAATCGCATTCCTAAAGGAACATTTATCGTGGCTAATTTGTGTGTTCACAAATGACTTTATTCTTAAAGTACAACAGTAGCCTTGCCTATACCTACTTCTGTCTTCCCTAAGGAAGCATGAAGAGTAAACCGATGCTAAAATTAGCATCGTAAATTTGCCGTTGTAATAGGAAACCACTTTAAAGAAAAATCCATTTAATGCAACACATAGTACCAGTATGACATGTTTCAGGGGTATGGGAGCATATGTTTTCACAATGAAAAAATCTTCAGATTTTATTATTGATGATGGGAATCAATATTTCATAGGAAAAAAAAAACATTATTTGCCAGATATGGTGGCACTTACCTGTAATCCTAGCTACTCTGGAGCCTGAGGCAGGAGGACCATGGATGTTCTGGGCCATCCAGGCATATTTAGCCAGACCCTGTCTCAAAATGAAACATAAAGAGGGCTGAGGATGTAATTTTGTAGTGAGCATCCCTGGGTTCCATCCCCAGTACCACACACACAAAAAAATAGTTTGGGTTTTCTTCATTTTTATCAGACAGATAGGTTTCTGTGGTAATTGTGTGCACAATCGGCTTTAGATGAATGAATACTTCATGTATCCCAAAGGCAGACAGCAGCAGTCTGGGATGTGTAGAGCTGAGTTGTTCATTCTTGATATGTAGCACTCAGTGTTTGTTACCTAATAATCACATCATAGCAGTACTGTTTTCTGGGACCACTTGTGCCATTCAAAGCAAAACAATCAAAGGAAGGATGTTGTGTGAAACAAATTGTGATGCATTGGGTTGACATGGAAGAGAGCGGAGAAAAGAGATTGAGTTATTATGATACCTTAACAGTCTCTCATCAATCATGCAATAGAGCCGAACTTAATCTTAAGCCTGCATTGGCTACCCCAACAACAATTAGAATTAATTGGGCTCGCGGAACAGTCTTCAATACCAACTGAAGTCTTTGAACTTGTGGCTGCCATGAGTCCGGCTGCACATATTGAATGTGCTCCCATTTTTTTCAGCCTGCCATCTTTTATGGAGTGTGTTTTTTTTTTCTTCTGCTGCCCATCAATTCTTCACAATTCAGTTCTAAAGCAATAACAGCAGTCCTAGATCTTCATTACTATAGTTTCCAAGAAATTTGATTTCATGCTTCTATTTGGTTAACTCAGAAGAATGGGGTGAAGGCACTCTTTTGGCTCTTTGAGGAGACATATATCCTTTAGGAAATGGTTTACCCTTTGTCTTATTATATTTTTCCAGATGAAGCATATCTTAACTTTAAACATTCCCCCTTAATACACTTTGGTCCTGATTTTATAAGTTTCCTATTATTTCATTTTATCATTTTGGGTATATTTTATTCACTTCATAATTCTAAATTGCATATTTAACATATATCTAAATAACATTTTATTAAATAATATATTGATTTAGAGGTATACTACATTATTTCCACTGTAATGTATGTATATATAATTATACACAGTGTATCTATATAATTATATATATAACATATATAATAAACTTTAAATGGTGCTATGGATTGGACCCAGGGCCTTGTGAATGCTAGATAAGTGCTCTACAACAGAGCTGAATCCTCATGTGTGTGTGTGTGTGTGTGTGTGTGTGTGTGTGTGTGTTGCTAACGATTGAACCTAGGGGCATTCTACCTCCAAACTACACTTCCCAGACCAATTTTATTTGGAAACAGGGTCTTGCTAAGTTGCTGAGAGCCTCGCTTAATTGCAGAGGCTAGCTTCAAACCCGAATCCTCTTATCTCTGCCTCCCAAGTACTGGGATTACAGGTGTGTGCTACATACCCAGAGCTCCCAGACCTTCTTTTTACTTTTATTTTAAAAGAGACTCTTACTATGCTTCCCAGGCTGCCTCATTATTTGAAGAGTAAGGGCTTAAAGGTATCTTTGATTCTCAAGTGGTTCTAAGACCTCATTCACAAAAGAGCCTTTATTTCTGCTCATAAAAAATTGGATAGCTGGATGTGGTGGTGCAGGCTGTAATCTCAGCTACTCAGGAGGCTGAGGCAAAAGAATAGCTGGTTCTAGGCCAGCCTGAGCAACCTAGCCGTATCATGTCTCAAAATAAAATTATAAAAGGGGTGAGGATGTAGCTCAGTGGTAGAAACTTTGCCCAACTTATATAAGGCCCTAGGTTCAATCTACACACACACACACACGCACACGGATTGGGTAAAAGTGAGAGCTTTATGGATTAAAGAAGTATCAGGTGCCAGACATTTTAGTCAGAAATGAAAATTTGTGATGATGAAAACACTGGTATATAAAATTACTGTGGAAGAGGTTAAATAAAATATGCACAGTGGAAGCCGGGCACAGGGGCTCATGCCTATAATCCCAGTTCTTAGAAGGCTGAGACAGGAGAACCACAGCCGCAGCAATTTATTGAGCATCTCAACAACATAGTAAGATCCTGTTTCAAAATATAAAATCAAAAGTGTTAGGGTATGGCTTGGAGGTAGAACATCCCTGGGTTCAATACTCAGTACCACAAAATAGAGAGAGGCAAGTTCCAAAAAAAGATATAATCCCATACCCCCTTTCCAGTAAATTAGTCTCTTGCTGCTCCTCAGTAGAATTAGAGATCAGGTACATGGTCTATTTGTCCAAAGCTCTTTCATGTGTGTGAGGATCGTGGTGGTGGTATTGATAAAGGCATCAAACTATTAATTTTTAAAAATTCTAATTCTCATCTTGGCTCTAACAAAATTTATTATGTGGTCTTGGGCAAGTTGTTATGTAAACTTTGTTTTTTCACTTATAAAATAAGGACTTTGACTATATGATATCTAAGGTCTGTTTTAGCTCTCAGATTCAATGAGTTGACTCATTCAATGGCTTTGTCCAAACTCAAAAACCTAAGTTCTCAGCCTTTGTTCAATAATTTTATCTCTGTTGTAAATTTCATTATTTGAATTGCTAGCATAAATTCTTTTTTATAAAAAAAAATGCCATAGAGATTTTTTTCTACTAGTTAGCTTTGATTTCTCCAGGTTCCTCTTTTAGGAGCTCAAATCTTGCTGTCTAATTTAGGAGTATTATTCTTCCTGCCTCAATAGTAAGAGACGTAAAACAATAAACAGGAAAATTAGTAGAAAGGTAAAAATGGAGACCAATAAAACCTCTGAAACGATCAGTCAGTCCCTTTACATTGCACAATTGTTTTTGTGTGTGGTGCTGGGGATTGAACCCAGGGGCATTCTACCTCTAAGCTACACCCCCAGCTCGATTTTTTATTCTTTATTTTGAAACAGGGTTCCACTAAGTTGTGGTGGGCCTCACTAATTAGCTAAAGCTGGCCAAGAACACAGATCCTCCTGTCTCAGCCTCCCAAATACTGGGATTACAAGCATGCACTACCATACCAGGCTGATACTGCACAAATTTTTAAAGGTATATCTGATACTATATGGAAAACAATTCTCCCTACATTTATAATCTATTTGAAACTAAGAATTATATTTCTCAAATATAATTTTAAATGGCATACTTTAATATAGGGATATCACATATTCATAAAACATACATTGTTAATAAGTAGATTATTCATATCATTGGTGTTTTATTATTACCTATCACCATTGTCTGAAACATTCTGCTTAGAGCACATTATTTCGATGTGCAAGATTCAGTGGACTTTGCATAATCCCAGAAGCCTCATTGGTTAAAAACAACAGTAAAAATAATTTACATGACATTGTTTTAACTAGTCCCCATTTTCCCTCTCTCATCTTGTTTGTCTTGTCTTTCAGTCAAGAGTTTTTCACCACAAGATCCTCAGCTGCAAAAAACAGCTGTGGCTATTTCTTTCATGCTTTGTAACATTTCCTTTCCAGTGCTAGGCTAACCCGGATCATCTAAATAACAAGAGGTTTGCATACCAATAGCATGCATTCTAGCTGGTTGTCGACTTGACCATTCATCCTTGAGGTTTGAAGTCATTAACAACATCTTTTGCTCTAGATGGCAAATCAGGCTGTGTTTGTGCCTGCATCCTGACACCAGCTTTTCATATGATGCTATGAACCTTGGTTTTGATACTTCCAACTCCATGTTTGTCTAGTTTATTAGTCCATAGCATACATCACTGTTACAATTTTCATATTCCCTCTCCCTTGGGGCCCTCTCATTCCTGCCAGCATATCTTTCCGGTTATTTGATTACAGCTTTCATTGCCACTGAAAAAATAATCACCAACAATGTTCAACCTGTTACAACTGCCTTTTCTACTCTCTGCCATTTTGTCATTTTTTGGCCTACTGTCAAACTCATGAAAATTTCAATATAATAGCCTTTAACCAGCTGCTGCATTCTGTTAGGATTTCTTTCACCTTTTCATGTTGTGTACTCCCATATGGGTAAACCAAACAGAGCCAAGAGCCAGGTCTCTCTTGCTTTCTTAACGAGTTAGAAAATTATTCTTCTGTGTTCTGGACTGTCAAAAGAATTTAGGAATCCCAAACTTGTGTGTAAGATGTTCCAACATAGATGTCATGATTAGAGCATAAGAAATATCACATTGGGTCAGACCAACAGGGCAACCAGCCCAGAACTCTGGGCCCCAGAGGTTGCTTTGGCAGTTAACTTAGTAATTTTTATTTAAAAACTTACTGTGCATCATGACCACTTTAATTTTCAGTGTTGTACATTGAACCTATGGGCACTCTACCCCTGAGCTATACTCCAGCTCTTTTTATTCTATTTTGAGACAAAGCCCCGCTAACTTGTTGAGGTTGGCCTCAAACTTGCCATCTTCCTGCCTAGGCCCCCAAGTAGTTAGGATTACAGGCAGGTGTCACTGCCACTGGTTCATGACCATTTCTCTCTCTCTCTCTCTCTCTCTCTCTCTCTCTCTCTCTCTCTCTCTTTCTCTCTCTCTCCCTCTGGGATCTACTTCCAGACCCATTTTATTATTTATTTGGAAACAGGGTTTCAATAGTTGCTGAAGCTGGCTTCGAACCTGTGATCCTCCTGTCTCAACTTTCCAAGTACTGGGATTGTAAGTGTGCACCACCATGCCTGGCTATCATGACCATTTCTTAATGATGCATTGTAAATCAATTGGCAGTGATTTTATCCAATGATGTCTTCAACTTTTGCCATTTGTTACCTTGACCTTGTCTTAGAATTAAGTTCCACGAATATACAGACTACTATGTAAATAAAAGCATGTTTTAATTTCTCTTGAATATGCATCCTTTAACCACAAGGAACAACCCCAGTTAAGTGCTTTAGAAGTGGATGGCTACGTTTCTATTTAGTGAGTTGACTTTAACCTCACCTCTCCCCACTAACACTTTTCATTTTCATCTTCCTGGTCTGAGAAATTCTAATCCTTTTTAGTCTGTCCTTGAGTGAAAGATAAGCTTTCTCCTTGATCATCTTACTTGCTTCTCCCTGGATCCTTTCCAGCCCTGTAATATCTTCCTTGGGATGTCGTGACTAGAACAGTCCAAATATTGGTTATTAAATTTGTTAACATTCTCTCTAAGCTTCCACTCAACTCAGGAAGAAAGTAAGTGCTATTCACTGCCCCCCATTGGTGCAGAAATGGAGAAACCAATTGGGGTCAAAACCTGTTCTACATATATTAGTTCTAGCTTGAACGTTCATTTTCTGCTACTTTTCAGTAATACAGATGAATCGTTTGACCTCATATTTCTGCCAGCTGTCCCTTAGGAAGGATTTGATTTTTAGACAAGCTGGTCCTTTCCCTCCTTCAAAGACGCTGTGGTTGCTAAATATTGGGCGGAATTTACTAATGAAACTCAGTAGTAAACCTGCTGACTCAATCAGCAATAATGCATTGCATCAGGTTCCTCTAAATATCTCTGAAGCACTTCACAGAAGAGTGAAAAATGGGGTCCTAGGGAAACTAAATGTTCAGCTTTTTTTTTTAATGTGCAATGCTCATAAAGCAGGTCATATCCACAGGAGTGTCTGTCTCTTCCTGCTAGTTTTTTCAGATGTTATATGTCCTGTTATATGTCCCTTGATATGTATGACCTTGATGTACCCTTCTCTCTACTCTTTACCCCAGGCAGGTTTCTATAGTCATTTATTTTATCTGTATTGTTCATAAATTTCTGGTGGTTTCTGTTTAACAAAATGCAATAGAAACCACCCTCCCTGGCTGAAGTCAACACCTACAGGGGTCAGCATGTCTTAGACTGTGGATGTGTCTGATGAAATTGCTAGTTTGGGTTCTGACTCTCCTGTCTTCTTATGGACTACCATTTCCATAGCTCTAGTACCATAAGTCTTTGATTGCGTGGAATTGTGGCCATATCCTTAGACTTACCTTTTGCTATTGCTGTTCCCTGCATCTCCTTGGTCTATATTCTGCTTTGAACTCACTCTTACTCTGATTTTTTAGAACTCATGTTCCCTAATTCCAGGAGCATCTGAGTCTTGGCACCACCATCCTTTTACCTTATTGCCTCTATGACTACTTTCTAGGCAGTTTTGCAGATTTCAAATACCTCCCACATATACATATATGTATGTATATGTATATGTATATGTATATGTATATTGGTACTGGGGGTGGAACCCAGTGGCTCTTTTACCTCCAGGCTATACTCCCAGACCTCTTTTATATTTTGTTTGTAAACAGGATCTCACTAAGTTGCTGAGAGCCTCACTAAGTAGCTGAGGCTGGCTTCGAACCTGTGCCATCCTCCTGTCTCAGCCTCCCAAGCTTAGGGATTACAAGCGTGCGCCACCACGCCCAGCTTACCTCCCATATTTAAAGCATATCTTATTCTCATTCTTGTTCCACCTTCTATTTGTGCCAGGCTTTGCTCTCATTCAAGTTTGGGTTAGTTTGTTTGTTCTTTGAATTTTTGATTGCTGTTGCAGTACCTGGACTTATATACAGAGGTTAACTATGTCTTAGCTCTAACAGTAATCAACATGCTAAATATCTCCATTGGCTGACTTGTATCTTTTGAAAATGACATGGGCTCTTATTTGAAAGAACACTGGGTTATGGTATCTGATCTGGAAGACATTGTCTGTGTCTCTCACTCATATCCAGCTATTCTAAGAACTATACCAGTGTTCTGACATTTCCTTTGAAAACTGGTTGAGTTTGGGCATAGCTTTTCATAGAATATGAACACATCATGCAATGTATAATTTTGTGCCATTTCTTGTAGGAGGCTTTTCATATGTATTCTCCTTCAAAATATACCTTTTAGCAGCTGACAAAAATGATATTAAATAGTGGACATTTTAAATAGACCAGCCATCAGAAGTCCTGAAATCTAATTTCAGCTTCTCTATTAAGTAGCTATTTGACCAGTTAGGAATCACTTATCTTCTCTGGGCCTCAGTTTATCCTTCTGTCACTGAAGGAGGCTGAACCACATGATATCACAGGTCATTTTCAGTCCTGACATTCTTTGATTTTATGAATGTTGACTTTAAAAGAGAAATTGTGACAGTTTTCCAGAGGAGTGAAAATGAATCTTCATATCGCCCTTGAGGATTCTTATTGCGCCATCAATCTTATCAGGATAGAAAGGACAAATAATCCAAAACCTTTTACTTAACCATTTAGCACCATTGATGAAATAAAGTAGATGTAACAGAGAATCAGCTGTATAATTTGAGCTGTCAGTCTTTGAGGACACTGGTGAATATCTCTGGGTAATTAAATTTTTGAAATTACTGCCAAAAGCCTGGTGCTCTGACTTTTCAAAAGGCCTTAGTACACAAAGATAACCCAGAGGTCAACCTTCTCTGCTATGCTTTCTCCTCCACAGTTTGATGGTTCCAAAGGTCACATTGGCTGAGTCTCATTAAGCTCTGGACCCACAATGAAGGAACAGTCAGTAATGCTTAATGGATGGTATAATCATGAAAACAACTCAGGTTAAGAAATGAACTGAAAGAGAATGAATGAGATGCCACAGTGTTATACAGAGTATCGATTCTGGCCTCTTTCGCATATCTTGTTGGGAGATATAGATATTGGTATCTTCTGTGTCTTATAGGTTAATAAAAAATCTGCATCCTAGGATTAGCAGTGTAGCTCACTGGCAAAGCACTTGCCTAGGATGCATAAAGTTCTAGGTTCAATCCCCAGTACCTCATAAAAACAGAACAAAAGCCATGAGTGGTGGTGCACATTTGTAATATCAGTCCTTGGGAAGCTGAGACAGGAAAATCACAGGTTCTATAATATACATGGCACAGCACGGCCTATCTCATGCATGGCACTTTTAGGAACGTGAGTGAGCCTAGGATACATTTAATTCTGTTTCTTCAAAAGAAATTAAATTATTTCAGCTATTCCATTTTCTTTTCCTGACTTAAACATGTCATTTCTTACATAATTATGTGGTACCAAAAAGAAGCCCACTAGTGGTAGCATCAAATGCCCCTGCATTTAGAACCCAGCTTTATTATATTTGACTCTGCTTTCTGAACAATTTCCTTAACGTAATGCCCATTTTACTTTATGGCACAGGAGGAATACCACTCAAGAACCGTTAATTGCCTCTTTTTGTCTGCTCTAAAACCAAGTCTAATTGACCTCTATTAGACACTTAGTGTTGGGATTTTCGGAAAATGCAGAATGTATCCGGTATGAGCTACATGTTTGGAATATTTCCTAGGACCCAAATATGTCCCTGATCAAATTGGTTTATTTTTATTCTTAAGAGTTCCCATACAATCCGAGATATGTGTGAATTCCCAAACATTCCTGAGCTTCTCCTAGGCTTCTCTAATTGCTTCTTATCCTGTCCCCCTGGGAAGCAGCATCCTGTTCCCTGCACAAAGGTCAACAGCAGCTGGACAACATTTTAAAATAACTTAATAACCCTGAACTGCCTTTCCCCTTTTGATAATTTCCTTCGAGCATTAGTCCTTTTGAACACTGACCTGGTTGCAGAAAATGTCCCTTTCTCAGCAGGAAAACTTCAAATCCTATTCACTCTTCCCCTTCATCATTCCAGGAGATTGAATGGGTGAGTCAGGGATAAAAAAGAGGGATTTAAATACTTTTGGGGGAGAGAATGTTAACATGTTAACACACACGCTTGCTCTCCCTTTCTCTCATGAATGTATATATGTAGGTATAGTATGTTATAATGTATGTGTGCACACACACATATATAGTGTGTATGTATGTATTTCTTCTTTAAAAAATAAACTGGCCGGGTGCAGTGATGCATACCTTATAAGCCCAATATTTGGGAGGCTGAGTCAGAAGGATCACAGGTTTGAGGAAAGCACATAGTAACTCAGTGAGGCTCTTGACAACTTAGTGAGACCCTCCTTCAAAGTAAAAAAAGAACAAAATTAAAAGGGCTGGGTGGGTAGCTCAGAGGTAGAATGCCCTTGTGTTCGATCTCCAGTATCAAAAATAAAAATAAGCCGGGCGTGGTGGCGCACGCTTGTAATCCCCACGCTTGGGAGGCTCAGACAGGAGGATCGCACAGGTTCGAAGCCAGCCTCAGCTACTGAGTGAGGCTCTCAGCAACTTAGTGAAATCTTGTTTCCAAATAAAATATAAAATAAGTCTGGGAGTATAGCCCGGAGGTAGAAAGCCCCTGGTCTACCCCCAGTACCACCACACACAAAAAAAGACTAAAAATAAATTAAAATAAAATAAACTGCAAGTGCTTTGTATAAATCATTGCTGTCACACTGCAAAACTTTAAAATCCTCGTGCAAGATGTAAAAAAAAAAAAGCCTCTGCCTTTCTCAGCAGTCTGGAAAGCTCCTAAAAACAGGTCCTAGCTAAGGCTTAGCCCACCGTCAGCGTTCCGGAAATGATCACCTCTTGTGTGATATTGTTAACTCCAGGGTGAACGAAACTGAGACGCCGCTGTGCTCTTCCTGAAACTTTCAATTGCTTTTATGTTTTTCTTTCTTGACTTATCCACATCCATCTTGGTCTCCAAAGCCATTGCATATCAGACAGTTGTTGCAAAATGTAATTTTTAACTTGCTTCTTTGTTGTTCTAGAGGATTATTTTTCCCCTCTGTTTTTTGTTTCCTTTTGGTTTGCTCACTTTCTCTTGGTCTGGGGCTTTTTGTAAAAGCATGTTTTTTCTGATTTACAGACCATATAATCTCCCAGACCAAAATAGCAGAGTTAAATAGGCACCTAGTACGTGCTAAATGACAGACTATATGTTGCATCCATATGCCAAAACATGCTGAAACCAGTTCATCTTAATAACTGTAGTTATTATTCAATAAAGAGGGAACCATGGAAATGTACGGAGGTTATTGTCTTACCCAAGACACTCTAATAAAATGGTACAGAATTGGGAGTTAAGATTACCATCTTGTCACCCGTTGCTATGTCAACTCTGTAGTACTGTTGATTGAAATCTGGCCCTGCGGATAAGCAGGTGCAGCCAGTCCACCACTGTGAGGCTGCCATCTTGGGCATCACCATCGTGACCCCGTTAGCCCATCCTTGTATTGCAGGTATTGTTCCTTGGCTTGTCTACGCCATCAAGGTCTCCTGCAAAGTTATTCTTTGTGGCTTTTGGTAATAAAGAAAAAAAAAAGCAAAATGAAGCAAAAACCTGATCAGCCTTGCTGCATGACCTTTGTACTCCCACGTAGGCTAAAGAAGCAAAGGATTGCTGAGTCCCTTTCCCCACCCTCCTCAGGGCTTTCCTAAAATGAAAGCATGACCAAGGCAAGTCATCAAATAGTAGATGCCCCACAATGAACTTTCCCTTGTACCATCAGCTGTAAGCTTGGAAAGGTAGGACATGGTCAACTCAAGTGGGCTTGAACAGCTCTACAAGAGCCTTTGCAATGCTTGAGTGTGTCCTTGAATATGACACCATCACCTCTTTCCAGAACAAAAAAAAGTCTTTGATAGGTCGGGTCCCTCCCTTCCCCCATGGGACCTCGCAGTGGGGACAGGAGGAGGAACCCCAAAAGCCAGAAGTGGAGATATCACGAGACTCAGGTGTCACGAGACTCCAAACATCACAAGACAGACTCTAGGTATCACGAGACTCTGGATGTCATGAGAGAATTGGCATTCTCACACTGCTAGCCCCACCCCCAAAACCCCACCCTGATTTAAATATTGGGGTACTTCCACTCTCTTGCACAACTCTGTGGACCACGTGGCTCATCAGTTCTTTCCCCCACAGTCCAGAGATATCGTCCAAAGGGGCCGGGTGTGATTAAAGCAGCTTTTTTTGATAACTTGGCTGGTGTTTAACTCCTTCACGACTCCCCAGCTCGATTTCAACACTACAGTCTTGTTCTTCCATAAACCTCAGGCTGACCTATGGCAAATGCCGAGGCCTATGGCCATGAGGCATGACTTCCCCATGCATCGAGCATCAGGTCACCTATGAATTATATGTAAACCATACAACTCATTGATTGCAGATTGAGTTTATATTTTTTATTATTATTCCTACATGATGGCAATGAAGTATTTCTTTTTTTCTGGTACTAGGACTTGAATCCCAAGGGAATTCTACCACCAAGCTACACCCCCAGCCCTTTTTTATTTTTTAAGTTGGAAACAGGCTTTCACTAAGTTGCTGAGTGTCTCACTGGATTGCTAAGGCTGCCCTCCAACCTGAGTTCCTTCTGTCTCAGTCACTCAAGTACTGGCATTACAGGCACATGTCACCATGCCCAGCTAAAGAAGTGTTTCTTTTCTTTCTTTTTGTTTTTCTCAGTACTGGAGATGGAACCCAAAGAGATTCTACCACCGAGCTACACCCTCAACATTTGTTCTTTTTTTTTTTTTTTTTTTTTTTTTTTTTGGTGGTGGTACTGAGGGTGGAACCCAGAGGCTTTCTACCTCCGGGCTATACTCCCAGACCCATTTTATATTTTATTTGGAAACAGGGTCTCACTAAGTTGCTGAGAGCCTCACTAAGTAGCTGAGGCTGGCTTCGAACCTGCGCGATCCTCCTGTCTCAGCCTCCCAAGCGCGGGCATTGCAAGCGTTCGCCACCACACCCGGCCTAGCATTTATTCTTAATTTGAAACAGGATCTCACTGAGTTGAAAAGGGCCTCGCTAAGTAACTGACGCGGTCTGCACACCGTGATCCTCCCGTCTCAGCCTCCCAAATGCTGAGATTACAAGCGTGTACCACCACTCCCAGCAAGAAGCGTACTTGACTCAAAATCACCAGACCATTTGGGGCATAAAAAGTTCTGAATATGCAATCTCCTTGTACTAATCTATAAGTGCTTTCTGGGAATGGTGGTGCATGCTTGTAATCTCAGTACTTGAGAGGCTGAGACGTGAAGAGCACAGGTCTGAGGACGGCCTCAGCAAGCAGTGAGACCCTGTTTCAAAAGAAAAATAAAGTAGGGCTGGGGGTATAGCTAGAAGGTAGAATGCCTCTGGGTGCAATCCCCAGTACTACACACACACACACACACACACACACACACACACACACACACAAAATGCTTTATCAAAAATAAAGCTAGAGTACCTTCCCAATCTTATTTGTGTCAATTCTGTAAAAACCTTTCCGTCACCCCAATGAAAATCAAATAATAGAGCAGAATGAACTCTAGACGGACCAGGAAGAACCTAGCAGGCAGAGCAAACGCTCAACATGAAAATATCTTCCTAGCTACAATTAAAATAAACATTGTAAATATTTTAGAGAGAGAGAAAAAAAAATGGTTTTTGTCATTGGATTGTTTTGGAGGGTTTTTTGTTGTTTGTTTTTTGAGATTTGTTGTTTTGTTCTGTTTCTTTTTGTACTAGCGTTTGAACCTAGGGTCATTCTACGTTTGAGCTTAGACTCTGAGCCCTTTTTTATTTTTCAGTTTGAAACAAGGTCTCCTAAGTCACTGAGAGTCTTACTGAGTTGCTAAGTCTATCCTAGAACCTGAGATCCTCCTGTCTTAGCCTCCCAAGTACTGGAATTACAGGCCTGCACCCCCCAAGCCCTGCTAGAAATGGGTATTAAGAGCAGGATTGAATTCTTTTATTGGGCACTGTAAGAAGAATCAAAGACCTTAGCAGACCACCTACAAAAATACCAATAACCTCCTGGTTAATCTTGTGGATAGCATTTAACTTCCAGAATGATACCTGAAAGTCTCTGTCTATAAAATATTTCAGTAGGATATACCTGGTACGGCTAATTTGTTTACTGGAAGTAGACCAGAAATCCATGGATTTGTGGGTCGTGGCTGGCTGGAAAGTGGAGGATAATCATTTGAGCATTTTCCTATTTTTATAATTAGCAGAATATAAAATGGAAGCCTTCTGAAACAGAAATGGCTTTCTTTCAATGCCCATGTGTCTGCATGAACTTTTAAAAAACCTATCTGCTAGCCGGGCGTGGTGGCACACGCTTGTAATCCCAGCATTCGGGAGGCTGAGACCTGGAGGATCGCGGTTCGCAGACAGCCTCAGCTACTTAGTGAGGCCCTTTGCAACTCGGTGAGACCCTGTTTCAAAATAAAGAATAAAAAATAGGACTGGGGGTATAGCTCAGAGGTAGAATGCCCCTGGGTTTCACCCCCAGTACTGAAAAATAAAAAAAACTGCTAATATGAAACCAAAGCACATCATAAAGGAAAATAATGGATATTTTGGAGAGACATATCTGATTATTTCAGATTCCTCTAGAGAAGAATTTTTTATCTGTGCTTGGTGATTCCCTATAATCCTTTGAATCATCAGTACAGGCTGGTACTTGATAAGAATCTGATTTTTTATGAGTACACTTTGAAATCCAAACTTTATACTTACATAATATATATTCTAGTTTTAAAATGCTCTCTTCAATGTGATAAATAAAAGCAGAATGAATGAGCCCATTTATTTTACCCTTCATATTTTCTCTCTAGTTCTAGGGAATTATGGGTCTAGGAAAAGGCTGGGCTCCATGGCACTTTCCCATAAGCACAGTGACTCTAGAGATGGAGGCAGGAGAATCACAAGTTTAAAGCCAGCCTGGGAAACTAAGTGAAACCCTATCTAAAGATAAAATGTATAAGAAAGACTGAGAGCTAGACATGGTGGTGCATGCCTGTAATCCCAGTAGTTAGGAGGATGAGACAGGAATATTGCAGGTTCAAGTCTAGCCTTAGCAACTTAGCGAGATACTCAATAACCTAATAAGCCCATTTCAAAATGAAAATATAAAGGGATACGTGTGTAGCTTGAAGGTAAAATGCCCCTGGGTTCCGTTGCCAGTACCACAAGAAATAAAGTAAAAACTTGAAAACCTGGGGGTATAACTCAGTGATAGCAAGCCACTGATCTCCATTCCCAGTACTCAAAAAAAAAAGAAGAAAGGGAAAGAAAAATCCAGGGCCAGGACTAGGGAGGGATATAGTTATACATGTCTATGTTTTAAATTACATAAGTAATATTTTTAAATTACCTTCGAATAAATCCTAGCATAGCAAGGATCTATGTAACTATCCTAACATCCTAAGTCATTGTTAAAGTTAAACTCTTGGAATATTTTAATTTCCTCAATTAAGGAAATTAAGCTTTTCTCAATTAAGCTATAAGCTTCTTAATAATACTTCTATTTGTGTGTGTGTGTGTGTGATACTAGGAATGGATCCCAGGGGCTTTCTACCTCCAGGCTACACTCTCATACCTATTATATATATATAATTTTTTGTGTGTGTGGTACTGGGGTTCCTGGAAGCCCTTCTACCTCCGGGCTACACTCCCAGACCTATTTTTTTATATTTTTGAAACAGGGTCTCTTACGCCAGCGGCTGGCTTTGAACCTACATGATCCTCCTGTCTCCGCCTCCCAAGCACGGGGATTACAAGCATGTGCCACCACGCCCGGCTTCTATTTTATATTTTTTATTTGGAAACGGGGTCTAAGATGCTGAGAGCCTCACCAAGTAGGTGAGGCTGGCTTCAAACTTGTGAGATCTTCCTGTCTCAACCTCAAAGTACTGGGATTACAAGGATGTGTCACCATGCTCGGCTCCTTGATGATACTTCTGCATTATACATTTTTGTACCATCCTTAGAACTTATAATATCCCACATATAAAAATGACAAGTACTTTTTTGTTTTGATTTCAGTCTTTAAGTACTAGAAACTTAGCCATGATCCTAATAGGTATCATTATAAAGAAATTTAAAATAACAGATTAGAGAAATGTTTAAATATTTTTATAATCCCACTGAGATTACAAATTATTGGATTATTTTTAAAGCAGTTTTCAATCATTGCTCTATTCATTGTCTGTATTTAAGTTTGTTGAGAGTAGAAATACTTTGGGGGGTTCCTTTCCTAGATGGGAGTAGAAATACTTTTGGGGGTTCCTTTCCTAGATGGGCTGTCCTATAAACTAAAAATTCTTCAAAGTTACTATTTCAGAGAAAGTATTTTTAATTGAATACATTCCTCTAGTAGTTCCTATATGCACAACTATTGTAAGGATATCTTAGGAAAACACTTTGAAATCCTCTATCAAAACTCAACAGGCTGCTTTGAGAAGCTAAGATGGTTCAGCGTATATTTGTACGCCTGTGTCTTACTATGAAAAGGTATTGTAGCAAGTTAGGGTGAGGTAAGAGATCAAACAAGAGCCGTGGTAGCATCAAACAGGGTACTAAAGGTTTTGTGTTTGATATTTATTTATTTATTTATTATTTATTTATTTATTTATTTATTTTTGCAGAACTGAGGATTAAACTCAGGGGCATTCTACTTCCAAGCTACAACCCCAAGCCCATTTTTTATTCTTTATTTTGAAACAGAGTCTCAGGGTCTCACTAAGTAGCTGAGGCTGGCCACAAACCTGCAATCCTCCTGTCTTGGCCTCCCAAGTACTAGGATTATAAGCATGTGCCACCATGCCCAGCTGTGTTTGTCATTATTCTCAACCCATTCTTGTCTTTCTCTGTTAATATTTGATGTCAGCCAGTGTGGTGGCACACACCTGTAATCTCAGTACTTGGGAGATCAAGACAGGAGGATTGCAGGTTTAAGACCAGCCTTAGCAACTCTTAACAACCTAGCAAGATTCTATTTGTTGTTGTTGTTGTTGTTGTTGTTGTTGTTGTTGTTGTTTTGGGTTTGGGTTTTGTTTTTGTTTGGCACTAGGAATTGAACCCAGAGGCATTCTACCTCCAAATTCAACCCCTAATCCTATTTTGTTTTGTATTTGGAAGAGGCTCTCACTAAGTTGCTGAGGCCCTCACTAACTTGCCAAGGCTGGCTTCAAACCTGCAATCCTGCTGTCTCAGCCTTCCAAATACTCAGAATGAAGTTTGAAGGTCAAATGCCCCTCAGTTTAATCCCTAGTACCACACCCATACAAACTGGAAAAAAAATAGATGTCATTATATCAAGCATTAGAACATTTATTAATCGTGCTGAGGATATAATTCAGTGACAGAGCATTCACTTAGCAAGTGTGGAGCTCTGGGTT
The DNA here is from genome assembly GCF_963383645.1 of Muscardinus avellanarius. Classification (NCBI taxonomy): domain Eukaryota; kingdom Metazoa; phylum Chordata; class Mammalia; order Rodentia; family Gliridae; genus Muscardinus; species Muscardinus avellanarius. The sequence continues at coordinate 25,280,246 of NC_137792.1, read as the reverse complement.
CAATGTCCAACACCATCACCAATAAAGAAAAAATTTATAAATGCTTAATATTGATTTTAAAAATAGCCAATTTTTTTCCAAATAGAGTTTTTGTTGGGTGTCCTTTTTTCTCTTTTTTGGTAGAGGGAAGACATCTCATGACATCTTTTTAAATAGACTTCATTATGAAGGACCTCAGAACCGTTTATCTAACTCATATTTCATGTACTCTTAGTCACCACCCCATTTGTTTTTACTGTAAGCGCTGCAGAATAGAAAAAGACATCCCTACATTGCTCAACCTCATTTATCATCAACAAAATTGGCAATTATATTCCAAGTCCATGCATATATTGTTTGAGAAGAAGATGTATAAGCTGAAATGGAACAGCTCAGCAATGAGGTAGAAGTTTGATCTTTCTCTACTGGCTGCTAGATTCATGAAAAGATGGGGAAAAAAACATGTCTAAACTACGAAGTCATTTTTCCTGAGAAGTTATCTCACTGTAACAGTAACTACCTCAGAGATCTCTGATGTGGAATATTTCTTTAAAATTAAAAACTAACAATTCTTGTGCCTAATAGAATGTATAAAAATCGCTACCTCTGTAAGACCTGAGATGAGTAAAGGAATATTGAATAATATAATCTGACAGTTTGGGCCATACTCTTATGATAGTTACAGTGGCCTGAAAAGTATAGAATTAATTCAATAAAACATGAGGGGAAAAAAACCAACATAAACATGAAATATTTTAAATTAAAAATACAGAGTAAGAATGAAAAAAAATCCCTCAACAAATCAATATTGCTTGGGGAACCGTGAATCCCAGACCAGCAATATTTTTATCCAAATATCTTCTTGTTCTGTTGCAAGCAAACACCTTTATCACCAAGTTTTATAAGAAGCAGAGTGAAGTAAAGAGTACTTAAGATTGTTTGATATACCTGTCAAAGTCGGCAACTTTGAGTTTCATGCCTGACTTTACCAATGTATACTTCTATTTATTGATTCATTGTAATTTGTCAAATTAGGATTTTTTTCTCACTTGTCCCTGCCTTAATGAATGCATTGCAAAATAAAAATTAGAGAAATGGTAGTATAATTGCAAATATTTTAAGTAATAGTGGCTGCTATGATGAGCAAAATATTGCTGTTATATAGCGTGATAATATAACTTAAAATCTGTGGAAAAATCAATATGAAATATAAAATACCAGAGGAAAGACAGAGAGGAAACAAAAACCAATGGGAAATTAAATGTAGGCATAAGAATCCAAAGGTATAAATTCTAGAGATGTTATAAAATAATATATATGCCCTCACAGAATCTTACTACTCCCTGAACTTCATTACTTGGTGAAGCTTAGGGGGATGATACTGAACAAAAAGGCATCACTTTCTGCTTATGAGTCCATCAAAAGATGTATGAACAAGTCTTAGGGTTGTATATTATAAAGTATGCCACAAACCAGGCATGGTGGTACACACCTGTAATCCTACTACTTGGGAGGCTGAGACAGGAGGAATACAGGTTTGAGGCCAGCTTCAGCGATTTAGCGAGGACCTCAATAAAAATTTATAAAACAAAACAAAGTAAAACTTTGTTTCCAAAGAAAAAAGGCTCAGAGTGTAGCTCTGACAGTCCCCTTAGTTGAATACCCAGTACCACAACAAAGTCTGTATTTTTTTCTAGTACTGATGACAGAACCCAGGGCCTTGCATGTGCTAGCCAGTTCTACCACTCTGCCATTGAGCTATATCTTTAGCCCTATAAAGGTATAATTTAACCCAGTTATTTATCTATCTATTTATTTATTTATTTATTTATTTATTTATTTATTTTTGCAACACTGGGGATTGAACCCAGAGGCATTCTACCTCTGAGCTATACCCCCACTTTGTTTTTTATTCTTTGGTTTTTAGTCTTTATTTTGAAACAAAATCTCACTAAATTGTAGAGGGCCTCACTAAGTTGCTGAGGCTGGCCACAAACCCACAATCCTCAGCTGTCTCAACTTCCCCAGCACTGGGATTATAAAGCTGCACCACTATGCCTGGCAAACACAGTTTTTTAATCTTTGTAAATTAACTCTATACGAACTTTAATCAGGTAATTCTCAATTCTTTGATATCAGCATTATAGTAGATGTTTTCAAATTTCCAAGTTTCATGTGTCTTTTTCAAAAAAGACAAGCTTTTAGCCAGGCATGGTGGTGCACTCCTGTAATACAGCACTTGGGAGGCTGATACAGGAAAATCACAGGTTCAGGACCAACTTCAGAAACTTAGTGTGACCCTCAGAAACTGACGTACACCCGGTTTCAAGCCAGACGTCCTGGCACAGGCTTGTAATTACAGTTTGAGACAGGAGGGTCACAGGTTCACAGCCAGCCTCAGCAACATAGCGAGGCCATCTGCAAATTGGTGAGACCCTGTTTCAAATAAAAGAATACAATAAGGCTGGAGGTTGGATTTGGAGTAGAATGCCTCTGGGTTCCATCCTCAGTATCACAAGGAAAAGAAAAAAAAAGACCCTGTTTTAAACTAACATATAAAAAGATGGGCTGCAGAGGCTAGCTCAGAGATAGAATGCACCTGTGTTTGATCCCCAGCATACCCCCCTCAAAAAAAGAACAATATTTTAAATGTCTAACTGCCTGGGACTTACCCTGATTGTCTTTTAAAGTAGTTCATGTACATACAACCATAAATAAGAAAAACAAGAACATTTTGGCAGACAATATGTCTTATTTGTTTTTAATATTCACAATGTAAACTTATTGCCTATACTGCCTTCCATGTTGTTATAAGTTAGCAAAGTATAACTGGTTTGTAAATAAGAAGGCTGTTGAAGTTCAGCCCTGAATAATTTTTTTCTGCAACCCCAAAGAGGAAAACCTTTGAAATGCAAATATTGACCTTTCTCAAAGCCCTAGGTAAAGTTTGATGGAGGCCTTTGTTTTTGTTGTGTTCTGTGCTGGTCCTTTGTTATGTGGAGACTAGACTTGATTGGAGAGACATAATTGGCTGCTGTGTGAATACACTTGGCGGGAGCCTGTAGGTTGGGGTGAATAGAACAAGAGAGGAAATGGGGAAAGAGTGTGGAAACCGCGAACATGAATTAATTCTAGATAATGGAAGCAACGGAGGCCAAGGAAAGTGGTTTGTATTGGAGGGATAGGGTTCATAAACAGTCCACTGGTCTTGCTCATACGTTAGAAGCCAGGAGTAAGGGAAAGATGGTAATCAGATGGCTCCTGGGCTCTTGGCTAGAACAACAGGTATCTGAAGAACAAGTTTCGTATGGATAATCAGTTTAATGGTCTATTTGACTGCATGGTGACCACAGTTAATGATAATGGATTACATATTCCTCTTCTTTTTTTGTGTGATACTGTAGATTGAACCCAGGGGTATTCCACCTCCGAGCTATAACCTTAGCCCTTGTATCTTTTGATTTATTTGAAACAGGGTCCTGTTAAGTTTCTGAGGCTGAACTTAACGCTATAATCCTATTGTCTCAGATCCCCAAACAGTAGAATTACAGGCATGCATCACCATGCCTGGCTGAGCTATGTATTACAAAACTGCTAAAAGGCCAGGTGTGTTGGCACATACTTATAATCCCAGGACTTGGGAGGCTGAGATAGGAGGCTTGCAGAATGAAAGCCAGCATGCAGTAACCTAGTAAAACCTTACTTTAGATTAAAACATAAGCTGGCTATGATTGCACATGCCCATAATCTCAGTACTTGAAGGGCTGAGACAGGAGAATTGCAGGTTCAAAGCCAGCCTTAGCAGTTTAGCAAGACCTTCAGCAACCTAGTGAGATCCTGTCTCAAAATAAAAAATAAAAAAAGAATAGCTCAGAAGGAGAATGCGCCAGGGCTCAATCCTCAGTACCACAAAATTAAAAGTCGGCCTGGGGATGTAGATCAATAGTAGAGCTCTTGTCTCACATGTATGAGGCCCTGAGGTTGTTTTTTTGTTTCTTGGTTTTTTTTGGTGGTACTGGGGTTCCTGGAAGCCCATCTGCCCTTCTACCTGCGGGCTACACTCCCAGACCTATTATATACTTTTTTATTTGGAAACAGGGTCTCTTCAGCCAGCGCATCTGGCTTTGAACCTGTGCGATCTTCCTGTCTCCACCTCCCAAGCATGGGGATTACAAGCCTGTGCCACCACACCACAAACAAACAAAAGGTTAAAATGAGGCCGGGTGTGGCGTGGTGGCATACACTTGTAATCCCAGCATTTGGGAGTCTGAGACCAGAGGATCCAGTTGGTGGACAGCCTCAGCTACTTGGTGAGGGCCATCTCAACTCAATGAGAACCTGTTTCAAAAATTAAACAGACTAGCCGGGCGTGGTAGCACATGCTTGTAATCCCAGCACTTCGGAGGCTAAAACAGGAGGATCGCACAGGTTCGAAGCCAGCCTCAGCTACTTAGTGAGGCTCTCAGCAATTGAGTGAGACCTTGTTTCCAAATAAAGTATAAAATAGTTCTGAGAGTATAGCCCGGAGGTGGTAGAAAAGCCCCTGGGTTCTACTCCCAGTACCATACCAAAAAAAAAAAAAAAAAAAAAATTAAAGAGACTTTAAAAAACAGGGCTGGGGTATAGCTCAGAGGTACAATGCCCCTGAGTTCCATCCCCAGTACCGCAATAAAAGGTTAAAATGATAAATTTTATGTTATATATGTTTTGTCATAATAAAAAAAGCCACAAAGCCTGGTATAGTAGCTCACACTTCTAATCCCAATACTTGGGAGGCTGAGATAGAAGGATCGGAGGTTCAAGGTCAGCCTCAGCAAGTAGTGAGACTCTTATCAACCTAGAGAAACTCTGTTTCAAAATAATAATAAAATAGGGCTAGAGGTGTACCTCAGAGGTAGAATGCTCCTGTGCTCAATCCACAGTACCACTAAAAAAGCTACCAAAATAAAGGAATTAAGCCATAAATTGACATAGGATTTAAATAAAAGAACTAAAATAATTATCCCTATTTTTATTTTAGTTTTATATTAAACATCTACCTATGACTATAAAACACACATAAGCAAGATATAGAAGGTAGAGAGTTTTTCTTAGGTATCCAAGAATTTTCCTTATGCTTTCAAAATCTGCAGTGATTTCCTTTCTTGAATTGGCCTATAATATAGGAGTAAAATACCATTGCAGAAATTAATTGGTACATTTCTGAGCTATTTTCAAATGCTAAAATGAAAGTTTAAACTATAAAATGCATTATTATTCATTAAAGAGGCATAGTTTACAAGTGTGTCTCTGATCATTGTTGAAGCAGAAATGGCCAATTTCACCCATAATTAGCCAATTTTGTATGAAGTTAATTTTTACTTGGTATATTTTGTTTAACCCCCAGTATGTTGGCAAAAAAAAACAGAAACCGCTTTTTGTTTCTGCTTTCAAAATTTCTCACCAAATCTAAAATGCTTTTTAATTCTAATGCATCCTTGCCTTGGATTCTCTTGGCTTAAGAAAAATTCCAAGTACTTACCTAAAGATATCCTCTTGACTCACGCATTAATTTATTCATTATGTGCACCAGATACTGTGCTAGATGCAGAGGATACACAGTACCACTAAAAAAGCTACCAAAATAAAGGAATTAAGCCATAAATTGACATAGGATTTAAATAAAAGAACTAAAATAATTATCCCTATTTTTATTTTACATTTGCTGAGCAACACCCATGCAGATAACAGAGTTGACACTAAGGACGAATGAGTGTTAACACACAAAATGAGAGAAGTTCCTACGTCAAGATAGTTTAGCAGAAGGGAACTTGTCAATCCAGGGGACTAAAATGACATTGTGACTGGTACTGGAGAGGGAGAGAACTTGGAAAAAAAAAAAAAACCCTGATGATGTAGATGATGGGAATGGGGACATCTTGGATACTAACACTGGAAGGTCCTTGATGAAAGACAGGTGAGAGATGATGTGCTTGGATAAAGATAGCGGTATGATCAAAAAAAGATACAGATTTGGTGGATTTTTTTGAAGGTAAAAAATACTTAGAGCTTAAATGTAGATAACATAGGAAGGAAAGTACAAAGAGAAAGATAAACATCTCAAGTGATCACACCTAGATTTCTGGGCCAAGGACAGTTGGTGAGTCTTTACAGTGAGATAGGGAATATTAAAGAAAGAACACATTCAGGGTGGCACTTTGATTGTGGAAAGTTGAGATGGTTTGTGACATCGAAGAAGCACCGTGACATGGGTAATGTGTGTCTAGGTTCTAGAAGGGAGATAAGTGGGTTTGGGTTGGAGTGATTCATTTAGATTATTACTTTTATTATAAGTAGTATCTGAAACAGGAGGATTGGGAGGGAAATTTTCAAAATTCTTAGCTGTTTGAAGTACAGGTATAGTCTTAAAATTTTTTTAAGATTAATTTAAAAATTATCTTGAGCCATGCATGGTGACACATGCCTGTAATCCCAATACTTGGGAAGCTGAGACAGGAGGATCTCAGGTTCCAGGCCATCCTCAGCAACTTAGTGAGACCTTGTTTCCAAAAGTAAATAAATAAAAAGGGAGGATGGGGGTATAGCTTAGAGGTAGAATATCCCTGGGTTTAATCCTCAGTACCAAAAATAAACAAATTTTGAAATTTATCTTCTATGACTTATTTCATTTTAAAAAAAAGAACTTTGAGCAAAGGTAAAATGTTAATCATTACTACTTCTGAGTACTGGGAAAATCATATTATTTTGTACTCTGGACCTTTTTATTTCTTAAATTTCTTAATCTAAAGCAAACATTTTAAAAATCTATCATTATACCCAGGTGGTGGTATGGGCCTATATTCCCAGTACTTGGGAGGCTGAGACAGGAGGATTGCAAATTTGAGGATAGACTCAACAAGTAGTAAGAATCTTTTATAACTACCTAGCAAGACTCTATTTCCAAATATGAAATGAAATTGGGCTGGGAGTGCAGCTCAAAGGTAGAATGCCTCAGATTCAATCCCCAGTACCACAAAAAATAAAAATAAAAATGATTAAAAATCTATCACTATAAACAACTAAATGGTCGCTAGTCCACTAAATATTTTACACTATTTTGGATGCTCTATTGGGGTTCATTTTTTGAGGAAAATCTTTAGCTTATAATTCTTTATATTTGGTCAGCATACATGAGCCAAATTGTTACCTATGCTGAAAAGTAGCTCTTGCAGGGAGGGGATGGAGTATCTGTTGTCTGGATCCTGAACTAATACTACAAATTATTATATTTACATTAAAACCACTTTTTTCTTACTTTGGAGTTAGTGTCATTTCTATTGTCTCATCTTCAAGTGCATTGATTATTTCCTTCTTTGTTTCGTATCTACAGATAAGCCTGTTGAAAACATTCTTCATTTTTGCTCTGTGTTTTTTATTTCTAGCACTTCCATCTAGTTCATTCTTATAGTTTATAGCTTTATACAGAAATTACCTATCTGAGCTCGCGTACTATCTTCATTTTCTATTAGATCCCCAACAAATTATAGATATTTAAAAGTTTCTGATAGTTCTAAAAACTAATATATCTGAGTCTGATTCTAATGATTTTTTTTTTCTCTCAGTGCCATGATTGTTCTTGTCTTTAAAAGGTACCCTTTGAATTTGGGGGGAACGGCACTTTTATAAAGTAGTAGATATTGAGGCAAATATGCCTTTAGTGTGGTAATTTACCTTCTGGCTGGGAGTTGGGCTATTTGATGTTAGTTGTTGCTATGGTTATCATTATTGGTTTGTTGTTACTATGGGCACCAGAGACTTCAAATTCTTCTGACAGCCTTATTTTATTACTGGAGGCTTATTAGTATATTGATAGGGTACGGGGCAAGGACATCTCTGATGTTTAGATTAATATACTATACAAGTGGTTTGTGTTTTGAGAGTGTGGCTTTCAGGACTGTATCTTCTCTTCTCCAAAGGTAAAGCAATCTCACCTTCCCAGTCCCTTCCCGAGAGCTGCCTTGGGTATCCACCAATGTTCTCAGTCTGTGTTCCTGAGGTCCTTTGCCCTGCAGGCTAATGTTAATGGGGTTGGTTGGTCGGTTTAGTGATTTTTTAATTCTTTTTCTTGGTGGAGTGGCCTTTTATTTAATCTAGGTGACATGAGTTTGGGTGGTGTTCCCTTCTCCCACTGCGATGGTGTTTCAAGACTCTCTCCATCTTTCCCATGAGAGCCTGATGCAAGTCCTGGGAGGGAAAAGACTACAAAAGGTTGTGTGGGAGCTCTACACTCACAGACTAAGTCTCACATTCCTCTGGCAATTTCATCTTCATGTTAATGGCATCTAGTGGCTTCTGCCCCCAGGGACCTAAAAGCTTAGGCCCCATCTCAATGAAGACACCTCTTTCTCTCCAGATTTCTAGGTGTCTGTTTATCCAGTGATATCACGTATCAGACAGATTGAGGAAAAGTCATTAATTTATGTGTGCAGGTTTTTCCTTGCTGTTTCTGTGTAGCTCTCTATATCTTCAACTTGAGAATGGACAGCTACGCAATACTTTTTAAAAAAATAATTAATATTTGTCACCAGGCATGGTGGTACATATCTATAATCCCAGCTACTTACGGGGCTGAGCAGAAGAATACCAAGCTTAATGCCAGCTATTGCAATTTAGCCAGACCCTATGTCAAAATTTTAAGAAGCCCTGTAGATGTTGCTGAGTGGTCGAGGGTTGCCTCGCATGTGCAAGGCCCTGGGTTCTATCCTCAGTACTACAATAAAACTGATATTTGGAAGTTTTCCCCTCCTTTCAAAAGTAATAAATGTTCACTGTGGGAAAACATAGAAAAAAGTTTTAAAATTTTTAAATCACCATAACCCTGTGCATGTTGGTAGTATGTCCTTCCAGTTTTTGTTAATCTCCTAATAAATACAGAAGATATTGTTTATTTAACTCTGTGTCCTGTCTATTGTTGAGCAATACTGGTTTAAACTGAAACACAAAGGTGCCCTACCTTCTTACTTTACCCTTTGGAAGGCAGATGTCAGCTATCTCCCCAAGTGAAATACGCTTGGCTTAATATCGGGGAGGCAGGGAAGACCACAAATTTAGCTTTCACCTCAGTAACACAAGTAATTTGATAGTTCTACAGACCCCATAATATTGCTTGACTCAAGACCCTGGATATGATGGGGTTTTTCAAGGATTGCTCTAGAGACCAGAGTATAGGTGTCATTCCCCTTCATCATATCTTGCCAAAGCCCACAGCTTTGAAACTTCCGAGGAAAGATTTGTCTAATATTGAAAAATGTGTTTTGCTCCTTCCTCATCCAGTAAAATACCACTAGTTTTTGGTTGACTGCACTAATGACATAAAATGATTTTCTCGACAAGAGGATGACCCAGCATACGATTTTAGAGCATCCAAAATAAAATCATCTAAGGCAATCTTTGTGGCAAACCATGTGGAAACAAATTTAAATATGGAATAGACCCGTCCCAATCCATCTTTTGATTTTGCCACCAAACTCATGCAGGTGAAAAACATCTTTATTTTAAGATAAGTCAATCTTTTGCCATAAGAAAAAAATAAGAGCGATTTTTGTTTCCTCCTGTTTCTAGTTGTCTTAAATGTCCTCTGTTTCTTTGTATAATTACATAAATCCAAATACATCGAGATATTTGCCATATGCAGCACATTTTTAGGTAGTTAGTTTCTAAATATTTAAACTGCTTACTTCCTTCACCCCCACCCTATTATCAAAAATAACAATCAGTAAGGTTCCCTTCCATTCGTATTTAGTTAGAAACATCTGACCCTTCCTTTTAACTTTGGCTTGGCTCTTCGCAGTTAGCTTTTATGCATAGTACTAGAAAGATGTTCTCTCTCTTTTTTTAACCTTTGAATTTTAAAAGGAGTTTTAATTCTTTTTAAGTCACAATACAACTGTTCTACTCTAAAGCTTGCTTAAAAAAATAGAACCAAATCCTCATCCGTAGTAATTAATTTTGACAGCGTAGGTTCAGTAGCGATTCACAAACCTGTACTTTGTGCATCAGCATTCCTTATTATTCTAATTAAAGTGGAACATTGTGCCCTCGCTAATCATTAATGGGTTTTCATTTTGTAAATGACATTTGCAGAAGTTAAAACAGTGAGTTCATGTGAAGTCCACAGGCAACAGTGTTGAAATTAGCATCACCATAGCAACAGTCTTCCACCATTAGCATTCAGGGCAACAGGAGTTGTTTTGTTGTGTTTTGTTTTCCAAAAAATGGGGGGGAAATCTTCAAAGGCAAAGCCTACTGAAACTCCAAAGATATTTATGTTTCTTGTGCAGATGTGGACTGTACTAGCTCTCTAAGTCTATGTAGAATTGTTTTTAATTGCAGCGTGTATCCTTGCCCTTCCAGATTTGCTTTTGGCCTAGTCTAGCTAAATTTCATGATCTTTCTCCAGCTGTACATGTCTGACCTGCTGAGCGGCATTTACTCATTGCCAACCCGCTGCTCACCAATAAGATCTCCTACTGCATCCAGAGAGTTTGTATTCATGAAAATATTTGGTTCAATTTAAAGCATTATATGCATTCGTGATTTCTTTTCACTTAATTCATGGGAAACAGATTTATGCTGTTAAATCCTCCAGTGAACTCATTTAGGAAAAAGAATAGATCCATGGAGTAAATATAGGTCATTGATTATTCTCATTCATCTTTCGATGGAAATTTTTTTAGAAAACGAGTCGAACGTAGACTAGTATTATCTTAGCTCTCTAGCAATGACATCACAACTAATGCCATGTGCAGTTGTGTATGTGTGTGATAGGTGTCATTTGAGGAACTTTAACAGAGGCATATCTAGCATTATGCTTTTCTCGGTACTAAAATGCATAAAAAGAGCACCATATTGACCTACCAGCTGCTTCTAAATCACACCACTAGTAGGTAATTATGAAATTCAAATGAGGTTTCATTTTCATTTATTATACAAAAAATGTCATAGCTCAAACCTCAAAATATCACCCCAAGCTTGGATAGAGGCTGGTATGCATGCACCTCTTATTTTTCAAAATGAATCATAGCTCTCTTCCCTGTTACACATGTGAGGACTAGAAATTGTACATTCCCCTCAGGTACCTAAGGACAAGCTCATGCTAGCCCACACTGACAACACAGAATGGAGCCAAGGAGAGGGAGACATGTGTGTTCTCTTAGCCTTTCTCTCTCACAGTGGAAGAATCCCTACTTCAGTCAAGCCACTCAGCCAGTGTCATAAGCCAGTTTCTCTGTGGCACTTAAAGGCAGGCAACCCTACCCCAGAAGCTACACATCTCGCTGTAGACTATAGTATCCCAGAACTCATATGTATGCATAGATAAACATGCATCCCCTACTTCATCTCATCTGGGCCTTGTCCATGACTGGTCATCAAATAATGACCAGAATAGAATTTCTACTGAAAGTTTTCCATCTGCCAGGACCCTGTTTAGAGTAGGAGGCAGTACCAGCCAATCAGATGTCAGTATTCATAATATGTACAGTGTGGGGATAAATCAAACCCATTAGGCAGAAATTCATGGCTTATTGCAAGGAAAACCACTTCTGACCTTGGAATACCAGCACCTACTATCTGTCTTTTTCTTTACAAAATGGAAAGACTTCAAAGTTAGCTTTCTGTTTCAACAGATCTTAAAAGCCAAAAACTGAGTAGGATCCCACTGGAAATGACCCCGCGAGCATTACATCTTTCTTCTCAATATTCTGATGTTTTCCCTCATAAGTTTAAAGACTTATACTGCAGATATCCAAGGAAACCACACAACAGAAGTTCCTTCGCATTCAATACTAGTCACTTGCTCGCTCTCTGGGAGGGGTGGGAGTTCAGAGTGCATCTCTTCTTCTTGTTCTTTTTTGAACCCAGCTCGTCTATTTTAGGCCATAGAGAGCATCGCATAAGGTTTAGTATAACACTGCACCAGGACCGTGGAGTATGAACTAGTGCATGAAGACTACTTTCAATACAGCGTATAATAGTAGATTTCATTTTCAAGGGCCTTTCTTCCGTTTTCTATACATCAGTCTCTCTGGATGCACCAATAACACTTATAAGTATCTATGTCCAACATATATACAGTTCATCCAGGGTAGGAATGTAAGTTCGAACATTAGGGAAGATTAATTTTCTTAAGAGTAGATCAGGCCGGGCGTGGTGGCACACGCTTGTAATCCCCGCGCTCGGGAGGCGGAGACAAGAGGAAAAATAGGTCTGGGAGTGTAGCCCGGAGGTAGAAGGGCTTCCGGGAACCCCAGTACCACCAACAAATTAAAAATTAAAAAAAATTTTAAAAAGAGTAGATCAATCTCTAAGTCTAAATTCCTAAGCATGTGTTGTGACATAGAAACTGGAATGCTTAAGAAGAGCTAAGAGTTTAGAACTCTTCTTGAACCATAGCACTCTATGCTTTGATCCAGTTTAGAACGGTGCCAATCCAGCTGGGGGTATGGTGGAACACGCTTGTAATCCCAGTACTTGAGAGGCCGAAACAGGATGATTGCAGGTGTGCAGCCAGCCTCAGAGACTTAGCAAGGCCCTCAACAACTTAGTGTTACTGTTTGTGTGTGTGTGTGTGTGTGTGTGTGTGTGTGTGTGTGGTACTGGGGATGGAACCCAGGGGCATTCTACCTCCTACCTACACCCCCAGCCCTATTTTTTATTCTTTATTTTGAAACTGGGTCTCACTGAGTTGCAAAGAGCCTCACTAAGTAGTAGTTGAGGCTGTCCGCCAACCACAATCCTCCTGTCTCAGCCTCCCGAATGCTGGGATTACAAGTGTGCACTACCATGCCCGGCTACTCTGTTCCAAAATTAAAAAATAAAATAGGGCTGGGTGTAGCTCAGAGGTAGAATACCCCAGTATTCAATCCCTAGTATCACAAAACCGAAAACAAAATAAAAACTAAAAAGGTCTGGGAGTGTAGCTCAGAGGTAGAGTGCCCCTGATTCACTCCCCATTACCATAAATAAAGAAAGACAACTATGCCAGTTCATGTTTAGAGCAGGCACCTGAACGATAACCCAAAGCCTGGGAATCTGGTGACAAGAAAGTTCTAGCAATCACAAGAAAAGAGGGAGCATTTATGACCTGGCACCTGGAATATTCTGAGTAAAATTTGTATGAGCAATGATTGCAGTTACGAGCCCCGCTCTTTGTTCCACTCGTCCAATGGTAATTCTTTCACTTAGCTCAGAGCAGCTCTTTGGTACATTAGGACCCACTTGTCTGCCTTTAGATGGAGTTTAAAAGATGCCTATAAAATAGCTCTGTCCTGGAAACTGGAAATCAGAGTCTCTTTACCCACTGTAAAGGGAGCAGTAAACAAGGTTTTCTCTGGGGAATCTTTCAATATACCACAGGTCTTCATAAAAAGCTTGGCGACAAAATTGTCTTCACTGAAGTCGTCCTCATTGGATTAAAAAATAGGTCGCCATCAGCTTCTGGAACATGGAAAAAGTTGGGCCTTCTCAATGATAATTTTAGTAGCTTTTCACAACGGCAAGCCCTCAGGCTATATGTCTTATTTTTAGATACCATACTTATAGGTAGTTAGAGAATTTATAGAGTACAGCTTAAAGGACTACTCAATTGTAGTAGCAGTCATTCAGATTGCTCCCATGGCAGAGCTAAACCGAAACTATTCCATATCAACAAGGATCTACTCTCTTCTGATTCGGGGAGAAGATTGCCCATTCTTTTATGGATAAGCCACGTTCAATGTTTAATACCCCAGGAAATTTTTCTTAACAGCTTCTTCTGATCTTAAATCCTGGGTGTCTCTTCGGGGTTATATTGAAGAGTTAGCTCCCAAACTTTTGAATGTCTCCCAATTGTTTAAAAAAAAAAAGAAACCCTCACCCTATGGATTGTTTGTCACGCGCAGAGTACATAGTTCTCAAAGCTTAACACCTCGGCATTTGCTTTTCAGCTTTAGGTAATGCAAATGTATCAATGACTTCAGAATTAAATTCCTCCTCTAAATTTGTTCCTGAAATTCATAATGGAGAGCGTCCTATTCTTTGGCTTATATATAGGCCTTAATTTATTTTAGCACATTTACCCCTAAATACACTGGCCAGGAAATTCAGAATCAATTGCATACATCACCAATACGTAACCGCAATTCCCACAGCCTGAAAGTACATCAAAGGCCAGGTCTATTACCCACACACACAAAGACCCGGTTCCGAGTACATGCTACAAAAACCCGCATAGTGAGCGCTTGCTGAGAATCACCTAGATCAGCACTCTTGAGTCGACACTACCTGGACTTGGCGCAAGATCTTTATATCTGAGTTTCATTTAAGGAAACGGATTCAGAAAGCCATTAACCAGATACTTCTTGCCTGTTTTTCAGTGGTTATGTTTAGTTATTATCATTCAAGGAATCAGGTCTCCTCCTCCAAAGCTGCCTCCTCCTCGCCCTAGGATTGAAACCTTGTCCTTTCTTTAACTTAGCTTGGCTAGCACATTTCTGTACTGTGTCATCAGTATGGGATCTACAGTCAGCTAATTAGACTGCAGGAATGGATTTACTCAAATGGGAAGAGATAAAATCCTGAAATGGAAGAAGAAAAAAATCTTAGAGATAATCCAACTCAAACTCTTCATCTCGCTGATAAGAAAATGGAGATCCAAAGGGGGAAAGTCCTTTTTGGTAAGGTCACTAAACTGGCCTAGAAAGCCAGACCTTTGTAATCCCTCATCCTGTGGTTCTACAGCAGCATGGTTGTTGGAGCAGAAGTCATATGTAAAAGGCGAATTGACAAGTAAGCCATGTGTTTCTAGAACACTGTAATACTTTTGTGTGTGTGTGTGTGACACTGGGCATGGTACCCAGGGACATTCTACCTCTGACCTCCACCCTCAGCCCTATCTTTTATTCTTTATTTTTTTAAAACAGGGTCTCACTAAGTTATAAAGCACCTCACTAAGTAGTGGCCGAGGCTGTCCTCGAACCGCGATCCTCCTATTTCCGCCTCCCAAATGCTGGGATTTTGAGTGTGAGCCACCACGCCCAGCTGAGCGCTGTAATACTTTCTAACATACGATCCCATTTCCTTCTTAGAGCATTGCATGGAGGGCTTGAGTAGCAAACATGAATATCCTTATTTTTATAGATGTAGAAACTGAGGCTCTGAGACGCCTCAATTTACCTGCAATCACTGTAAGTAAAAATGTGCTATAATGTGAGTCCTTTCCTATTGGTAAGCAACAGAAAGGCGAAACCTTTATAGTCCTGTCTTTCTTTCATCCATAGGTCAGCCTTTCCAGTCTTTCATCTAAGCTTTGGAAAATATCATGTTCTTTCTTTAGCTTACTGGTGTAACCATTTATTTGAGGATCAGAATTGTATTTTATGCACATAACTTATATGACCATTTGATATGCACTCCATACTATCACCAGCTTCGCAACCGCGCCATGTCTAACCCTGTACCCTAAACAGTCCTGTCCTAAATACATCTTCCAAGCAAGAAGCTTGAGGAAAACTTTGATCTTCCAGTAATACAGAGAGGCTAGTGCAACTATGGCTTTGGAAAACAACCAGCAGGTGAGGCTATGACATAATTTTAACCTAAGCCTCATTACTGCATAAAGATATCTTTGTTCAATTAATAGATGAGAAAATATGTACTTTTTTTCTAAATGCTGTGAAAGCAAGAAGAACAATAAATTATTAGGCAATATGATGTTAGTAATACGCATCGTTTTCAAGGCATTTTCAAAAAGTATGTGGATTGAATCTGTTGTTTCTTTCTACCAGAAGAATAACACTCAAAAAGCGTACATATGATAAATGTTCAGTTCCATGTAATTATCACAGAACCAACACACTCCTGTTCACAAGCTAGGACAATAAATAAAACATCAGTGACCCAAAAGGAGAATATACATGTATATATAGTCCCTAATCTTATTTTTTTATTTTTATTTTTATTTTTTGGCGGGTCTGGGGGTGGAACCCAGGGCCATTTGAACTCCAAGCCACACCTCCTGCCCTATTTTTTATTCTTTATTTTGAAACCGGGTCTCACTGAGTTGCGGAGGGCCTCACTAAGTAGCTGAGGCTGTCCGCGAACAGTGATCCTCCAGGTCTCAGCCTCCTGAATGCTGGGATTACAAGCGTGCGCCACCACGCCCGGCTATATAGTCCCTAATCTTAAAAGTAACTGCTACCTTGTCTTTTAACATCGTGGTTTAACTTTGTTAACTCTATAAAAATGGAAGTAAAACCTGGGCATGGTGGCATACTCCTGTACTCTCAGTACTTGGGAGGCTGAGATAGGAGGATTGCAGGTTTAAGGCAAGCCTCAGCAACTTAGCAAGACCCAGTTTCAAAATTAAAATTAAAAAAAGGTCTGGAAGGATATAGTTTAAAGGTAGAAAGCCCTTAGGTTCAATTCCCAGTACTACAGACATACGAAATGAAATCATAGAGGTGTATACCGCTTTGTGTCTAAGACTCAACACTGTTTATAAGACTGACTTATGCCATTTCATTTATCTTTCATCCATTTTCACCTCTGCATAATATTCTGTTGTAAATATACACCATGATTTATTTACCCATTCTATTGTTGATAGACTTTTTTTTCTTGCCAGTTTCAAAGCATTAAAATAAAGTTCTGGACCGGGCTTGGTGGCGCACGCTTGTAATCTCAGCATTCAGGAGGCGGAGACCAGAGGATTGTGGTTCACGGACAGCCTCAGCTACTTAGTGAGGCCCTTTGCAACTCAGTGAGACTCTGTTTCAAAAAATAACAAAGGACTGAAAAATAGGGCTAGGAGTGTAGCTCAATGGTAGAATGCCCCTGGGTTCCATTCCCAGTACTGCAAAAAATAAAGTTCCTATGGGCACTATTTTGCATGTCTTTTGATGGACATGTCCATTATATATATATATAATATATAATATATTATATTATATATAATATATAATATATTATATTATATAAATATATATTATATAAATATATATATATATATTTGTGAATATTTAGAAGTAAAATTGCCTTTGTTTAAGGTGTGTGAATGCTGAGCTTTAGTAGGTACTTTCAGTTTTCCAAAGCGATGATACCTATTTACATTTTTAATAAGAAAATAGGCAAGTTACCAGGCGTGATGGCGCACACTTGTAATCCCCACGCTTAGGAGGTGGAGACAGGAGGATAGCGCAGGTGCGAAGCCAGCCGTGGGCGCTGGCTTAGGAGACTCTGTTTCCAAAATTAAATAGGTCTGGGAGTATAACCCGGAGGTAGAAGGGTCCCATCCCCAGTACCACAAAAAAAAATAAAATAGAAAGTTGTAGTAGCTCTATATCCCAATAATATTTGATTTTCTGTCTTTAAAATTTTAAGCATTGCAATAAATGTGTGATAGAGTCTTATTATGATTTTAGTTTGCAGTCCCCTAATTCTTATGAGGTTGAATAGTTTTGCATATATTTATTGGCCATTTTGGATATCTTGTTATATAAGAAGCAAGTCCCTGCTTAGTTTTTCAATTGACTCATCTTTTCTTCTATATTTGTAGAATATTTTTATATATTCTGGTTGACAGCTTGGTATAAATTACATGTGTTGCAAATATTAACTCATATTGCATAGCTTGACTTTTAACTCACCCTCAATTTTACTTATTTATTATTATTATTATTATTATTATGCTAAGTTACTAAGAGTTTTGCTAAGTTGCTGAGGTTGGCCTCAAACCTGCAATCCTCCTGTCTCAGCCTCCCAAGTATTGGAATTTTACATTTATACCACTAAACTCTGCTCAAATAAATTTTATGTGAACCCAATGTGTAATATTTACTTTATGGTTACTGTACCAGTATTGGGAATGGCCTAGGAAGATTTGAGAAAGCTCTGATTATTAATAAATATATTTCAAAAACCATTATTTAAAAAGGGCAGACCTGGGGAAGGACTTGGTTTCGGCCAGGAAGCAAGCTGCCATTGAAACTTAAATTAACCTAGCTAAAAGTAATTAGCAATGGATAGGAGAGAGGAACTAGGACTTCCTCATTCTTTTTTTTTTTTTTTTTTTTTTTTTTTTTTTTTTGCGGTACTGGGGTTCCTGGAAGCCCTTCTACCTCCAGGCTACACTCCCAGACCTATTTTTACATTTTTTTTAAATTTGGAAACAGGGTCTCCTAAGCCAGCGGGCACGGCTGGCTTCGAACCTGCGTGATCCTCCTGTCTCTGCCTCCCAAGCGCGGGGATTACAAGCGTGCGCCACCACGCCAGGCCGGACTTCCTCATTCTAAAGACAGGTTTACATAATAAACCAGTTTGAATGGGAGGAGGACATCAACCTTCAGGAAAGGAAAACCTAGGCATAAACCAAGAGTTCGGAGGGAAAATTAAGAGGAGGCACTTCACCTAGGTCTTAGTTACACGTAGGAAAAAGCAAGATGGAGTATGTCGTGCCTATAAAAAGGCTGTTCCGGGTTTTGTATTTCAGCTAATTCCTTCCAACACACCCCCCCCCATGCCACTCCTGAATGGCACGGGGCTGTGACTGTCTTCTGTATTTCAATCTTTTTAATAAACCCCTTTAAATCTCCAGCAAGAGTCCAGGCTATTGCATATTTATCCTTAGCTCAGGACGAGCCCGCGGTTTTTCTTTGGAGGGGAATTGTTTCCACGGGGCTGCAGGGATCCCTGGGGACAGTTCCCCTGAACGGTAACCCTCACCCCCAAACGATAACATTCATCTTTCACCTTAACATCTTTTTAAACCGTAACAATTACTTCGTTTTGTGTCCTATTTAAGAAATCTTTGTTAACCCAATATTATGAAAATAGTGTCTTGTATCATCTTCTAGAAATTGTATTTATTTATTTACTTATTTTTGTGGTATTGGGGATGAAACCCATGGCCACAAATATGAGGCTGGGGGTATAGCTCAGAGGTAGAATGCCTATGGTTCAACCCCAAATACCACCATATATATATATATTTTTAAATACATTATATATGTATAGATAGATAGATACTTAGCCCAGCACTACTTTACATTCTTGTGAGAGTTGAATATAAACACTCATTATTTGATTTGCTAGTGTTTTTTAGAATCTTTGTATCCATGTTCATTAGTGATATTGGTGAGAATTCTTTTTTTCTTTTTGCGGGGGCTACTGGGTACTGAACCCAGGGGCATTCTCCCTCCGAGCTACACTCCTAGCCCTATTTTATTTTTATTTTTAAAAAGGATCTTGCTAAAAGGCTGGGCGTGGTGGTGCACACTTTTATTCCCGCTTTTATTCCCCACGCTTGGGAGGCGGAAACAGGAGGATCGCCAGGTTCGAAGCCAGCCACGCCCGCTGGTGTAGGAGACCCTGTTTCTAAATAAAAATATAAAATAGGTCTGGGAGTGTAGCCTGGAGGTAGAAGGGCTTCCAGGAACCCCAGTACCACCAAAAATAAAAAAAAATAATAAATAATAAAAATAGGGCTAGGGGTGTAGGTCAGAGGTAGAACGCCCCTGGGTTCCATCTCCAGTACCGCAAAAAAAAAGGGGGGGGGGGTCTTGCTAGGCTGCTGCAAGTCTCACTATTTGCTAAGGCTGTTCTTGGACCTGTGATCTTCCCATCTCAGTCTCTCCCACACCCAAATTAGTTTATAGTTCTTGTTAAACTTTGGTATCAGGATTACTCTGGTTTGTTAAATGAACTAGATAAGTATTACTTCTTCTAGTCCCCAACGAGTTTATTTGAAATTAGAATTTCTGGTATGATCTGGTCAGAGGGTTTTCCTTGACGAAAATTTTATAATAACAGAGTCCATTTCTTAAGTAGTCTAGAACTAGCCGGGCGTGGTGGTGCATGCGTGTAACCCCAGTACTTGGGAGGCTGAGCCAGGAGGAACAGAGGTTCATGGCCAGCCTCGGACGCTTGTGAGGCCCTCTGCAACTTAATGAGATCCTGTTTCAAAATAAAGAATAAAATGGGTCTGGGGATGTAGTCCAAGGGTAGAATGCCCCTGGGTTCAATCCTCAGGACTGCAAAAAAAAAAAAAAAAGTCTGGAACTAACACAGTTTTCACTTTCTCCATGTGTTGGTATTAAAACAAGTGATACTTTTCGATTGCTATGGTCAAGCCTTGCTCTTTTGAACAGAGTTTCTGAATTTAGATACCAGTAGATACTAGCCCACTAAATTAAGGAAACATTAGGAACTGGTGAGGATTACAAAGTCTATTTACCTTCATGGATTGGTAGCTATAGGCTCCAGCTAATTATCAGGTGAGAAAGAGAGCTGAATAAAGCCAAATCATTCCATTTAAATAACAAACCAGAGCCCAGAATGATGGCACAGGCCTGTCTGTATTCAGTACTTGGGAGGCTGAGATTGGAGGATTACAAATTTGGGGGCAGCCTCAACAATATAGAAAGGCCCTCAGCAAGTTAGGAAAATCCTATTTCAAAATAAAGTAAAACAGAACTGGGGTATAGCTTGCAGGTATTAGAATGCCCCTGGGCACAATCCCCATTACCACAAAGATAAATAAATAAACAAATGAATAGCAAAGCCTGGCATGGTGGCACAGGCTCGTAATCCCAGCATTCCGGGAGCTGAGACCAGAGGACCGCAGTTTGCCAATAGCCTCAGCTACTTAGTGAGGCCTTCTGCAACTCAGTGAGACTCCATTTCAAAATAAATAATAAAAAATAGGGCAGGGGGTGTAGCTTGGAGGTCGAATGCCCCTGGGTTCCATCCCTAGACCCACAAAAATAAATAAATAATCAGAAACTTGGATTACTATTAAAAATCCCTGCATATTTAAATATTGAGTAATTCAAATTTTTAAAAATATTAAAAACCTGTGTGGGCTAAACAAAACATGTGTGCATGCCAAATTTAGCCTAAAGTCTGCTAGTTTGCAACTTGTGTTCCATACTGATGAAAAGCACAATAACACAGATATCACTTTATTTTCAAATAATATAATTCATTTATATTTTACTTTATTTCACCTTATATTGGAAAAATAACTTGTTAGTATGTCATTTAGTTTACTGTATTAAAATGAAAGTTCAGCCTGGCGTGGTGGCGAACACTTGTAATCCCAGCACTTGGGAGGCTGAGACAGGAGGATGGCACAGGTTCGAAGCCAGCCTCAGCTACTTAGTGAGGCTCTTGGCAACTTAGTGAGACCCTGTTTCCAAGTAAAATATAAAATAGGTCTGGGAAAGTAGCCCAGAGGTAGAAGGCCCCTGGGTTCCATATTCAGCAACAACAACAAAAACAAAAAATTAAAGTCCAGTCTGGTATGGTGGCACATGCCTATAATCCCAGTACCTGGGAGGCTGAGACAGGAGGATCACAGGTTTGAGATGAGCCTCAGCAATTTAGCAAGACCCTAAGCAACCTAGAAAGAACTGTTTCAAAAAAAAAAAATTAAAGAGCCGGGCGTGGTGGCGCACGCTTGTAATCCCAGTGCTTGGGAGGCGGAGACAGGAGGATCGCACGGGTTCGAAGCCAGCCTCAGCTACTTAGTGAGACTCTCAGCAACTTAGTGACACCTGTTTCCAAATAAAGTATAAAATAGGTCTGGG
Organism: Muscardinus avellanarius; assembly: GCF_963383645.1. Classification (NCBI taxonomy): domain Eukaryota; kingdom Metazoa; phylum Chordata; class Mammalia; order Rodentia; family Gliridae; genus Muscardinus; species Muscardinus avellanarius. The sequence continues at coordinate 25,258,665 of NC_137792.1, read as the reverse complement.
AGTATAACCCGGAGGTAGAAAGCCCCTGGGTTCCACCTCCAGTACCACCAAAATAAAAAATAAATAAATAAATCCGAATATTTTATTTAAAATAAGTAACCCAAATATTCAACATCCCTTATTTAAATAAAATAGAACATATAGAATCAGATATTTTAAGCTGGGCATGGTGGCGCACGCTTGTAATCCCAGCGTTTGGGAGGCTGAGACAGGAGGATCGCACAGGTTCAAAGCCAGCCTCAGCTACTTAGTGAGGCTCTCAGCAACTTAGTGAGACCCTGTTTCCAAATAAAGTATAAAATAGGTCTGGGAGTATAGCCCGGAGGTAGAAAGCCTCTGGGTTCCACCCCTAGTACCACTAAATAAATAAATAAATAAATAAATAAATAAATAAAACGAAAGAGGGCCAGGCTATAGCTCAGCTATTCCCAATATCACATCACACACACACACACACACACACACACACACACACACACACAGAATTATCATATGCCAACTATCTTAAATCAGTGTTTTGCATAAACTTTCCAGGTGCTCATACACATTGTCTTTTTCAAGAGATTTTAGTGAAATGGTATATGAGGACTATAAGGATGAGTTTAGGTATAAGGGACTCTTTGGAATTTATTCTTTTACTTGCTTTTGAAAGAATTTATTGTTGCTTACATATAAGAGCACAAGATGAGCCAGTGACAGGAAAACCCAAGTGCATCTGACATCTTAGCTTATTAGGTCTAGAAGACAACCTCTGTTCTCTGGTAGCAAGAGACTGGGAATATTGATGTTCAAAGCTGTATTTTCCCTAAGGCAAAAACAGCATCAAAATATAAAAAGCTTTTTACTTCTGGCATGAGTGATAAAGACGCAGAACTGAGAAGCTGGTGCAAAAACCTAGCTTATGTTTCTAAAGAATAATTTTATATAAGTGTTCTTGTCCAGCTGTTCTTGGTAGGTCCAGATGCTAGTTGAACAGGACAGGTGGTAATCCCTGCTCAGTGTCTCATTATCACCCAGAGGCTTTGATCTGGCTAATACATAATCAATCAGGTTCTGAATTTTAATATCTTTCCTGTTTGCATTTCACTTGTTTTACCTAAATTTATTTTCCAAAGTTCCAATCTGATTTTGCTTTTTAATAAGATTATTTTTGATCATTTATTTATTTTGACATAACTAGGCTCATGATATGCCAGCTGGAGTTTATTACACCCCTGAATCATAAACTTTTTTCCTTCCCTCTTTATCTCCTTATAAGATCCAAATTGCCAAACCCAGGGATAAGCTTTCATTTTGGAAGCACAAAAGACTGAAGCCATGTTAGAGGAGAGCATTACTGAAAATTCATACCTAAAAGTCTTATTTGAAGACTGTGAGGCCCATAGATTTTTGTCTTCAAATTTGTGATGTACATAAGCTAAGAACTAAAAAAACATTAAAAAATAGTCACAAGTGTGAAAAGCTAATTTCCTTCAACTACTCACACATTCTTTAGTGTGTATGTTGGTGATTATTATTTAGAAAGGTAGCAATTGCCTTTCTAAATAATGGTGGTGCATTCCTATAATCTCCAAGTGCTTGGGAGACTGAGACAGGAGGATTACAGTTTCAAGGACAGCCTCGGCAACTTAGCTAGAGTCTTAGCAACCTAGCAAGACCTTGTTTCCAAACAAGAGCATAGAAAGGGCTCAGGGTTGCCGGGCGTGGTGACGCACGCTTGTAATCCCTGCGCTGTGAGAGGCAGAGACAGGAGGATCGCGCAGGTTTGAAG